>NC_080689.1:52534685-52859912 GCF_030445035.2 Dasypus novemcinctus
CGACATGATAAAGGACATTTATGAAAACCCACAGCAAATATACTCAGTGGTGAAAGGCTCCCCCCCCCCCCACCAAGATCAGGAACAAGACAAGGATGCCACCACTGTTATTCAATATTGTACTGGAAGTTCTAGCCAGAGCAATTAGGCAAGAAAAATGCCCAAAAGGCATTTAAGTTGAAAAGGAAGAAGTAAAGCATTCCCTATTTGCAGATGTCATGATCCTATATATAGAAAATCCTGCAAAATCCATAACAAAGCTACTATAGCTAATAAATGAATTCAGGAAAGTGGCAAGGTACAAGGTCAACATGTAAAATTCTGTTGTGTTTCTACATAGTGGTAATAAACAATCTGAAGAGGAAATCAAGAAAAAAATTCCATTTACAATGGCAACTAAAAGAATTAAATTTATCTAGGAATAAATTTAAAGAAATATTTTATCAAAACTATCAAAAATATTTGTTTTCTGCCTCAGCATCCATCTTACTTTGGCTAAGCCACTTGCCTCAACACTGACCTTTGGCCTAGTTAGTAAACAGTTCCCCCACCCAGGACCTAGACTCCCCAAAACTCAAACTCCTATCGACAGCCACCACCCGCAACTTTGACACGCCTCACCCAGAACCCACAGCTGGTCCCAAATGACAAGCTAACCATCCCCTTTCCCTTTCCATGCATATATGCCTTAAACTAACCAAATCTCTGCTTCCCGCAGGAAATCTAACTAACCTCTACCCTGGACCACAATAAAGGCACAAACCTGCAAGTCTGTCTTGCTCTGCTTGTTGGCTCCCCACCTGCTGGTTGAGGCACCTGAGTGGATCGCACTTCCCATTGACCCCTCAAGACACTCCCCTCTTTCTGGAACCTGTGAGTAGCAAACTGTCCTTTTCTCATGCATTATGGTTACCCATTATGTCACACCTGCCCTCTACCCAGACCAAATTAAAATCCAACTTAACTAATTTGAAGCAGATGTAAAAAAGTTGTACAAAGAAACTTCAAAATATTGCTAAAAGAAATCAAAGAAGGCCTAAATAAATAGAAGGACATTCCATTTTCACGGAGTAGAAAACTAAATATTGTTATCAATTCTACCCAAAGCAATTTATAAATTTAGTACAATCCCCATCAAAATTCTAACCACCTCTTTGCAGATATCGAAAATACAGTCATCAAATTTATATGGAATGGTAAGGGATCTTGAACCGCCAAAATCGTCTTGAAAAAGAACAAAGTTGAAGGACCACCACCTCATTTTAAAACTTCCACATTTTAAAACTTCTTACGATGCTAGAGTAATCAAAACAGCATGATACTGGCACAAGCGTAGACATATAGACCAATGAACTAAGAGTTCAGAAATAAACCCTCAGCTCTTTGGCCACTTTATTTTTTACAAGGCTGCCAAGTCCACTCAACAGGGGAAGAACAGTTTCTTCAGCAAATATGCTGGATAGCCATATGCAAAAGAATGAAGGTAGACCCTAACCCTACCTCACACCATATACAAAAATTAACTCAGATTGAAACAAGGGCTTAAATTTATGAGTCAAAACTATAAAACTCCTAGAAGAAAACAGGAAAGCATTTTCTGGACCTTATATTAGACAATGATTTGGTTCTTGGACTGTAAACCTAAAGCACAAAAGATAAAAAACAAAATAGATAACTAGAACTACATCAAAATTAAAAACATTTGTTCCTCAAAAAATTTTATCATGAAAATAAAAAGACAGTCTACAAAATGGGAGAAAACATTTGGAAACCATATGTTCAATGTTTAATATCCAGAATATATAAGGAAATCCTACAACTTGACAACAAAAAGACAACCTAATTTTTAAAAATGGGCAAAAGGGATATTTCTCTAATGAAGATATACAAATTAGCACATGAAAAGATGCTCAACATCTTTAGCCATTAGGGAAATGCAAATCATCATGACAATCAGAAACCACTTCTGCTCAAGCCACTGGATCCAACTGCTAATTTGGAGAATTTATGAAGTACAGAGGAACATGTTGAACTGCACCATAATTATACAAACAATCAGCTCCAAACTGTGGGAAACTACAGCTTCAACAGTTAAATGTTAATGAAAAGAAAGGGGTAGAAAGGAAACTTGTAGATTAAAAGATATTTAAAGGACATGTAAAAATGTGTTAAATGGGCAATATTCAACTATGGTTTCTGGGGATGCATACTTAGGTGATAAAATGACATAAATATACCAAAAAAAAAGTGATTAAAAGTTATGATAGTGGTGACTTTTGGGGACAGGACAGTGGTTGATATTGTGACAGAGCATGTAGAGGTGTTGTGAGTGGTAGCATAGTTGTATTTCTTGACTTGGGTGGTGTTTCCTATATAGCAGCTCATTAAATTATATATTTAATGTGATTTTCTTTATGTGTGTTTTATTATAATAAAGAAAATTTAAAAGAAACTAGCATCTGTAAAACAGAATACTTTTGCTAGAAGAAACATGTCTTTTAAATATTTTGGCTTTTTAACTGAAGGCATTTATAATGCTTTCTGAATGCTTCTTTTGTCAAATAATATTAATATATTAAAAGAAGATCACATTTTTACTTCTCCATCAGTTGGTATTCCTGCAAATCACTGCAAAAACAGTTAATTCTTATGGGAAAATATTCTTTGTGAAGCTATCATATTTCCTCAGCCCAGAATACAGTGTTTAGGGAATAAAAGCCCTGTTTATATGTTTTTAACCTATCTCTCTCTATTTTTTATTTTTTTTATTTGAGGAGCTGTAGGTTTGCCTTGCTTATGTGTTTTTTTATTAATTTGGTAAATAAATCCAGGTGATCTTTTCTGAGTAAGGTATTTTGAAATTACCACCATACTCAGAAAGCATGATCAAATCCACACAGCCAAACAGTTAAAAATGTTAAAATAACTGCTGAAATATAAAGCAAAGGGAAGAATAAGTTGAGTTGTCATCTCATTATTGACTAAGTGAATGAATAAAATAGTTCAAAGATAATGGTAATAACTTTCCAAAAGGAAATGTAAGAAATATGTGGAAATTTAAATGAAAATGACTACCATATATTATAATTATAATCCATATATACACTGTTAACATCTATTTTTAAATTAATTTACTGATAAAAATTATTTTTCTGCACCTTATCCATTGTATATTTTTAAAAGAATTTTTCTCCTAAACTACAAAATACTTTTGATTTGTGCTTCTAATTAAGATATGTACTGTTGTTTAGAGCTCTGTGGTGTGAAATTAGACGAGCAGTTTTCTAAAATCCATAAAATAAATAAAAAACACTGTTTCTTCTCTGAAAGACAGATAATTCAAGTCAGAGAGAGCTTACTTCTATGTTTCCTTTGTTTTCTTTTATTTTAGCTGCTTGGTAAGCCAATTTTCTACTTAGAATCTACTGTTAAAACTCTCAGTTGGGTCAGTATGTGGGCTTTATCCTTTCCATGGTCTGTTATGCAAAAAAAGAGATGGCTTTTAAAAAAATTTTTTAAAGTTTGCTGTAAAGCAGTGTTTTTCAACTTGGATGCATATGAGAATCACCTAGGGAACCTTTGAAAGAATACTGATGTTCCCCTCCCTGGACCCCACCCCCTCCCAAGACTCTGAGTAACTGGTCTGGGTGGGCTCCTTTCTAAGAGCTCCCCAGGTGACTGTAATGTGTTGCTAAAGCTGAACCACTGCTGGAGGATCTTGCTCCTATCACATAAAAGCTTATTATCTTTTCTGATTGAAACGTGGATGGAAAATGATTTTTGGAATTCTACAGTTTGCTAGGTTCAAAGATTACATTTCTTCTTTGTAAGGCTTCTATTTTTTTTTTTTTTTTTTTTTGGTTTGTATTTTAGGGTTTAAGTGAACATCATATTTTAATTCTGATTATCACTTCAAAAAGTTCCTTGGCCACTAATGAAAAAGAAGGAAATATGCCTCAAAAGTGGTTTACAGATTGGTGGTTTGGGTTGATGAAATCTTGAAACATTTGTTACATTTCAAAGGTAAAGACTACTATGTCTTCACACACACACACACAAAGAAAAACAATTAGTTCCTTAGAAGTTTCTTACAAAAAATGTTCACTTTAGCATATTCACATGAGGTTTAAAAAATCTTTACAAATTTTTTCCAATAGGTTAATATTGATAGAATGACAGAAAGCACCAAATACTAAAGAAAAGCTAATTACCCCAAAATGAATTATATATTAGGATTGAAAAGGGGATATGAACTATGTAGTCAGTGGTAAATAAAAATCATATGCAAATATCATATAAAACTTGATGAAAATATATTCAAATATATAACATGGATAATATTCTGAAAATACAAATTATGAAAAACAACTCAAGGAAATAAACAGAAATCCTGAAAAACAAACAATCCTTAAAAAAATGGAATCAGTAATGAAAATTCTACCATTGTCAAAAGACACCACACTAGGCAGTTTTATAGGTGAGTTTTTCCAAACCTGCAAGTATGAGATAATTCTTTTCTGGAAATGTTTCACAAAAGAGAAAAAAAAAAAAATCTAGACAAATCACTCCATAGGGTTAGTAAAATCTTGAATCAAGCCTAGAAAGGACAGTAAAATAAAGTAAGATTGTGTATCAATTTGAGCCTATAATGAACCCCTTTTAATCTCCCTCCTTAGCATCTCCAGGTAGAATCAACCACTCTGCCTTGGCTCCCAGGGGGGCTTAAACATACAAATTTTACCCACAGCACCATTATCCCTTCCAAACACCTATATGTTTTCATATTTGCCTTTCTTTGGGAGACACTAAGATCCTGGCAGGCAGGGACAGTTTCTTACTCATCTTGGAGTCCCTGGCACATAATATAGTGTATACTCCATGGTCATGCATGGCAGTTTCTGAATGATGTGAGCAGAGAGAGGGGAGGACCTTTCAGGTAGAAACATCAGCACTGTGCACAAGCAGGAGTTCAGAAATAATGAGGAAAAGAGTAAATTCATTGGGCTAGAACACAGATTTGTAAAATATCATGCAAATGAGGGTCAGCACCAATCACAGTGGGTTTTTCAGTGCCAAGGTTATTTTTGGCTTCAGTATCCCCTGAAGACATCAGAGCAGGCAATGGCTGATCAAATCTGTGTTTCAGAATCCAGACAAGCACTTTGAGAGCTACTGGGGACCCAGACGTAACTTAGTTGGTTTAAACTTATCATTTTAAAAATAAGAAAACTAAAGCCAAAGTAAGTGGCCTACCAGGCCACAGAACCCAGAATTAGCAAGCAGAAGTAGGCAGAAGCTTAGAGGGATTAAACTTGATTAAAGTCACAAGGTTAGTATATGGTTCAACCTAAAGGAAACCTAGGCTGAAACCCCAATATCCATGACCTAGATGACACCAGGAGGTGAGGCATGTAGACCATAAATACATCCATTCAGGCAGTCCTAATTACATTAACGCACTCATTTCTATCATGATATTTTGTGTAATATATAATGAAAGGATGATTTATTTTTACTTTCATTGTGAGAAAGAACATTTAATATAATTCTAATTAGCTTTATTACATTATGCCATTTTGATGAAGTCTTTTGCTCAATGAGCTTCTGGACCCCAGATCAATAAAATGGTAGGTATGAGCAGGCAGTGAACAGGAAACAACACACTCCCCTAATCTCACAGAATCACTGGGCATCCATGCCTACAGCACTTCATGTGGGTTTATTCACTGCAACAGAATTGGAAAAGTTCCACAAAAAGGAAACTAAAAAATGTATAAGAGATTGAGAGGATTCATAAAGAGACTACAAAAATAAATTAATTAAAAATTAGACTATCCAGTTTTAAATTACTGCCTGAAAGATTATAAAACCAGAAGAGATAGGTAGGGATAGAGAAAACTTGGACTTGTTCATTATATCTCAGAATACTAAGTCTAGGAAATACTTCTTAAAGCCTAAAAGATATTAGAGAACATGTAAGAACATAATATATTCACAAAGTAAAAAAAAAAAAAATTTTAAGGAGGAGGTTCTTTTTCAGTTAAAAAAGAAAAAAACAGGGAATGTCATGCTCAAGGAGTGGAGAGGCTTGTGGGTTTTGTCCTCAGCTTCTAGAGCCACCCTTCTGGTGCTCCTGTTTGAAGCAGGGCGCTGCAGAGTAGGGCCACTGCTCTGCAGCACTCCTTAAGTAGACCTTTCCAGCCATGGTTTGGCACCACAAGGTCTTACGCAAAACAGGAGTCTGACTGTTAATTGACTGAAGTTTGCAGAGGGTGACTGATAACACAGCTTTGACAGGCATGAAATTATGAGCAGACAGTAATGATATATAAATGACTACAACAAGAATCCCAATAGTGGACAGTGATTCAGAGTCTACTACATACAAGCACTGCCCTAAGTGCATGTATTAACTCATTTATCCTCATTTACTCTGTTTTTCAAGTAATGAAACTATGGCGCAAAGATGTTAGTAATTTACTCAAGGACAGTGGCGGGGCTGGGATTTGGACCTGGAAGCCTATGCTCTTAATCACTGTGTTTTCCCAGCCAGCCCTGAAATTGTCTGGGTATCTTTAGATATGGTGCCTTTCAGGATCCCATTTCAAATGTAGTTTCCTTTTTTAAATGCTTGAAAAATTAAATTAGAGGTTTAAAAATTATTCACATTTATTTCAGGATAGAAAAATTAATAATAATATTTAATTGCTCCTCCTTAAAATGTACATTAAAAATTTTAAATGTTTGTTTTAGATTTACCTCCAGTCTTCCTTGAGAATAACCTAGGAGCAGCAGATTGGCTCTGTTCTTCTCAGAAGAAATAGGGGCCCAAGGCCAAGCTTCATCACTGTCCAGTGGCCACCAGCAAACAACCATATCCTGAACACAATTGATAGCTAGATGACGCTCTGCTGTCCTATTTATTGGACCAGGTATTTCATAATAGGAAATCTAGTGGTTAAAAAAGAAAAAAACACACATGAAACATTTGTTTTAAAAGATGCAAAATCTTTAGAGTATTACAAAAATTGAAGCAGCTGTAAATGTAGATAAATGCAAGTAAATGTGCACGTTAAATATGTGCTGAAGGAGGTATCAGAATTTACCAAATTCTTCTGACATATATATAAAAAAGATGTATGTTCAAAATTCTCCCCATTTTTAACAGAGGGAAGAAAAAGGAGAAATGTGAGTTAGGGAGGAACTGGCTGTAGCAATTTCAATCAATACCAAAATGGACAGTCATGGTTGCTTGCCAGCATCAACCTACACATAGGATTTAAGACCAGCTGTATTAAATGACAAGTTCAGTACTGCTGACCAAGAGTGTCTGACTGCTGTTTAAGGCACAACACATTAACAATGACTGACAACAATCAAAGGAAAAACAACTTGAGACAAATATTTCTTTCAAGAATATATAAGACATATACGCATATATTCTGCATAAAAGGGATAACTCACAGCATCATACATAAAAGTTTACGCAGCTTCTGAGAATAATGCTTCCCTTTCTTAGGAAGGATTTGTAGAATTTATTATTCAAACTATGTTATTTTGGAACATGGTTATTTGAAAACATAAGCACGGCACCATCTGGGTGACACATGCCAAGGAAATATAGATTGCACCGTATTTCTGCTTAAGGAATTAATGGAAGGTTGATAGCTTGGAAGTAAAAAAAAAAAACTATCTTGCCATTGCTGGTCAGCAATAATCGAACCACTTTCTGGGGATTAAGCGCATGGCTAAGCCTACTGGACCAGACACTAGCAAAGGGCAGGGGGTCTTCTTATCAGAGAAATGCTTCTGGAGCCAGTCTCACTACATGACAGATTGCTTTCATATTCCTGTCTGCAAGGCAACAAAGGATGGCAGTAATGCGATAATGCCAGAGTGCAATGGGTGTTAAGAACCCGTTGCATTTATGTATTGTATTTAGTAAATAATCAGGCTCATCCAAATTGTGATCTCACCACTCAACCAAGGCCATTAAAATCAAGGTTAATGCTTTAATAATCCTCTGCTATTTTTTTAAAATATGGTCAAAAGGAACCCTTTTCTATTTGCATGGCCATAATATTATTGACCTCTTCATCCTCTGAATGCACATCAAAAGGAACTGAAATCAAAGTAATTACCAGTGTTGTTCTCTCATGGTAAACATTTAACTCCTTGCACTGCCCCTTCACTGTTAAATAAATTGAATTGTATTTTTAATGTAGACAGGAAAACTTGTGAGAAGTTAACAGTTGCAAGATATTTGGATTTTTCTTTGCCTAAGTTATTTCAATCAGTAAAAATTAAAGTATGGTACAGCTGTAAAGAAAAGCAGAATTATAATACTCTATACCACTCCTTTGTTTTAAAATCCAAATAGACAATGCAAAAAAGTACATATGTACTTTGTGCTGTTAAGTGAAATTCCTTTTTTAAATAAAATATTATTGAAATATATCATTCATACAGGAACTTACGTAAACAAGAAGTGTATAGTAAAAGTTGTGAACTTACAAAACAAACATGCATTATCATCGAACAAGGCTCCCATGCATTACCCCATCACCAACACCTTGCATTGTTGTGAAACATTTATTACAAACTACAAAAGAGCATCATCAAAATATAACTACTAACTATAGTCCATAGCTCACATTTGGTATATTTTTCCTTAACCCACCTGATTATTAATGTCCTGTATTAGTATTATATATTTGTTACAGTTCATGAGAGAACATCCTCATATTTGTTCTGTTAACCACATTCCATCTTCTACCACAGGATTCTCTGTTATACAGCTTTATGCTTTGTATAATCCACTTAAAGTGCACACTCAGTGGCTCTCATTTTCATGACAGAATTGTTAGTTGCAAATTCTTAAATTTAAATTTCCCAGTGTTATTATTTTTAACTAGCTATCTTATTTGAGAAAAAATACAATGAAATTGGTAAGTCCTTAAAAAAATACAAAATACATTATTTTGATGTTCTATTTACCATAGTTAAAACTGACCACTGGCATCTTAAGTCATCACATAATGCAAAACATTTATGTTACCTTAAATTTCATGGTTCCTGTGAGTTTTAATGGCATCAATGTCTATCATGATGGCTAAGAGGGCAAGTAAAATGATTGAGCTTCTTAAAAATCCTTCCAATGGACAAATGACTATGTATTAAATATTTGCATTTTAAATAATGAATCAAATAATGAAATCCATAGGATTTCCAAAGGGAATGGGTTTCTTCTCCAATATACAGAAATGATATGGAATGCCCATGTTCCTAATTCCCCAAATCCGACTGCAGAAATAAGCAAATAAGCAGTTGCCTCACTTGAGGTAAAAGGATCCAAATACTGGATCTATCTTCCACAACTAGTTCATTAAAAAAAAAAAAGACAACCTGACAGTTTACCTCTACTCTCATTAAAGGGTAGCTACTATCCTTCAATTAAGACTGCAAAGATATCCATCACACCTAAGATGGAGAAACCAGTCAGAAAAAAATTTTATATGATAGCATTAAAAAGAATTTACTTTAAATTGTTTGAGTTAATGCATACTTGGTGCATTTTAAAAACCAGTGCTAGTAAGTAAACAACCTTTCAAATAAATCTACAGTTGGCCATTCTTAAAAATAACATTTCATTAAGAACACTAATATCATCCTTTGACTAACCAAAAAATAATACATGAGTACCACAGATGTCAGGGAAAGAAAATTATTATTATACAAAGTTTTACAGAGGTTCCACAAAGCTAACAAACAAAACTAGATTCTATTTTATTACAATAAAAAACAATATATTTTTCTTCCATATTAAAAATCTTTTTTATAAAAATAGATGTTTCTACCAAATAAAATTAAATCCTCCCCATATCACTACCACCACAAATCATGAGAACTAATCCCAAAGGGCAAAAGGTTAGGTTAAAAACTACTTTTCCAAAAACACACACGTAATGTTTTAAGCCACAAAGCTAGTTTCTACAAGTCTTTGTTCCTACTATAGATACTCCAGGTATGGCATAAGTGTGCATCTTTTTTAAGGAAGCCTATATCAGCTCTGTTCCCAGTGAACAGTGAACTGTCTCAAATCCACGTCACAAAGGCTGGATCAATCTTGCAAACACAAGTCATTGCTGAAAAGAGGCCTTGAACTGAAACAGCCTGGAAAATGTATTAGATGCTCATCCTAGCAGAGAGTATGCCTTCCAAGAAAGTTAAAATGTAATGTGGTAAAATTTAAACACATCATTTAAAATAAAAATCCTGCCTTAACAGATATAAAGTTCCCAATACAAAAAAACAAATTACCTGGAGTTAGTGAAGGGAGAGATACTAACACATGAAAGAAATTTCTTTTTGCATTTCCCTCAGTTATGGGAGAGAGAGAGGGCTTCCCACTCCTTGTTTATTACACTTTTCTATTAACCTTGAAAGTACCTTCTTTCTTTTCTCCTGCAATGGAAACCAGAGCAACTATCCTAGCCTAGAAAGATAATATGGGGTCTTAGGGAAAAATAAGAATGGTGTATATACTGCCACTAGTGAAAAAAACCTTTTCAAAAGTGTAACTTGCCTCTATTAGCTGCCTCTGACTTCTGTAAGTACTATGTAAATTGCTCCAAACATGCCATGGTTAGAACCTCTGAGTGAAAAAAAAAATTTAGGACTGTTTCAAGTAACTCAAGCTTAATCCTATAACAAATTTGTTTTTTTTCTGAAATCCAGAACTATTCCAGAATAATGAGCATTACATCAACTCATGTGATATACTACTATACATTAGTAATTAATATATTCCTTTGTAAATTGAAATCTCTACCTTATAATCCAAGGTTGAGAGTTTTTCCAGTCTTTTGTTTGCATCAGGAGAACCTGTCTTCTTGGTAAACTGAATAAAACATAGTTTGTTTTCTGCCAAAAATGATAAGATGATAAAACTGTCTGTGAGAAGAGCTAAAAAAAAAAAAATTGATCATGAATTAAGAGATTTTTCTTCTACTGAGATATTAGAGAAAGTTATTTTTAGAATGAAGAATATTATATTGAAATCTCTAAAGACTCAAATACCATTGTGACCTTTAATCAGAATATTAAAGATAATTAGGTAAAAACAAGTTCCATCAACCTAATCATGCCTGGATTTGATACATATAATTTTTTCTTTTGACCATTTTGATTTATATTGATATTTGGGGACAACCATCAAATGAGATACATTTGGAACCAGGGCTAGAAAAGCATAAAATAAAGACTATTTCATACCTGAATGTAAAGATGAAACACTTTTATTCATGCTTAGCCTTTAATCCTATGTTTAAGTAATGTAAACCATTTGAGCATAATTTGAATTAATAGGAGGATATCAGTGTCTTCCACCAAATCTCTTTTATTTTTTATTTTTAAAATTTACATCAGTGAACCTCCTTAAGAGTATACAAGCTGAATGAAATCAAGCATTTTATCCCCAAAATGTACGTCATATAAATTAATAGTGCAGATTAGCAAAAATATTTCTAAAGCTTTATTTCTAGAGCACACGCGTTAACAGATAATTAATACCCATGGATTACATAAAGGGTCATTAATGTTCTATAAAAGTATCAATAAAGCATATAATGGAAATTTCTTAACTGTTTTGTATTGTTTCCAACATAAAGAAATTATTGACTGGTTTCGAAATTTTCCTTTACTTCCAAACCCCTAGCCGGGAAGCAGTGACCAACAGTGATCTACACAATTACAGGAGAATCTGGATAACTGCCAAGAAATCACATTGTTATCATAGTCTCAAGAGAGTGTATTATTTTGGGTGTAAATAAAAGAAACAAGTGAAGAAAGGTAACTCAGAGACATGAATAGTGTTGGAAATCTCTTTTTAATTCTCATAGAGAAGCATCAGTATGGCAAAACCATCATGGCCACTATTTTATTTGCAGTGTTAACGAAAGGGTCAGTTATTAGAGATATGAAAATGGAGCCTCATCCATAGCGAAGCTTCCTTAGCACCATACTCCTAGAAGGAAAAGGAATGGCACACTCACAATCCTGCCCCAGCTTATTATTATCAGCAATGTTGCTAATTATAGCCATCCTGCAGAGTGCTTTTCTTTAAGATGATAAAATTGCATCTGACTTACTCAGAGGTAGTGAGTGAGAGTACACAGCAGAAGCAAGGTTTCTTTATTCACGCCTCTGTTCTTTCCACTAAACTATACTTTCCTTGGATTATTTCATTTAAGATACTGGCAATTTTTAGTCTTTGGTGATAACGCAATTCATTTCTAGATCTTTTTACCTTGGATAAAAGAATATAATCTTTAAAAATGCAGGAGTCAGAAAACATAGTGGAAGGAAATGGGCTTTAAGGCCAAAACCTGGGTTCAAATCTCAGCTTAGTCACTTTCTAGTTATATGATACTGATCACTCCCTGAGTATCTCAGCTTCAGTTTTCTTTCCTATACAATGGAAATAACTGTACTTTAGAAGGCTGGTTTTTGGTTTAAATGAAATAGACACAGACCCTTTATGTCTCAATAAATGTCAGTGTCCTTCTTTACCAATAACTGGCTAAAAATCTTTTTTATTATGTGCTGTATATTAATTCTATACTGATTATGATGGCCCTTAAAAGGATCCAGATGTATCCAAAACATTTGGTAGTAACTTTTAGTATTTAGAAAATATAACCTCAAATCTCTCAAAAGTTAGTAGTTGTAGACTTTGGTAACAAAGAATCATGCTAAGAGTGCACGCAGAGCACGGATTTTTTACTGGTGGCTATATCGACACATTTGTGTTATTTATTCAAAATTCATTTGAAAAGGAAAAATATTTGAAATGTTAACAATAGGAAAGTCATTCTGAAAGAACACACACAAAAACACAATCTATTTTGGAAATGCTTACATTCACATTTTTTGAAGGAAAGAGTCAAAAATACTCATACACTTGACAAGACAAAACTTTTACATGAAATATTAGTCAAAACTTGTATTGGTCCCAAGGGTTGTAACTATGCTATTACAAGCAATTACTCGTTGTGTTTGCAAGTCCCTAGTGGTAATAATTAGTCTACCTGTTGAGTCACTATTACTCCTGCTCCACCATAAAAGTGGGCAATTGGTTTGCACAAGGGGTAATTACCATCACTGATGGTGTCCGAGCTGAGCTTCCCCACCAGGCTTCTGTCAATCACCACTTTCTCCAGCTGCGGCCCACAAAGGCTTAAGGACACCAGCACACCTGAACCAAAGAAAAGCTAAAACCAGGTAATCAGAGTGAGGGGAAAGATAAGCTGAGCATTAGACTCTTAAAAATCTCTCTAAACATACAATCAACACATATACTTTCACATACATCTACAGCATGAAATTTTATAAAGAGCTTCATTTCAATGAAAAACAATTACTGATAATTCTGAGCAAAAAGAAACAGTGGATGCAATGCAATGAGAATACTGATTAAAGCCATGAGAAACCAAATTTAGTCCGTTCAAAAATATTAAAGTACATGTGAATCAATGCAATTAAAATAAAATTTTAAAATAAAAACACACACCAGAAACAATTTCAGAAGGAGAGATGAAGAAAGAGAGTAGAGCACACAGGCCTTACAATTCTCAATGTTCACCTAACCACCTAACAAAAGATGACTGAATATCATTATTATGATTTCATATTGCTCCTTTCCATTTGTGGTAGCATAATTCATTCATCTCCAGATGTTTAAAACTTCCTGAAAGGACTGTGCATATGCATATGCTTGTTATCTAAGAGATTATGAAATATCAACATTGGAAGAAATTGTTTCACCTTCAAGACAACAGACTCAGAGCTGATGAGTCATGGAATACCATATGGTATAAGAAGAAAAAGCTCAATTGTCAGTATACTGATCATGAAAATGCTAGCCAAATCCAAAGGCAACTCTGATATTAAACAACACAGGGAAAGCCCCTGCCCACCTAGCTACCATGTCCCAGCCAGAGAGCATGATTCTGTATCAAGACATATTTGGACATATGTGAAAGAGGAGCACCATGGAAGGCCAGAGTAAGATCAAGAAAGGCTGTTATTCCCCACTGCCTTACAAAGGCCAGTGACACTGAAGGCCCCTTTGTCCACAACCATTAGAAGTCCATTCTAATCACCAGAAAGCCTACTTTTACTGTGTGAAACCCATGACTTATGTGCTGTTCCTTTTCATGTTAATGCCCAGAATCAGAGAGGGGGAAGGACTTAAATCACCTTTACTGGTTTTGGCTACTAATAAGAGATGGCACATTTGTTCTAAGAATTTTAAATACTTCACAAATTAATCTCTATTGATTTACACCTAGCCCTGTAACATACATTGAAGGCAAATAATGATATTTGCCTTTTATGGAATTCCCCCTTAAAAATATAGCATATGGCCTTCACTCCCCAGATTCTCCCTTCTCAGGCAGGCAATCTCTAGGTCACCTTTCATATCAAGTCCTAATTCTTTATTCAAAACATCTCTAAAGTCTGTATTTATTTATTCATTCATTCATTCATTCATTCATTCATTCATTCATTCATTCAGCGTTTTTTGAGTACCAGGGCCTGGGGATTGAACCAAGATCTAGTATGTAGGAAGCCAGTGTTCAACCACTGAACCACATCGGCTCCCCTGAGTTGGTTTTTTTTGTTTGCATGTTCTTTTTGTTTTCAGAAGGCACTGTGGGCAGAACCCAAGCAGGCCCTCAACTGCTTGAGCCACATCCATTCCCTCTATTTTTATCCACCAAAACTTTATGCCTATCCTATTAAGCACCTCTTTTATTAATCGACTACTGGCTCCTTATGGATATTGGCTAGACCACTTTTTTCTTTGTATCTTCAGAGCCTAGAATAATGCCAAGCACGTAAAAGACACTCAATAAATTTTTGGAGAAAGATCATAACTAACCCATCATAGATTTCAGATAATTCACAGTTAAGAGGAAACCTGGTCTAATCTTCTGCTTCTACATAGCAGGGAAGTTCAATCTACAGCATTTCTCCACGCATCCTTTAAGTATCCAGTCTATGCTGGAAAAGTGCCATGACTAGGAGCTCAGAGCCCCACAGGAAAACTATTCCACCACTGGGCAGTTCTAATCAATTTAAAGGCCATTTGTTCATTGTTTCTTTATTCAACAAAAACTGAGTATCAGTTATGTGCCAGACACTAAATTAAATTTCATGGCTCAAAAATGAATTCAAATATAATCCATAAAATTGGTTAAATATAGGTTAATAGAGAGAGGTAGATAGGCAAGCAATAAATGTGACAAAGTACTGTTAATGCTTCTACTGTAGAAGTACATACTGGGTAGACTGGGGCACTGAGAAGTGGTGGCTCTTGAGTTTGATGTTAAGGCTAAAGCTGCCTTCTCAGAACTTCTTCAGCAATCCCATTTTTTTCTTCAATAGCTCCCTCCCTCTTCTAGATAACTGCCCTTCAAATATATAATGATAATAACATAGTGGTTAAGAGCACAGACTCTGACATTATGCTGAAGTCAGCACTGGCTCTAGCATACACTAGCTGTGTGACCTTGATGGAGTGACTTAATTCTCTGCACCTCATCTGAAAAAAAGACAGTATCAACTTCATATAATGATTAAATAAGCTTTCACAAAAAGAATTTGAATAACGTCTGGCACAGTGTTTGCAATTACAATCATTATTTTATTCAACTTCTTCTTGTATGATGTACTCTCACCATACTGTTTACTATGTCCAAACATTCTTTTGTCTGCTGTAAAATCTTGTACCCAGATTGGATTCAATATTAGAGGTGGAAAATTAGACTCTAGGTGAGGTCTAACCAGTGAAAAGCAGTCTTTTGTCACTTTTCCCATTTGCTAGGATTTCACGAAGACATTGTCTCCAAGATATTTGCAAAGTCCTTCAGAACTTTGAAATTTAATTTGTCTAAGTCTCTAATTTCTTTTTCCTTATTTTCTGTTCTTGCCATCATCATGAAATAATTCTCTCCTAATAGAAATTGCTTTTCTATGTATAAGTCTTTGTTACATTATCAAATTAATTCTAAAACACCACTTTTTTGGGGGGGCGGGGAGTAAAGGACAAACTGTGGGAGTAGGTAAAAGAGGGAAGTTAAGCTGGAAAGGATTAGAAAGGAAGGGTGTCAAGGCACAGTAGGAAAAGCATACTGTATGCACGGAGAGAGAAGTAGTGATTTGAGGACTAAAGGTGCTGCCCACAGAGCTCAGGCATTGCTTCACAGCCCTTCTCAAAGGATAAGTGCAGTGACTCAATCATACATTCACTCATTGGTTCCACAAATAGATATTTAGTACTTGGTATGAGCCAGACACTGTTGTAAGTGCTGTGACCACAACAGCAAACAATCCAGAAAGTACCCTTGACTTTATTGCCCATTTAGACCTTGACTTGACTTGAGCAGGGAGACAGGAAACAAACAAACAAACAGTTTTTATCTATAAAGCCAGAGAGCAATAAGAACTGTGGAGAAAAATGAAACACAAGATGGGGATTTTAGGAGGATACTATTTTAAGCAAGATGACTAATAAAGAAACAAAAAGGCCTCTCTGAGGAGATAATATTTTGAGTACAGATCCAGATGAAGTGAAGGAGCAAGCAAGCCACATGAATATTTGGAGAAAGAGAGTTTAAGGCAGAGAAAACTGGAAGGGCAAAAACCCTAAGGTTAAAATGTGCCTGGGATCCAAAGGAAGAGGAGTGAGTGAGGAGGATATTCATAGAGGATGAAGCCAAAGAGGGAGTTAGGGGGCAGATTAGGTCAGGCCTTGTAGGGGAGAGGCCATTGGGTTTCAAGCAGAGGATAATTATAATGTAATTATGTTTTAATGAGAACTCTCTATTGTGCTAAGCATAAAATAGTAGGGACTTGGGGCAAGAGTGGAAACAAGGAGACAATTAGGAGGCTATTGCAGTGTTCTAGGTAAAAGCAGATGATATCTTGGACTAGAATGATAAACCTAAAGGAAATGCTATGTGGCCATATTTGAGACTGTTATCACACCTGAATAGAAATGAAAAGCATATCTTATAAAGGGTCTACCAGAACTTGCTGAAAGATTAGATGTGGCATATAAAAGAGAAAGGGATGTCAAGACTGATTCAAAAGATTTTTGGCCTGAGCAACTGTGTTTACTGAGATAGGGAATACCAGAGAAGAAGCAAATTTAGATTGTATGGAATTGTGGGTTTGGTTTTAGATATGTTAAATTTGAGATGCCATGGACATATGTGTAGACAATGAGATAAGAGTTTGACGTTCAGGAGGGAAGTGGAGGCTGGAGTTGTATTTGGGAGTCATCAGCATTATGAACATATAAATTAAAGTCATGGGATTGGATAAGTACTCCTTTAAAAATGAATAGAAACAGAGAAGAGGTCCAAGGGTTGAGTTCTGGGGCATTCAACCTTTAAAAGTGTTAAAAGATCATAACTACCTTCTTGTTGAAATCTAGTTCAGGTAGTCAATTTGTCCACTTCAGATCTCTAAATGTCCTGTGGCCTAGAGGTATTCCTGATACCACAAACAGGAACATGGTGGAAAGATCCATTAAGTTTTTTAGCTCATTAGGTTGGTAAATGTGCCACAGGCCTTAAGTCCTTTCAGAATAAGAAGGAATAAATAAATAAGTCAATCACTATATTTTTATAACACAGTCTGTGAGGAAGCATAAAGTTTCCAAGTACAGGTGCCAACAATACTCCTGGATGTGGTAAGGGAAATAACTAGAGTAAGTAAAAAACAGCCTGAAACTCAGAGACAGAATATTCCAGGTCAGACAAGAAAATGCTTTCCTCATTTCTGCCTGCTTCCCCAAAGCAGTTGGTCCTTAAGCCCTCCTAAATGGAAAGGGCTTAAACAAGATTTGGTAGGACAAGAAGGAAAAAGGACACCAAGAATGTTCTATTCCACTGCAATGGTTGGGGAATTCTGGCAGCTTAGAAAATGAAAAAAGAGCAGGCAGAGGCAAAGAGGGGCACCTCCAGAACAGATCTGAGCTTGAAGAGAGACCAGGGGAAAACCAATGAAGAGGCCATGGAATTTCCAACACTGTCTTGATTTGAATGATTCTTTGTGTAAGAGAAGACTAAGGCAAAACAGGGATTGCGGCATTTCCATTTCTCTTAGCACCCTCTCAGACAGAAAGTACCTTCCTGGTTAATCCTGCTCTGACCATGTCTCCCTCTGTTGCCTTTAGCATTCTCTCCTTCTCATTTTCCTCACCAGAGAAATGTGCTCTTCTCTTTAAGAAACTGGGAAATTATTTTCATGCTCTTCAGAAGGCTGTCCAGATTGGCTTCCCTAAACCCCAGAATCCAATGTGCTTACACTGAGTACTTAACTGAAAGTGAAAAGGTACTGGGAGGAGAAAGAAGAGAAAAATTATACCAGATGGCATCATTAATCAAAACAAAACCATAAATATCCACAAAAATCTGGGTTCCATTCATTCAGTAGGTCAAAATATATGTTAGTGCCTACTACATGCCAGGCACTCTCCTTGTTGTTGGGGATGACGTGGTGAACAAGCTGACTTTATCTTCCCAAACACTTATTAGTAGGAGAGCTTTCCTCAGAGAGAAGGGAGGTTTTAGTTGGTAGATGATTGCTTCCTATAAAGAAGAGAAACATACCACACTTGGTCTCAAGTATTGACAAAGAACTGATACAAAAGTAATTGTGGGGGAGCAGATGTAGCTCAAGTGGTTGAGCACCTGCTTCCCTTGTATGAGGTCCTGGATTCAACCCCCAGTACCTCCTAAAAAAATAATAGTAATTGTGAATGAGCTACTTATAATGATGATCACAACAATTCCCTTGAATTCAATATTCTCATTAGTTACAAAAAATCTCCCCAAATCCATGTGATTATTATCATACCTGAACATAAATGAAAAGCAGACGCATACAGGGTCAATATTAAAATTCAACAATATGGAATAGGTTCAACCCATGATTTGAGAGTTAAGTCAAAACTGATCTGATGAGATCATGAGGAGACATGTGGGAGACAGTGGGTTGCTAAGCACTGCAATTCAGAGACAACGATGTGATAGGGCCTTTGGAATGAATTCTAGGGCTTGAGCAAATATTTCAAGTATTATAGAGCCACTCTCTTAGAAGCCCATCTAATTTTATCATGATGTTACCTACCACCCACTCCCTCAAACCCCCTACTCAATCTAATCCACAGGATGAATCTGGAGAAACTCTAAGAACTAAGGGCAGGCAGATAATTTTACATTGGCAGAATCTACGCTAAAGTGTAAGGTCACTAATCATTGTTAGTGGATAAACTGTTAGAGGAGCTTATCCACTAAGGATAATTTATTCCCTCATTCAGCAAACATGCATTGAGTGTAGAGGGAAACCACACCTGACTCAAGTAGAGACAAAAACAATGTAGTTAAGACAGGATAAAAACATTCTAAAATTGAGTCACCAATTGACTTAAGGACCAAAAACTAAAGAAGAAAAGAAATTAACAGGTACTTTTCTGGGTAGAAAAGTGTTAACACAAATCTTAAAAATTTGTGTTTTGTTATTCAGTTTGCGGAATAGATACATGCCTGCAAATTTGCCTAATACATTTCAATTTAAGAACCTTCATCTCATTTATTCTCATTATAAAAAAAGTTATACTACAGTTTAATGCCTAATGTAATTTTAAGCCCACTTAAGAATAATAGGTTTTTTATATATTAGAACTATATAAAGGAAAAGTAACCTTTTCTAGATAATATAATCACAGTCAAATTCACAAAGTAACAAGACCAAAAGTAAATTTTATATTTGTCAGTAGTTTTACTTTAAAAATTTTTGTATGGATTTATGCTTCATTAATATCAATCAATAAAAGTAATTTGTTTAAAAAATCAATTGAACCTAGAAGTAAAGGTATATTTCTCAAACTCTCAGTTCGATTCCATTGATCAATATATCTATCTTTATGCCATATCATGCTGTTTCATCCAGTGTAGCTTTCTAATATGCTTCAAGGTCAGGAAGCATAAGTCCTCTGACTTTGCTCTTCCTTTCTAGGATGTTTTTGGCTATTTGAGACTCCTTTCTCTTCCAAATAAATTTCATAATTGAGGCTTCTATTTCTGTAAAGTAGGCTGTTATATTTATTGGGATTGCAGTGAATCTATAAATCAGTTTGGGTAAAATTGACATCTTCATGATAACCAAGTACTCTAATCCATGAATATGGAATATCGTCCATTTGTTTAGGTCTTCTTTGATGTCTTTTTGCAATGTTTTGTAGTTTTCTGAATATGAGTCTTTTACATCCTTGGTTAAATTAATTTCTATTATTTTAGTTTTTTGTTGCTATTATAAATGAAATATTTTTTAAAATTTCCTTCTCAGAGTTCATTACTGGTATATTGAAACACTACTGGTTTTTGCATGTTGTTGATCTTGTATCCTGCCACTTTGCTGATGTCATTTATTAGCTCAAGTAGCATTGTCATAGATATTTCAGAATTTTCTAAGTATAAAAGCATGTTATCTGTGAAAAGTGAGAATTTCACTTACTCTTATATTTGCCAGAAGTTTTAAAGATCTAAAGGGAAAGAAGGAGTGGCAAGAAGTAAATAGGAAGACATAGCAGATTATACAGTACTTTAGTATAAAACTTTAAAATTTACAAAAGATTTTTACATGCATTTTCACTATAACACATGTAAAGTGCCAGTATAGCTTTGGGACATAATATGCATGTAAAATAATAATAATAATGAGATTAATCCTCAAACTAATTCAGTAATTAGTACCAGTAATTACTAATTTTTCCATTAATCATTGAGGACTCATAATTAATGAGGCAGATTCCATGCTCTTCCCCCACTGCTGAGGAGCTAATATCCTTAAATCTTACTTAGCTGACTTCCATAGCATACTCCATTCTGGTTTTCATCTCTAGCTCTTTTTTCACTCTCCCCTAAGTCAGTGGTTCTCAAGTGGGGGCGATTCAGTCTCCCTAGGGGACATCCGGCAACGATGTAAGTCATGTTGGTTGTCACAACCTATGTATCTTAGACACCTCCACAGAGACTCGCCTGAAAAGAGGGCTTGTAAATGAGTTGCTTTGTAGGCAGAGGTGTTTCCCAAGTCTCCATTAGACAGATTCAGGGGGCTCCTGAAGTCCAATGAACACTTTTCACACATAAAGGGCACTGTGATCAGCTATCCTCTCTCATGAATGAGGACTTGGTCAGCTATCTCATATACAGTGGTAGGCAGTACAAGTCCAGATCAGGAGCTGGAAGAAACCTGCTTACCGCGTCTCCAACCATAGTCAGGGCTATAACTCAGATGACTAATGCAGACTGTCAAGAGAAAAAGGGCCCCAGGACAAGTCCTAGAGCTACCTGAACTTGGTGGAATATCCTGTTACAACACCTCCTTGTTTCTGTTCTAACTCTACGCTCAACAATCAGCCTTCTTATCTATAATTTAGTCTCTTGAGTAATTTATCCATCTGATGGGACTGCCCCAAGCAAATAAGCAGTATTTATGATTCCAGATATATCTCACAATGCAAATTAATAAACTGGGATTCCAGTTCATAAATCAGTCACATTTGAGTTTGGCTATTGTGAATGTTGTCAGTACAAGAAAACAAATACAGATAACATAAAAGATAGATATGTTTAATTAATGAGAAATTTTCTGCCCAAGTTCATGATATATTGTTTAAGTGGGGAGAATAAAAAATTGTAGACCTATATATAGCATGATCCCATTTTGTTAGAGAAAAAAAGCAGGTATGCTTTGTGCACATATATATAGAGAGAGAAACTGTCTGTCTAAACACAAGAAATGTCAAAAAGAATATGCGCTAAACTACGGACACATGGTATCTAGAGAGATGGAATTGGGAGTTGGAAGGTATGAACTTTAACTTCTGACCTTGGAAGTTTTTTTAAAAATTAGGATTACAGATTTTTTTTTTCACCTTTTTGTATGTTATTTGGTATATTTTCTACAAAATTTTTCAAGAGTAAAGAAGGTCTTAAAATGTCTAACCACAAATATATTTATTTTATAGTTTTAAAAAGATGCTTTTATGCCCCAAGTGTTCCTAAAGAGTCAGAATTTCACTAGCATTAAAAATGTACTCATGGTATCCTTACTAAAAGGACTCAAACAGGAAACTGAACTGAGTTCCTCTCCCCTGAAATTTAACTTATTAAAAATAATTTTAAAAAGTAATAATTTAAGACAATCCTTTTCTTATTTATTACTTTATTAGATTGTTCATTCATGTCCAATGTACTCATCTTCTATTAGTACTAGTGTGTTAGTGTTGAGTTAGTGGTTCAATCACCATGAATGATTGTAAAGTAAAATATGGTACATCTGAACTATACATCTATTAAAAATAAGGAGGTAGATGTAGATCATTAACAACTCTGTTATACATTCTATGCAATACATGCTACAGAATAGGCATACTGTGATTCCATTTATTTTTAAAATGTGTGAATATATAAACATATCCAGGTGAGTGTTTGGAAATGCCTGGAGGAGGGAAACAGGCTGAACCGTTGGTAGAGACAACTATTCCCATATACCACCCCTACTATTAACACTTTGCATAATTGTGGTACCTTTGTTACAACTGATGAAAGAATATTATAATTGTACTCTTAACTATACTCTGCTTACATTAGTGTGTATTTCCTGCCCACCCCCCCCCGTACCACCTATTATTAACACCTTGCGTTAGTGCTGTATATTTGTTACTATTCAGAAAGAATATTTTTATAATGTACTATTAACTATAGTCCCTTGTTTATAGTAGGATTCACTGTGTTGCAGTCATTTATCTTATTTTGAAAAGCATTAAAGACAAGAATAGCAATCACCACTAGAATTATTATCAGTTTGACTTGAGAATTTGATGCCATTTTTAAAAATATTTATTTTTTATTTATTTTCCTCCTCTTCCTGTCCCTCCCCCCCAGTTGTCTGCTCTCTGTGTCCATTTGCTGTGTGTTCTTCTGTGTCTGCTTATAAGCAGCACTGGGAATGTTTCTCTTTTTGTTGTGTTATCTTGCTGCATCAGCTCTTCATGTGTGTGGTGCCACTCCTGGGCAGGCTGCACTATTTTCACACTAGGTGGCTCTCCTTATGGGGTGCACTCCTTGCATGTTGGGTTCCCCTACGCAGGGGACACCCCTGCGTGGCATGGCACTCATTGCCCGCATCACCTGTGTGTGGGGGCCAATTCATCAAATGGGTCAGGAGGCCCTGGGTTTGAACCCTGGACCTCCCATGTGGTAGGACAGATGCTCTATCCTTTGAGCCAAATCCACTTCCCTTGATGCCATTTTTAATTGTTCACCTTCACCTATCAAACTTCAAAATTCACCGTTAAATTCTGCTGATAATCTTTCTTCAATTTGTCAGGTCTATTATTTTTAATATACCTCCTTGTCCATTCTCTTTTTTTGAACTTTAAAAAAAATTTATTGACGTGTATCACTCATACATGAACATACATAAACAATAAGTGTATAGTAATAGTTATGAACTTATAAAACAAACATACATAACATCATACAGGACTCTCATACCTCACTCTACCACCAATATCTTGCATTGTTGTTAAACATTTTTAACTAATGATTAAAGAGCATCCTCAAAATATTACTACTAACCAAAGTATTTTCCCCAACCTACCCTATTATTATCATTATTTTTATATCATTTATACATGAACATACCTAAACAATAAGTATATAGTAAAAGTTGTGTATATAAAATGTATAATATCATACAGGGGTCTCATAAATCAACCCTCCACCAACATGTTGCATTGTTGTGAGACTTTTATTACAAATTATGAAAGAATATTGTCCAGGGAAACAGATGTGGCTCAACCAATTGGGCTCCTGTCTACCATACAGGAAGTCCAAGGTTCAATGCCCAGGGCTTCCTAGTGAGGGCAAGCTGGCCCATGTGGCAAGCTGGCCCACGTGGAGTGCTGGCCCATGCGGGAATGTGGCCCTGCGCAGGAGAGCCGCCCTGCATGGGAATGCCACCTCATGTGGGAAAAAGCCTCCCCATGCAGGAGTGCCAGCCAACATGGAGAGCTGGCGCAGCAAGATGACGGGACAAGAGACATGGAGGAGAGAATATAAGAAGATGTAGCAGAACAGGGAGTTGGGATGGTACAAGAGAGTAATCACCTCTCTCTCACTCCAGAAGGTCCCAGGATAAGTTCCCAGAGCTGCCTAATGAGACTACAAGCAGACACAGAAGAACACACAATGAGTGGACACAGAGAGCAGACATTGGGAGAAATAAATTAAAAAATAAATCTTAGAAAAAAAATCTTACTATAATTATAGTCCTTCTATTACACTTGGTGTATTTTCCCCCAATCCACCCTATTATTATTTTTTAAACATATTTTTATGGCAGAAGTTGTAAACTTACAAAACAATCATGCACATGTGCAGAATTCCCAAACAACATCCCTCTGTTGACACATCACACCATGGTGGGACATTTGTTACAGATTATAAGATAATATCACCCGATTATTACCAGGTCCACAGCGTACATTTGGCACACATTTTCCATACTCCCATTATCACCACAGTACTTTTTTGGCATAGATGCAAGAATATGACATTAATACTGTTAACCACAGCCCATCAGTTACTCCAGTTGTATTTTTCACATGCTTTTCCACATTCCCACCTCGCTTCAACAGTGATATATATATTTGCTCTAGCTCACAAAGGACACTCTTGCATCTGTACCATCAATCATAATTCTCATCCACATCTGGGTTTACTGTCCTTTTCAGTCCCAAGATTATTCTCTACCATTCTATCAATTGGCATTTACATCCCTAGACTACCATTTTCAGCCACATCCCCATTTATAAACCAGCTATTTCTCAATATAATGTGTTACCATCAACTCTGTACATTTCCGTACTTTTACAGTGAAGCTAATTCAAACTTCTACACACTTTAAGCATCAGTAGTCCATCTCAGTCCTCCACTTATCTCCTTTAAGAATCCACCACCTACCACCAGGGTTTGAATATTTCCCTACATTTTCTTCTAGAAGCTTTATAGTTCTTGATTTTATATTTAGGTTTTTTATTCATTTTGAGTAACTTTTGTATAATGTGTGAGATAGGAGTCCTTTTACCTTCTTTTGGCTATGGATATCCAGTTCTCTCAGCACCATTTGCTGAATGGACTGTACTGCCCAAACTGGGTGGGTTTGCCATGCTAGTCAAAAATCACTGGACCATACATGTGAGGGTCTGTTTCTGAATCATCAATTTGGTTCCATTGGTCTATATAACTGTCTTTATGAGTACTATGCTGGGTTTTTAAAAAAGATTTATTTATTTATTTCTCTCCCCTTCTCCCTCTGCCCCAGTTGTCTGTTCTCTGTGTCTATTTGCTGCATCTTCTTCTTTGTCCACTTCTGTTGTTGTCAGTGGCATGGGAATTTGTGTTTCTTTTTGTTGCATCATCTTATTGTGTCAGCTCTCCGTGTGTGTGGCACCATTCCTGGGCAGGCTGCACTTTCTTTCGCACTGGGCAGCTCTACCTACGGGGTGCACTCCTTGCACGTGGTGCTCCCCTATGCAGGGACACCCCTGTGTGGCACGGCACTCCTTGAGCACATCAGCACTGCGCGTGGGCCAGCTCCACACGGGTCAAGAAGGCTCGGAGTTTGAACCGCGGACCTCCCATATGGTAGACGGACGCCCTAATCACTGGGCCAAGTTCGCTTCCCTACCTCTCTGTTCTTGGATTGAGCATTTATTTATATAGGCCACCAAGGGGGCAGGGACTCAACCTTGCATGCCCTAATAATGTGGTCAAGTCAAAGCCCTAATCTTAACATAATTTAATCAAAGTTATCTCAGCTGAATCTACTACAATCAAAGGGTCTCATACCCAGAGGAACAGACCAGTTTACAAATATAATCAATATTTCTCTACCTACCATGCTGTTTTTACCACTGTAGCTAGGTAATATGATTTAAAGTCCAGAAATGAGAGTCCTCCAACTTCGCTTTTAAGATGTTTCTGGCTATTCAGGACCCTGTACCCTTCCAAATAAATTTGATAATCATGTTTTCCATTTATTTGAAAAATGCTGATGAAATTTTTATCAGGATTGCACTGAATCTGTATATCAATTTGAAAATTGCCATCTTAATAATATTTAGTCTTCTAATCCATGAGCATGGAATGTTCTTCCAATTATTTAGGCCTTTTTTCATTTCTTTTAACAATGAGTTATAGTTTTCTGAATACACGTGCTTTACATTGTTGGTTGAGTTTATTCCTGAATATTTGGAATTTATCAGTCAGTTATAATTTTTACCACTCTTTTGACACTTTTAATTACTTCAACTGACATAATGTTCATTTCTAGACTCTCTTCCAGGCCTCCCTCTCCTGTCTTTTCTTTTCAGGCTCTAGCACACGTTAGTATTTCCTGCAAAGCTGGTCTCTTGGTTACAAACTCTCAGTTTCTGTTTGTCTGTGAATATTCTAAACTCACCCTCATTTTTGAAAGACAGTCTTGCTGGATATAAGATTCCTGGTTGAAAGTTTTTCTTTTGCAGTATCTTAAATATATCATATCACTGTCCTCTGCCTCCATGGTTTCTGGTGAGAAATCAGCACTTAATCTTATTGGATATTCCTTATACATTATGCATTGCTTTTCTCTTGCTGAATTCTGTCTTTGGCAGTTGGCATTCTGATTAGCATGTGTCTCAGAGTTGGACTATTTGGATTT
Organism: Dasypus novemcinctus; assembly: GCF_030445035.2. Classification (NCBI taxonomy): domain Eukaryota; kingdom Metazoa; phylum Chordata; class Mammalia; order Cingulata; family Dasypodidae; genus Dasypus; species Dasypus novemcinctus. Next base: position 52,561,533 of record NC_080689.1, read on the forward strand.
TTTTGGATGAAGTACATTGTGCTTCTTGGACACAGATATTTATGTCCTTCAATAGAGTTGGGAAATTTTCTGCTCTTATTTCTTCATATATACCTTCTGCCCTTTCCCTTCTCTTCTCCTTCTGGAACACCCATGACACATAAGCTTGCATGTCTCTTCCTGTCACTTAGTTCCCTGAAACCTTGTTCAATTTTCCCTATTCTTTTCTTCATCTGTTCTTTTGTATGTTCACTTACAGAGGCCATTTCTTCAAGGTCACAAATCCTTTCTTCTGCCTTCTCAAATCTGCTATTATATGATTCCAGGGCATTTTAAATTTCATTTAATTGCATCTTTCATTCCCATAAGAGTTGCTATTTTTCTAGTATGCTTTCAAATTCTTCTTTGTGCTCATCCAATGTCTTCTTAATATCCATAATCTCTTTAGTCATTTCTTTGAATTTATTAGGTAAGGAGATTTGTTTAAACATCTGTGATTAGTTGTCTCAACTCCTTTATGTCATATGGAGGCTTATCTTGTTCATCTGGGCCATATCTTCTTGTTTCTTAATGTGGATTGTAATTTTTTGTTGGTATCTTAGCATCTGGCTTATGAGAGTATTTATTCTGGTTGCAGTTTTTTTCTTTCGTTTAAGGCTTCCTGCCCTTTCTCCCTTGCTGGTTGCGTAGTAGGAGCCAAGGATGTAGTTGGTGCTAAAGTTATGGAGGCTTAAGATGCCCTCATTGCCTCAGGACTGATGAAGCTTCTCCCAACTTTCTCCTTTGCCAGGGGTAGGGACAGAGCCACAGCTGTATGGAATAATCCACATGCAGGCCTAGACTGTAGTTGCCCAGAGAGACTGATGAAACTTCACACCCCTTTTCCCTCTGTCTGGGGTGGGGATAGAGCTGCAGGTATGGGCAGAAATTTGTGCAATGTGGGTCCAAAATGACTGCAGTTGCCCTGGTACACTTCTGATTACTCAGTCTGTGCCAGCCAAAGGTACCTGCCATTACCTAGATAGGCTTCCGCCCTGCAAGAGGTGAGGATGAAGCCTGGCTAGGGCTGCTAGGTAAAAGGAACCAGTCCCTAGCTTCACGGTGATTTTCAGTCCTCCCTGCTTCCCCTCGTGGGAGGTGCAGAGTTAAGATGTCAGCTACCATCTGACTTGGAAAATGTCCCAACTCTATTGAAGGACATAAATATCTGTGTCCAAGAAGCACAATGTACTTCTGACTTGGACAACTTTAGCTGTTCTTAGGATTATACTTTAGCCTGCTGAATTTACTAATCAGTAGCTGGAGCTGGTGCCTAACTGTCTCTTCCTCCTTCCTCCCTTGTTTTTGGGAAGTGGACCTTCCAATTCCAGCTGTGGAACAGCTCCCAAGGTGGCTTTTGCCTCCAGTGGAGGATGGCCACTGGTCTCCAGGGTATGGTGGTGCATTCTACTTGCAAATTTTCTCTGCAGATGGGCAGTCTCCTGCTTCCATTCTTTCAGAGATGTGCAGGATGCTCTTCTGGTCTCCTGGAGCCCCCAAACAGGTGCTTTAGATAGCTCTGGGTGTTTACTAACTACCCTGTAGCAGAAGCTGACTCAAGGAGTTCCTTATTCTGCCGCCATCTTGCTAGTTGTTTCATACATTCTCTTTTACTAGGACTATACTTACAAGTTGCCCTTTACTCCTTCCCTGTAATCCATGCTAACGTAGCATGAATACAAAACAGCATTTCCTAAAGCATAGTTCATGAAATACTAATTTTTCAAGATGTTCTAAGAAAGCAAGCTTGGAAATTTGCATATAATAGTCCCTTCTCTGAGACTAACAACAGTCCCCTCCTGGGTTATTCATTTAAACACACATAGATGCACCAGTACTCACCCTTAATATGCAAAAGGATGCATTCCTAATTTATCAGAATAATGTTGGGTGGGTTCTTAAGATGAGTTGTTAACATCAGTTACTACTACTTTGTTGAGTTAGAAATATAAAACCACAAAATCCTTGAAAATAAAAATCTATCACAAAATATTTGCCAGTGGGTTCAAATATTTGTAACTTTGCTATTTAGCAGATGTATTGCAAGAACTCCTACCCCAAAGGGTTCTTTTACTCATTTAACAAATAGCTGTTCAAGATCTACTGCATAGTAAGATTACTGTGGTGAGCGAAACCAGACACAATCACTGCCCTCCTGGAACTTTCATTTGAGTTGATAACATAGATATTAATTAGAGGGTCACACATTAAATGTAAAACTAGAACTGTGATGAGTGCCAAGAAAAGGTACATGATGATGTGACAACATATCATTGGGAATAGAGTTTTTCAGCAAAGGCTTGTCTGAGGAATTGATAACTGGTGGTCTGGAATCTAAGGGTAAGAATGTGTTACCTCAGTGAAGAGGGGTGGAGAAAAGGCATTTTAGTCACAGAACAGGTTGTACAAAGGCCCTGTAGCAAGAGAAAGCATGTGGAGCATAAGGGATTGACAGATGCCCAATGTGTCTGGGGACTGAGATTGAAAGGGAAAGTAGTAAGAGATGAAGCTAAAAAAGTAGGAAGATGGGACCAGCTCAGTTTTGCCTTTACCTTAAGAATAGTGCAATGTTATAATTTTTAAAAAGTTAAATTTATCAATTTAATTTTTGGAATAGATAACATATTCACATAATTCAAAAACAATAATAAATTATGCAAAGATACATAATCAAAAGTCTTCTTCCCATCCCTGCTGCCCTCACACCCATGATTCCCTCCCCCTCCCTCAGTTAACCATAGTTGCCAGTTTCCTATTTATCCTTCCAGAGTTGCAAATGGGTTTTAAGCAGGGGAGTAATGAATTTGTTTTTAAAAAATCATTTTGGACACAGTCTGAAAAATAGACTGGTGGAGAACAAAAGTAGGAATAGGCAGAACAGTTAGGAAGTGCTAGAGGGGTCTAGAAGAGCAAGGAAATGAAGTGCCTCTGACTAAAAGGATAAGGGAGGGGATGCAGACCCTCTGGCAGATATGAGAGATGTTTAGGAGCTATAATCAGCAAGAATCCAAGATTCCCTGTGTGTGTGTGAAGGGAGAGTTAGGTAAAGAGGAGACTGGTTTCAAGGATACAGATGACTTCTAGGGTTCCGGTTTCCATAAGGAGATGGAAGGGAGAGCCATTTACTGACATTAGGAATGGTGTACCTGATAGAGAGGTTCAGAGTTCCATTTTGAAGACACAGTGTTTGCAATTATCTTTGAGGCACTCAAGAAGACGTGAATTAGGCAGCTGGATTTATGAATTTGGAGCAAAGAGGAAAGGGCTGAGCTCTAGAGAGAAGCCATTCAACTATGGGTATAAATTGGATAATCCAGGAGTTTAGTGTAAAAAAGAGAAGGCTTAAATTGGGCCTTGAGGAATTCCAACATTAATGACAGGGAAAACAGTAGGGGGCCAAAAGAGAGACAGAGAATAATGGCTAGAGAGGTAGAATGACCACTGCAAGAGTGAATTGTAATGGGAACTAAGAGAAAAAAAGTATTTCAAGAATAAGAAAGTGGTCAGTAGTGTTCAACACTGCTGTGTATTTAAGATGAGAGTTTTTTAAAAGTTTATTGGATTTAATAATATGAAGGATTTTTTCAACCTTAATAGTAAATTTTTCCACATAATAATCAGAGAAAAGCATGATTGAAGTCAGTTGGATGGTAAGAGATAAGAAATCAGAGACTCCAAATAGAGACAATTCTTTTGAGAAATCTGATTTTGAAGGAAAGAGGTAAGACACAGTAATACCTAAAAGGGAATGTGAGATTGAGCAAGAGTTGTTATTTCCTTAAATGGAAGTTTAGCCTACTTGAAAGTTGATTAGGAAGATCTAAGTGAGAGAAAGTTTGAAATTATTTATTTAAAGATTACGTATCTGTGCCAGTCATGTTCTAAGCATTTTGCATACATTAACTTATGTAATTTTTACAATAAATCTATGGGTTAGGTATTTTCATCTTCATTTGATAGCTATATAAACTCTGGCACAGAAGGTTAAGAAGTTCCCCAAAGTCACACAGCAAGTAACTGGTCAAGCCCCAGGAAGAACAGAGCAGTACGTGTTCTTCACGATTATGCTGGACATAAGAGAAATGTGAGACTTCGCCCTCTCCGGGCCTGAGAAAGCCACAGGGAATGGAATCCAAAGTCTATGCGTTCTCAGTTCATGGCACTCTTCATTTCTCAGTAATTATTTCATGGTGCTCCTAGGCTAAAGGAAATGCCAACAATTCTATTTAATAAATAGAATATTTAATAAATATTTAATATTTTAATAAGTATTTATGTCTGAATAACTTAGTAGCCATTTTACAATGTAATGAACATAAATTGAATGAAAAATATTTTTATTTCATTCCCAAGTAACCACAATTAGTTACCAAACAGTGTGTGCACTAATAGAAGTTGGTCCTTTGCATAACTTCTCAATGCTTGGAATCAGACTGGACACCCTCATCCTCTTTCCTGTTCTAAAATAACTGATGTGTGGTACTTGCTTTTTATCACAGAGACACCCGAAAATTCAGCTTCTTAATGATATGACAACATTGAAAGGAATACAGTGTAAGTTAATGTTGAAATAATGAACTACCTGGAGCTAGTAGTTTGTGTAGTGTGTGACAGATGTTTCTGTTTTCACTACAAAATTTCACTGTGCACACACTTACACACACACACTGTGAATTCACTGCAGCCTCTGTACAGTTTGGGAACCACAACTCTAGGTGGAAGACTTGGACTTAGGTAGGAGGATGGATTGTTCTTCTATTAGGGCAGAAGGATATACACAGACACGGGTAGATTTATATGTATGACACTCAGTGCTAATTGGGCTCACTATTCAACCTGGAATTCTACTCAGACCCAGAAGATTACCAAATGACACTTCTTCACTGTGGAGGGCCATTGTGAGTATTTCATATACAGACACTGTTTCAAGGGACGTCCTTGCTATAACTATTTTTCATTTCAGTCATTGGTTAAGTAGTAAATACACTAGTTTTATTTAAAAAAAAAACCTAAGGGGCATAAATTACAAGTTGGCAACAGCACTTGTGTTTTCTTTATCAGACACGCTGCTTTATTCAGAACCTTCTCTAATATGTCATGAGCATATAGTTTCTGGGTTCCTACACCGAACCTTACATGCTTAGTTTACAGGTACAATTCTATCTAGCACATTCCAACCTATGCATCTTATATGTAGTTCTGAATTTGAAATGTCATGTTTTAAATTTCTGTATAAAACTTCAGTACAAATATTCCAATATTTTTGTATTGAAAGTCTTCTCATTAGCTAGCTATGGAAGTATAATTTGACTCTCCCTTTAAAAAGTAGATAAATATTTGGTATGTGTTTCTACTTTGTAAAACATGAAAATCAATGAGAGGAATGAGATTACTCAGAATTTTTAATTCATTTAGTTTTACACTTATTTATTAACTATAACAATATATGAGGGGAATTCATAATCCTGTACTGGCTTCCTCTGCAGTAAAATACCTTGAATCTTCCAATATTAAAAGACATGAATGCCAAGGGCTAAAGCAGAAAACTATGAGTTTCTTTAAAGAAATGTTTTTAAATGAAAACAATTAATAAAAGAAAGAACCATTTATGATGAGAACAGGAAGGAAATGTTAATTGATGATACAAAGATACATTATTATAAAGAAGATCAGTTTTCTTTGCCATAACCCTGCTCCAAAACCAAGTTCACATCTTATTGTATTAAGAGTAAAGAATCAATACATCAGTGGATTATCATAGGTCATAAATTTTGGATTGAGATAGTAGAAATATGATGGAAATTTTCTTTCTTGAAAGGAAAAAAGTGTTTGCCTAAAAAAGAATAATTACTAAGGCATTATGTTAAGCTCACTAGCTGAACATTTAGATTACTCAAGTACATAAACACATGTTCTTTGTTTGAAAAGGAGTCTGTGGGGGTGTGATGGTCATGTGTGTACAACTCTGATCTCCTTCAAAGGGACTGAGACTGGAGCACAGTTGGCTGAGAGAGGTCACATGTCCCCAGGTGGCTACCAGACAATGCCTAAGCATGGAGAGGCTGTAGGGCCAGTCCAATCCTGTTCAACAGGGGATTCCTCTAATGAGCAACTTTGGCTCAGGGATTCCCCATTTGACCTGGCTGAATCTTTTCAGCACTGTGCGGCAGCCTTCCTGCAGCTCTTCCTACCCAATTCTCCTTTCTTCCCTCTCCCTTCACAGGTTGCAGGTCTGCATCCACACTCGAAAGCTTTCCCTCCTACTTCTGCTCCCTTGCACTTTATCTTTCACATCTCCCCCAAAAGTCTCTTGTATGACTAGGACCATTTTGGAATCCCCTTCTCAAAAGACGCAAAATGATAGTGGGAGGGCTTAAAACATGACTTTAATTAAATACATGCATAAATTTTTTACAAGTCAAAGTATGTTTGGAATTAAAACAGCTGTTCACTGCCTTATCCCCCCACAGCCTATCATCCCCCTCTCAAAGGTAACCATTTTCATTTCTTTTAGCAGCTTCTTCTGGTTCTAGTTCCACATTTCTAATTTACTGTAGCAGTCAGGCTTGCACTCAGGTGCATATAACAGAAACCTGAAAATCATTACTTAACAAAACAGAAGCTTATGTTTTTTTTCACATAAGAAATCTGGAGTTAGGCAGTCCATGGCTGATAGGTACAGGCACCTAGTTTCTACCCCTTCCAATTTATTAGGTGGCTGTCATCAACATTGCTCCAGCAATTAATTGTCCTCTTTCCCTGCATCAATTTCCACCCCCTACCCCCACTCTACTGGCTCACTCCCATTAGCATGCTAACATGTTATTCTCCCATCTAAAAAAGAAAGAATAAAAACCTCTTTTGACCCCACCTCTTCTCAAGTGCCTGCCCTATTTCCCCATTTCCCTTTATAATATAACCCTTTGTTATGTTGTAAACCCCTAGGTTTTTTCCTCCCATTTTCTCTTAAATACATTCCAATAAGACTGTCACTGCTCTTATCCAGGCCACCAAAATCCTCCACCCAGTGGTCAAGTCTCAGACCTTGTCTTACTTACCATTATCACTTGACTATCTCCTTGAAACCTGCTCTCTAGGACCCCATTCTCCCTCCACTGTGATCTCCCTCGGGCTACTTCTTCCCAGTCTCTTTTTCCATTTTCCCAGCCCCCAAATGCTGGAGGGCCCAGGGCTCAATATTTCAGTCTCATTACTACACTCACTCCCTTGATGATCTCCACCAATCTCTTTGCTTTACATCATCTATGTTGCTTCCTCCCAAACTTACATTTTCCAACCTTGATCTTCATCTACAAACTCCAAAACCAACTATTTAATCTGCATATCTAATAGGTATTTTGAACAAAACGTGTCCAAAACTGAACTCCTGATATTGCCCCCAAAAATGTCTCTTCCATTCTTCCCCATCTCAGTAAATGGCAATTCCATTCTTCCAGTTGCTCAGAAATTTCTAGACCCCACATTTGATCCTTTAGCAAATTCCAATGGCTCAACACTCAAATCTGTCCAGAATCTGGCCACTTCTCACCACCTCAACCACTACCTTCCAATCAAAGCCACCTGTCTCACCTGGACTAACTGATCCACCGGCTTTGATCCTGTTCCCCTTACAATCTGTTCCTATCAAAATAGAGTGATCCAGTTAAAAAGTAAACCAGATCACGCTTCTTCCCTCTCAAAACCCTTCAAGGGCTTCCTTTCCATATCACTCAGAGCATAAACCAAGCCCTTTCAATAGCCTAGCTATTGAAGACTAGTGTCTCTTTGCTCTCTGACCTCAAGTCCTATTACTCTCCTCCTTGTTCATTCCATTCCAGGCACAGATTCCTTACTGTTCTTCAACCATGCCAGCTTTACTCCCATCTTAGGGCCCCCAAATTTGCTGTTCCCTCTGCCTGGAACCATCTTCTCCCAGATATCTTCCATGGCTTGCTCCTTTACTTCCTTCATGTTTTCAACATGGTACTTCTTCCAGGGAAGGCCTTTCCTGGACACTAGATATCAACCCCATCCTGCCTGCTTCCACATACTTACTACCTTTAGTGTTTTATTTTACAACAGCAGTTTTACTCTCTTTCATACTTCGTATGTTACTTATCAATCTTTTCTTAAACGTCTTCCTTCTTAGAACATAAGCTCCATGAGAGCAGGGATATTGGTCATTTTTGTCTGTTTTATTCACTGCTATCCCCAGCACCTACAATACCATTTGGTAGAAAGTAGGTACTAAATAAATATGCATTGCATGAATGGATGGCCACAAGCTGGCCTCTGGCCTCCAGACATCATATCCAAAATCTGGCTGGAAGGAAAAGGAAAAGAGCAATAGCTACAAAGGCACATCCCAATTGAGTCTGGGCCCTATTTAATTAGCTTTCTTGGAAGTCCCACCAGTGACCTCTGCTTATTTTGGCCAGAACTGCTTCCTAGGGCCACCTCCAGCTTCAAGGGAGACAGGGAAGCTATGTATTTTAAATTGATCATAATTGCCACCCTGAGCATCAGGGTTCTGTTCATAAGAATGGATACTAGGCAAGCAACTAGCAATATCTTCCATATATGTTATTTATTGATTAGCCACTACCATTATCATGCACGAGGATTTAATTCTCTTATGTGATCTCTGTCCCCATTTTGTCTTTATCCTTCTGTTATGGTGAAATTATAATTTTTGGTTAAATTAATATTCATTGTTTACCTTATAACTCATAGTGTTTACTGCTGATTCATGATTCAGTAAATTATGACTTTTCATTTCTGTACAAGTTTGTTTTTCTCAGATAGTAACTGCCTTGTTTTTCATTTACTCAGTTTTCTATGTACCTACCAGAAATTTTTTCTGAACTCTCCAACAGCCTCTCACTGAAATGTCCATACACTCAAATATATCAGATGATATGTAAGTCCCTTTCACCCTCCCCCTTGCATCCCTCCTGGAGGCTTCTGTTCCCTGGTCCAGTTTGGATTAGCTGCTTTATCAGCTTAAGGTACAGTCATCATTCTGAGACTTCTCTTCACCTCTTTCCTGTGTTAGACCCCTGTTTCCCGGATCCCAAGAATCTTGTTTCTTGGTTTATTCTGTTTTAGGGTAGCACAAACTCCAACATCTTCCTGAGAAAAGTGCACAGCAGGTTAAGTTTTATAGAGATTAAGAAGTCTGAAAATGTCTTTGCTTGAATGACAATTCAGGACTCTAAATATAGAATTGTAGGCTAAAAATCACTTCCCTACAGAATTTTTCAAAAAATTATTGAGTCCTTTCAAAATGGAAATGTGCATCTTCCAGTTCTAGAAAATTTTCTTGTGTTCTTATTTTTTATTTTTTTATTTTATTTTATTTAATTTCCCCCCCTCCCCCAGTTATCTGTTCTCTGTGTCTATTTGCTGCATCTTGTTTCTTTTGTCCGCTTCTGTTGTCGTCAGCAGCACGGGAATTGTGGGCGGCGCCATTCCTGGACAGGCTGTACTTTCTTTCACGCTGGGCGGCTCTCCTTATGGGGTGCACTCCTTGCGCTTGGGGCTCCCCTATGCAGGGGACACCCCTGCGTGGCACAGCACTCCTTGCGCGCATCAGCACTGCGCATGGGCCAGCTCCACACGGGTCAAGGAGGCCGGGGGTTTGAACCGTGGACCTCCCATGTGGTAGACGGACGCCCTAACCACTGGGCCAAGTCCGTTTCCTGTTCTTAATTTCTTCCCTTCTGTTTTCTGTTATTAGTTAGGTCTTGGACCTTCTGACTTGATAATCTTTCTAATCTTCAATCATCTATCACTCATTATTATGTCCTTTTGTCAGTCTGTAATGCATGATAGGGATATTTCAATTTATCTTCTAATCTTTTGATATTTTTCTACTTATGTTGTCATCTTTGATTTCCAAGAGTGATTTCTTGCTTCCTGATTATTCCATTTTAAAAATAGCTATTGTTGTTTCAATGATACAGTAGTTCCTCTTATTTCTCTGTGGATATTAATCTTTATACCTTGAACTTTCTTCTGTTTTTTGCACTGCCCCTGATTCATTTTATTTTTTTAGATTTATTTTATTTATTTCTCTCCCCTTCTCCCCCGTTGTCTGCTGTGTCTATTCACTTTGTGTTCTTCTGCCTCAGCTTGCATTATCCAGTGGCACCGGCAAACTGCGTCTATTCTTTGTTGCGTCATCTTGCTGTGTGGATCTCTGTGTGTGTAGCGCCACTCCTGGGGGGGCTGTGTTTTTTTCACGTGGTGCAGCTCTCCTTGCTGGGCACACTCCTTGCACGTGGGGCATCTCTACACAGGGGTGCCCCTGCATGGAACGGCACTCCTTGCGCACGGCAAAACTGCATGTGGGCCAGCCCACAACATGGGCCAGGAAGCCCTGGGGATCGAACCCTGGACCCTCCATATTGTAGACCAACGCTTCCCCTGATTCATTTTATATTCTCTTTGTTTTAGACTCACAGTCTTCAGATTTACAGACTGGAGAATTTCTTTAAAAGTATGGTGATCTGTGGCTCTCATTCTAAAAGTGAATCACTGAAAAACGGACTGGAAGCTTGTAGGAGTGGGCAAGCTTGTCAACACGGGCTTCACTGTAGGGAGACTGGTTGGCATGCCTACCTCCTAAAGGGGACTGCCCAATTATCAATACTATTAGCCTTTGCTCTGGGGAAATGATCGGTTTTTCAGAGAAGGGTTCTCTAAACAAGTTACCTGGAGACATGAGTCTACTTGCTGGAGGGTGGAAGGAGTTCAGGGAAATTTCTCCATTTCAAATGCAGACATTCACTTAATTCCCTTATTCTCAGTCTAACCCCCTAACTTTTGCTCTCTATTGAAGATTTGTGTCTTGAAAACCACAAGCCCTCTGATTCTGCGTGTCCAGAAAATAATTATCCCATTCGTTTGCTCTTTATACAACCTTTCAGCATATCCCCTTATTTTCTGTTCCATCTTCTTTTGTGCTCAGTGCTTCCAGCATATGTGCCTTTCATTTACTTCCCATTGATATCCCTCACTGCAACAACCAAGGTTACAGTAAATTCTATATTTTATACAAGCTAGCACTCAGTCATCCGATTTTAATAACTTACAAAAATTGATTGATATTCTCTTTGCACTCGTGAATTTATATACTTTTTTATGCCTTTACTATAATCAAGTGAAATTGTAAGAGGAAGTGGAAATAACCACATGATTTTAATCAGTCATGTTCAATGGGAAGGCCTGTGGATTCTGTATCTCACTGTAACTGAGGATAAATTTATTGAATACTTTTTTGATATCTACTTTTTCCTGAAAAGCAGTATGGTGGAGTGGCTAAGGGCATGACCTTTGAAGGCAGACTGTCTCACTTTGAATCCTGGTATAACTTAGTAGTTGTGTAATTAAGCTATATTTGTTTCCTAATGTATAAAATGAAGATAATAGTAACTATCTCATAGGGCTGAAGGAGTAAAATAGATTATTTGTTCTATAAAATATAAAACTGAGTTAATATTTCTAAAGTACTGAAAAGACTGCCTGGCACATAGCAAGTGCTATATAAGTGTTTGTTAAATTAAAAAATATATGTTCCAGTAATACAGGAATTCAATAGCTATATACAGAATTATAGAATATCCAATTGGAGAATACCAGAGGCAACTAGAATTATGACTTCCAGTCAATTTTTAATAATTTTTATAGGCATAAATATGTATTGTTGGCAAATAAAAATTTTTTATTTTATAGATGGGATTGTACTATACATAAGGTTATATGTTTATTAATGACAGGCATAATAAGATGGCTTCAAATATTTCTCTACTATAAACAGTTTACTTGAATATTTGTGACTATTTCTCTAGGATACATATCTAACAATGGAATTAACTGGCAATAATATACTCCAACAAGTAGTTTATGAGAATATCCATTTCCCCACAAAACCAACATTTGGTGTTCCTGTTAGATGTAAATATTTGCTTATCTGCAGAGTGAAAATATAGTATCTCACTGCTATTTTAATTTGCACATTTGTAATGCTCGGTGAAAAAAAGCTCCTTTTAAAATCATCTGTGCTGAGAAGGTGCTAGGGAAATTGGATTGAGGAGTAACACACAAGCAGGTTCAACAATATTGGTAATGATCTAATTTATTAGTTCAGTGTAGGGTTCAACATGGGCTTATTTTAGGACACATAAAAAAAGAATAAATTATATAAGTACCCAATATTATGTAATAAAAATTTTAAACCATATGCAGAGTATATCATCTTTTAAGCAAATATTGTAAGTACATTTATATGTAGTAAAAGGACAAAATGTCAACAAGTAAATAGTAGGTAATACTGAGTGGTAGGATTAGATGATTTATGCCCTTCTGGGCTTTTCTGTGTTTTCCAAATTTTCTGCCTTGAACATGTGGTTATCTTTGTAATTTTAAAGAAAACCATTAAAGACTATTTTAAAAAGTGAGAAAATGTAAAGTGCTAAGCTATCACCTGCTGCTAAAATGGTTTCATTGGCCCCAAAGGGGTCCTAGACAGTGTTATTCATTTGTTTATAATATTAGTGAAACTAGCCCAACCACACAACAAACAATAGCTTTAGTATAGGTCAAAAGAGGTCATAAAATGAACATGTATGGACAAAAAATTTCAGGCTACCTTTCTAGTCCAACTTGCCCAAATTAAATTCTACCTTCAAAGTCCACTGTAAATCCAGTCTCCTTCATGAAATCTTAACCAGCTACTGTGATTGATTGAACAACAATTCCTGAAATTCAGCTGTGCTTTAGATAATGCAACCAGCAATTTTGCACATAACCCCAAATTATTCTTTTTTTTTTTTCACATCAGTTTTGTTTCGCATGTACATTTGAAATCCTTTGAAGATATGGGGTTCCATTTAATATTTTCAATAGTCCTAGCATAAAGATGGGGTTTATTGCTGAAACTCAATAAATGCCTGTTGATAGATAGCTTAATTATGACAATATGAAAACTTATAAGTACTGTAGTTAAAACAGGGGACAAAGTATCCTTTAAGCCTATTTTTCAGGCTTCCTGACGTCTAAGTTCTCTGATTTTTAAGGAAACAAATTCTCTCTAATTCTTCATCATTCTGATTGCTATTTCTGTTTCTTCTGCTGGCTCGGGTTTTCTTATCTCTAAATGGGAGAATCCTTGGCTCTTCTCCCAATACTCTCACCTCCTCTCGTGAGGCTGCCTATTGGAAGGTTTAATGCCACCTCTTTGCTGCCTTCTCTCAAACCTTAGCTCCCACCTTTCACTCTAGTTCCATATTTCCAATAATATCGTCACTTGACTACCTTTGATTGCTTACCATGTAACATAGCCAAAACTAAATTTTACGCCATTCTAAATTTCTCTGGTTTTTAAAACTCTCTGCAACTTAGCCTTACTATATTTATCCTTTGAAACGATTTCTCTGCTCCTGGCTCTCGTGCTTTATCCTATATCTCATTGCCAAACTAATCCTTTCATAAGTCTAATTTTAATGTGTCACTTCCCTGCTCTAAACATGTTTACAGTGTTACATAGTAAAGTATCAATACCTTAGTGCAACATTCAAAGACCCCAACATGAGGTTCCAAGTTGCTTTCCAAACTTAACTATTTTGTTCTTCAACATAAACTGTGTGTTCCCAAAAGGGCCCTCACTACCATATAGACACCCCATTTAATTCTCACTTGAATACTTGAGTTAATTTAATCTCTTTTTCTGGAATGCCTTTCCCTTTTCAGTCTCATCAAATTTTCCATGTCTTTAAGGTCTAATTAAAGTTAAAATTTCTTCATAAAATTCTTCCTAACTAGTTCAGAGTATACTGATCTCTGCTTTCTCTAAACTCCTGTCTTTTTACTTGGTGGCATACAACTTTGCATGCATTAGTATCCTAGTAATTTCATGTGTCTATTATCCTGGACTACATTATACTGGAGACTCAGCCCACGTGGGCCTTGCATTTTAGTGACTCCCACACTGCCCCCCACAATGGTGGGCAGCCAAAAAGTACTGTGATGGGTTTTGTATAAATAATATGCTATTACCAATAGTTGTAATGTGAAACCATGTTACTATTCATGTCTTATGAGAAAATCAAATTGATTTTCCTACAATTTGATGAAAGGAAATTTCGATCAGATGATCATGCTATCCATTCTGTGACTGAGAAAGTTATGATTTAATGCGTTCCATAAGGTAACAATTTATCTGTGAAAAAGCTGGGAAATAATTCATTTTCAAAGAGGCTGTTAAATAATCCATTATGGGAACTGAAAAAGGAAACTATCTTTTCTTGGTATTTTAAAATTGTGTCTGGAAACACAATTGAATTGTTATATAAGGAAACCAAAGTAAAACTGAGTAAATTAATTATTTTTATACATAAATAGTTCAAATAATTTAATCTAAGAAACAAATATATGTAAAGTTATATATTTGCTTAATAAGAATTTGTTTTTAACTATAAATAAGAATGTGAGTTAGGAGTAGATAAAGCTCAAGTGGTTGAACACCTACTTCCCATGTACAAGGTCCTGGGTTAAATCCCCTGTACCTCTCAAAAGATTAAATTAAATTAAATTTAAAAATTTAAAAAAATAAAACAAAAAAACCAACTCTCATTGGGGAGAAGATGTATCAGTGGTTGAGTGCCTACTTCCCATGTACGAGGTCCTGGGTTCAATCCCTGGTACCTCCTAAAAAAAAAACAAATGTGAGCTGAAACACAGTACTTGCAGGAATTAAAAAATTCCACCAGAGAAGTGAACAATCTTAATAGTGTTTTAATGCTTAAACTACTATTCTCTAAGAATGGTTTGTAAAATGGTTTAAGAAATTCAAAGCAGATTATTAAACTCTTTCTCTTAAAAAAATGACTTTTAGGAGACCAAAAAACAGTAACAACAACAAACCAGTGAGAAATATATATCTAGTGAAACTAAAACTCTAAATTATGTCTCATACCTTTTAATGCCTTTCAAACAGGAAAAGTCTGGAAAATCAACTTCAAAAGACAACTTTTTCCCTAAACATATGTATAGGTGAGTGGATGAATAAGGTTAGAAGGTATCTCAAAGGCCCTAAAGAAAGTGTCCCACAATGTGGGAACTGACCTGGAACCGTGGGTGGTTGGAAGTCAAGTTTACTTGATAAAATATATCATCAAAATGTGCTGGTAGTAGGAGGTCTATTTTAGGAATATCTCATTGATCAGAAACATAAAGCACAAAATATTACAACATAAACAGACATAAATTCCATTGGAAATGCTAAAAGCATTCTCACTGGTACAACAGCTTAAGAAACCAGTATTGTCAGGCTGCTGTAAACCACCAATGTCTTAGACTATATCATGGAAATATTTTTTCTGAGTTAATTCAATAATGAGGGGCATCCCTCTCTATAACTTAAAAGAATAAAACCTTACTTATTAAGTTAAAACGCAATAAAGTCTGTCTAAATAGGATTGCCAATTGGGATGTTCCACTGCATATTTTAAGATCCCTGACATGTTCCAACCTACCCTGTGTGATGGAAAGGGTGGAGGCCATGAGACACACCCCTTACTATAGGTGGCGGGCTTGCCCTCCAGTCAAATAATTTTGAGCCTGTTTTTAAGGTGAGTAATGACATTAAGAACTATAATTTGAGTTGTACTAAGTTTTCTGGAGCCTATTTTGTATTCAAGTTTTAATGTTTGACTAAAACTTATTTTTATGCAAACAATTTAATTTTCTTAAAATTCCAACTTTTTGAATCATATTGTAAAGTGAATTTAAGAAGAATCATGGTTCTAAGAATATTAATTCAGCCTTGTAAATAGTTTCTGGAAAATAATTTATGCCAGTTGAGGAGGTAGCTAAGTTACCTCCACGACCTTTAAGTTAGTTTAAACAAACAAAAAAAAGGAAACAGAGTCCACTAAAATGGTAGTCTATATTAAGATATGTTTGTAATTATTACAAATTTGATGTTGTTAATTTAAGGGTAGGGCCACGGGCCTCAAGTTCTAACAATTTTAGTTAGACCTAAAATAAATCACACTGTAAACAAGTAAAAATTTAAACTGGTACAGGAAGTTTGATTCCTTTATAGAACTATTATTAAATATTAATAGTACTGATGCAACTTCAATTACACAGATGAGCAGAATATGAATTGATAATTATTCTTTTTATTGTAAGCAAGTAAAATTTTTCCAGGTAAATAGTAATTTTTAAACCTATCAGCAAAGCTGAGTCATTTATCTATCTATTATTTTGTGATCCACTAATTAGCCTATTATGTTCTGAATCTTGGCCCATTTAATATCTAGCTCGCCCTGTCTAGTAATGCATCCAGTAAAAATTTTTGTGATGGAAACATTTTATCTCCACACGATCCAATATGATAATGTACTTACTGAGCACTTAAAATGTTGGTAGTACAACTGAGGAACTGAATTTTAAATTTAATTAATTTCAATTAGTTTTCATTTATATTTATATAGCCACATGTGACTCGTGGTTACTGTATCAAACAGTGCAGCTTGAATGAACCCTTTCAAAAAGTAAGACCACATGCCTTGTTACATTAGGTCTAACTCTAGTCTGCTGTCAATCTGTGTAAGCACGGTATTCACAAACACTTAATAGAATGGTATGCCACAAAACTTGTTTTCCTGTGGTTTCATCTTCATTAAAAAATATGATTATTTTTTATAACCATGCCAGTAAACATCTAATCAACATTCAGACAATATCCAAACAAAAAATACCATCTGAAAAGATTTCTATCATGTTTACAGTGTACCAGTACACCTATACTGATTAATGAGGTGGCTGGTCAATCTGATTGTTTAATGCTAGTTCTAGAATGACTAGAGTTCAAGCTATAAAATATCTATCATAAAAAGTTTTTGTCTTTACCTATCATAACACATGAATATCAGTTACCGCATAGTTTTCAGCTCCGTTGGTTAAACACTGTCAAACCATTTTACCTGGCAGACATATTTGTTCTTCCATTTGCTCAGCACACACCGACTATTTTGCATCAGCTCCTGAAGGGCAATCGAGAAAAAGAGAGTGCAGTTGGCTATACACATTATTGTTATCAGTTAAAGTGCTTCTGATTTGCAAGCAGAAAAGGATCAGCATGCCACACAAAGATGCAACTGTTGTGGAACTCCTCACTGGACAAAAGCAAAGCCATCATCACCATGAGAGCTGATCCTTTATGAAAATTAAACCTGTTGAAAGATGTTTAAAACAGATTTGTTTGTTGCCATTTTTGAAACTTTTTGAAAGATACCTCCAACTCCTTGAGTGAGTCTCGAAGTTTTTCTGGGCGTCTGTTTTTGAGCATCCAAGGATAATCTCGAGCTGGCAAATAAAATATGTATTACAGTTCACTAAACATAATTTAAAAAGGAAACTTTTCTTACCAGTGTAACTTAGGTAGATTAAAATAAAACATTTCCATAATTGAGAGGAAGTGGGCTTTTATATCCATCATCAAATGACAGCCTTTTGAAAGGCTTTGTCATAAGAACAGGATTTTTACCACAAAACAATCTCCCTGATCATAATTTTATGATGACAACCAACAAGGCTCAAAGAATCCTTGGGAAAGTTTCCTAGGCCCGTGAATCTAGTACTTATTGGTAAATGACCCACTCTTTACTATCAAAGTAACTAAATTTGATGTAAGTAATTAAATGTTCGATCCAAAAGAAATCTCAGATTTTGCAAGAGGCCTTCTCATACCTGGAAATTCTCATGAGTAACTGAATGTAGTGAGAAAAGAAATGAAATACAAAGTTGATACACAGAAAATGTTATTATTTAAGCAAAGAAATCTCACATATTAAAACTAAGAAAAAATCTGAGGGGAATCCAAGTTTTAACAAATTAAGAACTAATAGTGCTCTTTTTTATTTAAAAAAAACACTTCTCTTTAAAACCTACACCACAATTCAATAATGATAAAGACTTGGTTTTGTTTTAAATGAATTCAATGAAAGGTGAAATTATTGAGTAGAATCTCAATTTAGCCTGAAAAAAACTAAACAGTTTTATTTCAAAGAATTAAAGAAATGTTAAACTCATTACATTTTACCATTAAAATGAATTCAGTTTTGGATTCTTCTAATCCATAATTCTATGTAAGAACTGCATGCCTTTATGTATGTTGTTAGCATACATATAACATACGTATAAAAAGCCATCTAAATGTGACAGTAGAATTGCTATATATCTTATTTCACCAAATTAATTTGGTTCTATAAACATAATTCATGATATCTAAAGCATATTGTAAATTTTTATATCTGTGTTACAAATACTAATTTGGTATTTTTAAAAATTAAATGTAACTTGACCATTTACGTAAGAGAAAAGATGGGATTCAGCCCCAGCTAAGTTGTAAATAAAGCCCTAAACTATATTTAATTTTAAGACATAAAAATCATATTATATTATAACCGTATTACATATGTAACAGAAAAGAGGGAATAAAATGCTCATACTGATCATTACAAATCATATTTTCTTAAAATGGGTAAAAATAATAATTAGGCAAAGTATGAATTATAAAATGTTATCACCAGAATTTAAGTATGGTATATTTATTTTAAATATATTAAATAATATAAATATTTTAAAAGTTTACAGTTAAATAAGAATATATCTGACTGGAAAAAGATAAAAGTTTTGATAGTCTAGATTAGAAAGGCCTAATAAATATAAAACTTACTCCAATATTTATGTACTTAAGCAATGGGAATTTGCAACTACAAGAATTTGGGGGAATAGGGTTTCTTATTTGTGCAGAAAGCAGAATGTTGTTTAAGAATGAACCTCAGGATATTAAAATTCTAGTTTCACAATAATCCCCCCAAAATATAAAATACGCTTACATTCTGCCAGCTTCTGCTTTTCTTCTAAGTTACCATGCTCTGTCGCTGATATTGTAGCAGAGGAAAAACGGAAAGACAAAAAAATGTGGAACTTATTTTTATTATAATACCTTGTATTTTTATATTTATAACTTACTATCACATTCTCAAGAGTAAGAAATTGTGCTAAACTTTAAAAAGGACAGTCGTAAGAAAAACTGTGATAATTTGGATGTTTCGTTTCACAGAGCTTTCCTGAATAGGCAGTGAAAAGGCTTACATAGCCCAACAGGTGGGCCAATATCCTGAGCTTCCAATCTCATCAGAGAGGGAAGGGAGCTGCAACCGAGCCCAGAACAGAAGCTGCTGCAGTCTGTCATCAGAAGCATGAAGTCAGCCTATTAACCACCAAGCTAAGCACACAGAATGCCCACACAAGCCCCACTTCAACAGACAGCAAAACAGGAAGTAACTCTAGCTAGAAAGACCTTTTTGCCCATCATGAAACTTCTAGGATTAACAGGATTAATCAGATAAAGAAAATTGATCATTCACTCAGAAATGCCTATTTCAGATATCAGGTGAGGATCGGAGGCCAGCATCTGTGGGACCCATGCATTAACAATGCCCTCTACTGGGACACTGATAAATAAACACGAATAGACTGTCCAGCTATCAACCTGATCAGCAGTAAAATGAAAACTTTCATGTTCTTCTACGGCATTTTTCAATTTTGCTTTATTTTATACAGAACTGTATATCGACCTCAGCATTTTTCCAAAGAACTGAAGGGCTTTTCTTGAAATTCCAGGTTTTCTCTAAAGCTCAAATCAGAGTTTTTAACAGACAGTATTTCATAGTTTAGAATATTTAGCTTATAAAAATTAGTTGAATAGGTACTTTACCTGGTGGATCTTTCTTGTCATAATACTGGTAGATCCCGATGTCTCTGTCTATAGAAAGGAAGAAATAACATTAAATTATGGTAAAAGTTAAAATAAGAAGCCAAACCATACTATATTGTGGGGAAACGGAAGGGCAGAAACAATCTCTTTAGCCACTAGAAGTAAAATAGCTCAAAAGCATTGGGACACAGATTCATCTATGCTAGGGATATGCAAGGACCAGAAAATTTATAATCTAATGAGAAAAGGTTTACAAAAAACTAAAAAGGTATGAGAAAAAGATTAGAATCAGAGGAGATCAAGTTCTCTCTTTCACACTTCCTCTGACATTTTTCACAGGGCACTACCAAAACGAACTGCCACTAAGCAATGCCAAATGAGATCAGTGCATGGAAGAAAATGCCCTAGCTGTTGGATTCAGGGCTGTTTCTTTCTTCTCTCTGATTGAGCTCAAGGGTCCAGTTCCTATCCTATGGCGTTTGGGGGAAATCTGCAGGAAAGAATAAGGAGGATTAAAGGAAGGTATGGATAAATTATCTGAAACTTGTTTAGATTCAAAAAGCCTTCCAAACCTATTCAAATTTGGATCCTCTGCTGGGGCCTATGTAAGAAGCCAAGACAGGCTTCCCAGATGTTGAGAGGGATTTAACCAAGGAATTTGTCCTTGCAATTTAATTACAGGGAACAGAATAATTCTGTCTGTTTTCTTTGTACCTGTGGATAATGAAATATCTTTCATTGGAAATAACATTTGTTTCCTTCCATGCAAAATAATTCCCAGCTACTAACAAAAGGAGGATACAACTGTTTCTAAAAAAGGTGAGGCAGTGCAGGCTGCCCCCTAGTGACTGCCTGCTCTAAACTTTCTCAAGCTGAATGACAGAACTTAAAAAAAAACGAGAACAAAAACAACTATTACTGTTGTAATTAGCTTTACAAACACAGCTTTTCAAAATAATGAATCGTGTACCCTTTGGAGCTCTATTTTGTTCAGAATGCCATTAATTGGGACATCCAATGTAAAGAATGCCAGTTTATGTCCACCAGTTAGATTGAAAATACATAACAAATAGTGATTGGGAAAGGGTATGAGTAGGTCTTCTAGGATATGGATAATATTTTACTTCTTGAGCTGTATGGTGATTATATGGGTGTGTTCATTTTTTAATAGCTAAAGCACACGCTTTTTAGTACGTAAGTTACACTACAATAAAAAGTTTTCATTAAATCTAGGAACTACAGGTACTATGTACACAGGCAATAGCCTATATAATAACATTATCAGCCTATAATTATGTCCATCATTCCACATGTCCAAATATTTGCCACAACTCTAGAACAGAACTATGAAGATCAGAAAGGACCCTGAATTCTGTAGACAAATTTGACCTACTACATTTGGCCCAGAGTGGGTATGTCCAGACCCACAGGATAAGCCTGGTGTGGAGAATTAGAGGCTGAACAAGGTGAGCAGGACACTCACATGAGAGCAGCCCAGCATGGTATGTCTGAACCCATGTGGGGCGAGAAGGGCATCCACACAGGCAGGGCATAGACACAGAGACAGGAGATGGATTACATACAGCATGACTGACTAAGGGGATAAATGCATTAAAGATAATGGGAGACCCAGGTTTCCCACTGCCTGAGAAGTACTAATTTGGAAAAGGAGAAAATTAGAACAAACCTTATGGTGGTAGATTAGAATTAGAGGTAACAGTGTGAATTCATGGTTTTCTATATATAAAGAAATGAATGTGGATGTAAATATGTGTGTACACACATACATATAAGCATTCCCTAAGCTCTGTCCAAAGACAGGGTCTGAGAGCAGTGATAATCCAAGAGCAATAGGCATGGCTACCATACATCTTGACTTCTAGATATCATTCTTCTCTAAAAGGAACCAAACTCCTTAGCAGCTGATTCCAGCACTGGAGCAGGAATATCTGTTGTGCTGAAAGGCATGGAAATGCTGAAATATTGATGGGGACATGTGAAAAAGACTTAGATAAATGCAAATCAAAACCAGTATGATACCACTCCACACCCACTAGGATGGTTATTAAAAAAGAAACAACCAAAAAATAAGTAGTAGCAAGGATGCAGAGATACCAGAACCTTTGTACATTGTTTGTAGGAATGTAAAATGGTGCAGCCTCTGTGAAAAACTGTTTGGTGGTTCCTCAGTAAGTTAAACGGAATTACTATATGACCTGACAATTACACTTCTAGGTATATATTTTAAAAAATGAAAGCAGGAACTCAAACAGATATTTGCACACCAATGCTCACAGCATAATTCTCAATAGCCAAATGTTGGGAAAAAATCAAGTGTCTATCAATGGATAAATAAACTGATAAACAAAATGTGGTCTATACATATCATAGAATATTATTCAGCCATAAAAGGGAATGATGTTCTGACACATGCAATAACATGAATGTACCTTGAAAACATTATGCTAACTGAAATAAGCCAGACACAAAAGGTATTAAATATTGTATCATTCCACTTACGTGAAACATTTAAAATAAGCAAATTCATAGCGTCAGAAAGTAGGTAAGAGATTTCTAGAAGTTGAGGGAAGGGGAAACAGGGAGTTACTGCTTAATGGGTAGAGAGTTTCTGTTTCTGTTTTGGGATAAAAAAGTTTTGGTAATAGATGGTGGTGATGGTAGCACAACATTGTGAATGTAATAAATACCAATGAACTGTATACTTGAAAGTGGTCAAAATGGAGTATTTAATATTATATATGTTACCATGATAATTTTTTAATACAAAAACAAATTACATGGAGTAAATATTCAATATACAATGGGAAAGTATGTTAAAAAAAAAAAAAGATGAAAAGGCAGCTTGAACAGAATCCCACTGACCATATCAGGGGCGACTTAAAAATCAAACTAAACAATGATAATAATGGATTATAAAACTATTGAATAAAATAGGAACCCTAAGTCCAAAGAGATAAAATCAATAAATACTATATTAAAATGTTGGTGAGGAACAGGATATTTACATAGTTTCAAGGTACTCCCCACAGTGGAGAAGCCTAGCAGACACCATCTTAAGTAATCGTGAACATCATCAATGAAGGGGCAAATGTGTGCAACTCCAATAGGATGCAGTGAGAACAGAGCATCACTTTTGAGATGTTCCTGCCAAACATGTATAATCTGAATCTACTAGTGAGGAATCCTCAGATATATCCAAATTTAGGGATATACTACAAAATAACTAGCCTAAGATCTTTAAACATACTAAGGTCACAAAAGGAAAAATAAAGAAGAAAATGTGAAATGTGAAGGTGAAGCTACTTTTCCAGAATCCAGAATGAAGGAGTCTAAAGAGATAAAGAGACATGGCAACTAAAGGCAAAGTGTGATTCTAAACAAGATCACCGTGCTAAAAAGGGTGACTGGTGACTGAAGGGATAACTGGTGAAACTAGTACTATTATCACTGCTAATTTCCTGATTTTGATGGTTATATAAGACAATGGCCTTTTTATAGGAGAGCCACACTAATGTATCAAGGGGTGGTGAGGTGTCTGGTCTCCAACTTACACTCAAATGGCTCAAGAAAAGAAAATTCTCTGTACTGACAGCTTTTCTGTAAATTTGTGATTATTTCAGAATGGTTTTTTAAAAGTACTTTAAATTTTTTAAAATGTCAAGCATAATAAAAGCATATAATAGGGGACTAAGTCTAGATGTCAGAGAAGCCTTCTCTAAGTGTCTGTTATTAAAGTTGAGCCCTAAATAAGAAACAGGATTTAATACTGAACAAAGAGCTCAATGTTCCCAGCAAAGTGAAAGTGGATGCCCTGCTGGAGATGAGGTGGGGCTAAATCTGGTCACCTCCCCCTGGGACCTGTGTGCACTACCACAGAATTCTTCTCAAAAAACCACTGACTCTCTTAGAAAAGGAGGTACAGGGACAGAGGACTTTAGGCACATGGAGGACAGGGAAGGAGTTAACTGGATATAGAACAGAAGATTAGGGGTATAAGGGAATCAAGATAAAATGACCAGATTTCCAACCATGGGGTCCAAGCCAGGTAGGAAGTTAAATGTGAAGAAGGTACTCAAGGCTCATGAAACTAGATATATGAAAGAAAGAGAATAAGAGAGAAGCAAAGATAGGCAATTAGGATTAGCAAAAAAGATACTTCAATGAAAGATTCCAGCATAAAACAGTTCTGGTGGCAGCAAGGTCAAGAATGTGGCTTCACTAATAATAAAATTTTCACGCTATAAATCACTCTTTTAGGAGACTGTCAAAGCAGCTAATAGTACATTTTCATTAAGATTTAAAATTTCAGAAATGTTGCTCTGGTGTTTTTTTAGTGCAATAAACAATATAACATGAATATGGGCAACAACATTAATCTTTTCAAGCCCCATTTTTTCCTTCTGTGAGTATCTATCTATAGGTGATTAAGTAAATCTATCAACTCCTTTTTTATTTTTAAAGATTTGTCTTATTTATTTATCCACCTTCCACCCCTCCATTGTTTGAGGTCACTGTGTGCTCTGTGTCCATTTGCTGTGTACTCTCTGTGCCTGCTTGTCTTCTCTTTAAGAGGCACCAGGAACCAAACCCAAGACCTCCCATGTGGAAGAGAGGTGCTCAATCACCTAAGCCACCTCAGCTCCCCGGTTTGTTGTGTTTCTCACTGTCTTTCTCTTTGTGTCCCTTTTGTTGCATCATCTTGTTGTGTCAGCTCACCATGCCTGCCTGCCATTCCAGCTCATCTTCTCCAGGAGGCACCAGGAACCAAACCCTGGACCTCCCATGTGGTAGGCAGAAACCCAATTGCTTGAGCCACATCTGCTTCCCTATCAACTCCTTTTTAAAAAATAATTGCACTGATACCATTTTGAGCTTTCAAGAAAATATATTATTAATTGTGACATTACCAAGGTCTTTGGAGAATACAAGGGCTTTTGTGGTTGTTTTGGACTTTGATCTTTCTTTTTAAAGAAGAAATATCTAATTAAAACATGTAGGGTTTTTAAAATCCAACTATTGCTACAAGACTTTCAACATAAAACAACATTGCCAAATAGCAATGGACAGGGACATTTCCCTGTCCCGAATACCTGATCCCTAGAGATAACCATCTTCAATTCTCAGCTGTTTCTTCTGGTACATATTTCTAAATAACATGTTTGTGTTATTATTTCTTGATTCTTCAGTTTTAGATATTATCTATTGCCCTTCACTATGGGAACTGAGAATTGTGTTATCTTACACATTGTACAACCTCCCGATCTGTGCATCCTCTTCCCCTTTCTCCCAACATAATCACAGCACAACTTCTGGTTAAGTCAATGCTTACAACATTTTGAATACATAAATATTACCAGCACCTGAACCACATGGCACACTGCATTTTCTTTTTAGAACAACTTCTCTAAGGTTATTAACAGTCTTGGTTGTTTTTTTTTTTTGCTTTAAAAATTAACACTAATTAATCACCAATACACTCCGACATATTAGGTGGCAAACCAGTATACATTTTTTCTTGGCACCCTTCCTCCTGGAGACCCTGCTCCTAGCTGCCTTAAAGGTTGATATACAGGTATTGCACAGATTGAATCCTCAGCCTTGCTTTTTCTGGATTTAACATCTTTGTTTCGTAGGACACATAGTGGTAGCTTACTGAGAAATACAAAGTAAATATGGTGAGAATTTATGTAACTTAATGTGTATTTTATTCTCACATTCAATTGGTTAGCTTGGCAGGGAAGAGATAACTAGGTTGAAAATAATTTTCCCTGAAATTTAAGACATCATTCCATTGTCTCAGAGCTTCCACTTTCAGTGTTAACAAGGCCAAGGCTAATGTGAGTCCCAACCATTTGTAAGTAACTGGTTTTTTCTTGCTACAAAGTTTTGGAACATTTTTCTTTGTCCTCAGAGGTCTGAAAGTTTGTGACTTGAGATAGATCTTTTTCCATTCACTGTGTTGGGTACTCGATGGGCTGTTTCAAGCACTCATTTCCTTAGCTCTAGGAAAATTTCTAGTATATTTCCTTGATAATTTCCTTCTTTCCTGGTTGCTTTTCCTGGAATTGTTATTTGCATGTGGAGTTCCCAGGTTCATCCTTTATTATTTTTATATTTCCTTTCATAATATTCATCTTTGTCTTTTGTCCTATCATTTCATGTTCTCTATCATATTTATGCATATTTCAACTCAATTATGTTAATCTGATTATAAAAGTAACATGTTCACTGTAGAAAATTAGGAAAGAAGAGCACAAAAAAGATAAATAGTCATACTTACACTATTCAG
Source organism: Dasypus novemcinctus (assembly GCF_030445035.2). Lineage (NCBI taxonomy): Eukaryota > Metazoa > Chordata > Mammalia > Cingulata > Dasypodidae > Dasypus > Dasypus novemcinctus. The sequence goes on from NC_080689.1 coordinate 52,587,656, forward strand.
TGATAGCCACTAATAACTTTTTTTGCTTTTTCATTTGACTTTTTAACTTAATTTATTTTTAAAGATTGATTTTATTTATTTATTCCCTCACCCCCATTGTTTGTGCTTGCTGTCTGGTCTCTGTGTCTGTTTGTTGTGTGCTCTCTGTGTCTGCTCATCTTCTTTTTAGGAGGCACTGTGAACAAAACATGGTACCTCCTATGTGGGAGGGAGGTGCCCAATCACTTGAGCCACATCTGCTCCCTCCTTGTTATTTCTCTTGTGTTTTCTCATTGCGTCAAATTGTTTCATCAGTCCACCATGCCAGGTTGCTGTCTTGCTCGTTTTCTTTAGAAGGCACAAGGAACCAAGCTCCGGGATCTCCCATGTAGTAGGTAGGTGCCCAACTGCTTGAGCTACATCCACTTCCCTATGTATTTTTAATTAGAGAAATTGTAGGTTTATGGAAAAATCATGTAAAAAGTTATAAGTATTCCCATTTGCTCCTATTTTGGACACTTTGCATTAGCATGGTACCTTTGTTACAACTGATGAGAGTATATTAAAATTGTATTTTTAACTATATTCTATAGTTTACATTAGGTGTATTTTTTTTATCCATATACCACCCTATTACTAACACCTTACATTAGTTTGGTATATTTGTTATAATTCAGGGAAGAACATTTTTATACTTGTATTATTAAATATAGTTCATCATGATTGGAATTGTTCTGCATGACATTACAATGAAGATATAGTCCATTATACATTTTGTCAAAACCTATGAAAGTGTATGGTTCAAAGTGTAAACCATAATGTAAACTATAGATCGTGGTTAGTAGTAATGTTTCAATATGTGTTCATCAGTTGTAACAAATGTACCACACAATTGAAAGATATTGTTAATAGGGGAGGGAGAGGGAAAGGGGTATATGAGAATCCCCTAAATTTTGATATAACATTTATGAAATCTAAACTTCTTTAAAAATAAAGAGAAAAAATATATATAGTCCATCATTTACAATAGGGTTCACTGTGTTATACAGTTCTGTTTTATCTTTTAATTTTTATTCTACTAACATACATACGACCTAAAATTTCCTCTTTTAACCACATTCACATATATTTCACTGCTGTTAATTATACTACCAATAATGTGCTACCATCACCACCATTCACTACTAACAGTTTATAAACAATCTAAAAAGAAATTCTCTACAAATTAAGCATTAACTCCCCCTTCTCTACCTTCCACCCAGCCCCTGTTAACCAATATTCTAGATTCTAACTCTATGAGTTTGCTAAATTAAATTATTTCATATCAATGAGATCATACAATAGTTGTCCTTTTGTGTCTGGCTTATTTCAATCAGCATAATGTCTTCAAGTTCATTCATGTTGTTGCATGTATCAGGACTTCATTCCTTTTTACGGCTGTACAACAGTCCTTATTAAGTATAGTAGTCAGTCAAAGGGGTGCTGATGCAAAGCACCAGAAATCTGTTGGCTCTTATAGAGACTACTTATTTGGGGTAAAAGCTTAGTCACAAGGTCCCAAAGAGTCCAACTCAAGGTTGCTTTCTCACCAAAAGCAGTTGCCACATGTTGAAACAAGATGGCCAGTGATCTCTGCCTGGTCTCTTCTTCCTTCTTCCTCTTAAGGCTCCATAGACCCAGCTTCTTCCGATCTCAGCTGTAGGCTGGCATAGGGTTTATCTCTCAGGGATTCCTATCTCAACTGCAAACTATCAGGCAAATGGCTCATCTCTCCCCAGAGGTCCGGGATCAAAACTGATAATGTTCTCTCCTTTAGCATCTATGGAGCTCTCTCTCTTCCTGTGTGAAAGAGTCCATTTATAGCAGCCCACCAAGGGGACAGAGATTCAACCCTGAGTCATGCCCTACTGATGTGGTTGGATCAAAGCCCTAATCTTTTATCAAGTAAACTATATACCTAGCAGAGGGATCACCAGGTCATATGGTTATTCTATACTTAGCTTTTGAAGAACTGCCAAAACTGTCTTCCACAGTCAATGCACCATTTTACATTTCCACCAGCAATGAATGAATGTTCCTATTTCTCCACATTCGTTCCAATACTTGTAATTTTGTTTTGTTTTTTTAAATAGCCATCACTCTAATGGGTATGAATGGTATTTCATGTAGTTTGCAACTGCATTTCTCTAATAGCTAGTGATATTGAGCATCTTTTCATGTGCTTTTTTATAATCTCTTTGGGGAAATGTCTATTCAAGTCTTTTGCCCATTTTTAAAAATTGGGTTGTCTTTTTACTGTTGCATTGTAAAATTTCCTTATATATTCTGGATATTAATCCCTCATTGGATACATGGTTTCCAAAAATTTTCTACCATTGAATAGGTTGTCTTTTAACTGTCGTGATACAGTACTTTGATGCACAAAAGTTTTCAATGTTGATGAGGTCCCATTAATCTATATTTTCTTTTGCTGCTTGTGCTTTGGGGGTAAGAAACCATTGCCAACAAGATCCTGAAGATGCTTCCCTACATTATCTTCTAGGAAATTTATAGTCCTGGATTTATATTCAGGTCTTTGATCCATTTTGAGTTAATTATTGTATACGGTGTGAGATAGGGGTCCTTTTTCATTCTTTTACATAAGGATATCCAGACTTTCGACACCATCTGTTGAAGAGACTATTCTTTCCACCATTATGTGGACTTGCCAGTCTTGTTAAAAATCCAATTGGGAGGAAGCAGACTTGGCCCAATGGATAGGGCATCTGCCTACCACTTGGGAGGTCCACGGTTCAAACCCCAGGCCTCCTTGGCCCATGTGAAGCTGGCCCATGCACAGTGCTGATGCACACAAGGAGTGCCATTCCATGCAGGGGTGTCCCCCATGTAGGGAAGCCCCACTCACAAGGAATGCGCCCCATAAGGAGGATCGCCCAGCATGAGAGAAAGTGCAGCTTTGTCCAAGAATGGCATTGCACACATGGAGAGCTGACACAACAAGATGACGCAACAAAAAGAAACACAGATTCCCAGTGCTGCTGATATGGATAGAAGTGGTCACAGAAGAACACACAGCGAATGGACACAGAGAGCAGACAACTGAGAGGGCAGGGAAGGGGAGAGAAATTTAAAAAAACAACAACAATTGGGTGGAGCAGTTGGTACTCAGTAGTTGACCGCCTGCTTCCTGTGTACGAGGTCCCAGGTTCAATTCCAAGCACTTCCTAAAAAAAAAAAAATCAATTGGCCTCAGATGTGAGGGTTTATTTCTGAATTTTCAATTTGATTCCATGGATTTATATGTCTCTCCTTGTCCCAGTACAAGGCTGATTTGACCACTGTACCTTTATAATATGCTTTAAAGTTGGGAAGTAGGAGTCCTCCAACTTTGGTCTTCTTTTTCAAGATGTTTTTGGTTATTCGGGACCATTTACCCTCCCAAATAAATTTGATGATTGGGTTTTCCATTCCTGCAAAATAGGTTCTCAGAATTTTGATTGGAACTGCATTGAATCTGTAAATCATTTTGGGTAGAACTGACATATTAAAGATATTTAGTCTTCCAATCCATGAATATGGAATGTCCTTCCAAATTATTTAGGTCTTCTTTGATTTCCATTAGCAATGTATTGTAGTTTTCTGTGTACGAGTTCTTTATATCCTTGATTAAATTTATTTCTACATATCTGATTCTTTTGGGTGCTACTGTAAATGGATTTTTGTCTTGATTTCATCCTCAGATTGCTCATTACTATTGTATAGAAATACTACAGAAATCTGAGCATTGATATTGTACCCTGCCACATTGCTCATTTCGTTTATTAGCTCTAGGAGCTTTGTTGTTGAGTTTTCAGAACTTTCTATATATAGGGTCATGTCATCTACAAATGGTGACAGTGTTACTTCTTCCTTTCCAAATTTGGGTATCTTTTATTTCTTTTTCTTGCCTAACTGTTCAGGTTAGAACTTCTGGTACAATATTGAATAACAGTGGTGACACTGGGCATCCTTGTCTTGTTCCAAAACTTAGAGGGAAAGTTTTCAGTCTTTCACCATTGAGAATGATGTTAGCTGTGGCTTTTTCATATACGTCCTTTATCATATTGAGGATGTTTTCTTTTATTCCTAGTTTTCTAATTGTCTTTATCAAGAAAGGATGCTGGATTTTATCAAATGCCTTTTCTCCATCAATTGACATGATCATGTGGGTTTTTCCTTCATTTGGGTATATTACACTGATTGATTTTCTTTTGTTGAACCATCCTTGCATACCTGGAATAAAACCCATTTGATCTTGGTGTATCATTTTTTATTGTGTTGTTGGATTCAATTTTCTAATATTCTGTTGAGGATTTTTGCATCTATATTCACAAAAGAAATTGGCCTGTAATTTTCTTTTTTTGTAGTATTTTATCTGGCTTTTGTATTAGGGTGATGTTGGCCTCATAAATGAGTTAGGTAGTGTTTCCTCCTGTGCAATTTTTGGAAGCATCTGAAAAGGATTGGTATTAATTCTTCTTGGAGTAATTGGTAAAATTCACTGAGGAAGTCATTTGGTCCTGGGCTTTTCTTTCTTGAATTATTTGTGTCCTCTCTTATTTTTTGTCATTTTAACTAAGGGTTTGTCAATTTTATTGATCTTTCCAAAGAACCAACTTTTGGTTTTGTTATTGCTCTCTTTTATAACTCTTAATTTCATTTATTCCTTCTCTAATCTTTACTTCTTTCCTTTTACTTGCTTTAGATTTAATTTTCTGTTCTTTTTCTACTTCTTCCAAATGTACATATCCTTTCTTCTTTTTTAATGTAGGCATTTAGGGCTATACATTTCCCTCTCAGCACTGCCTTTGTTGCATCTCATAAGTTTTGATATGTTGTGTTCTCATTTTCATACACCTCAAAATATTTACTTATTTCTCTTGTGATTTCTTCTTTGGCCCACTGATTGTTTAAGAGTGTGTTATTTAACTCCCATCTATTTGTGGATTTTCCAGTTCTTTGCCTGTAATTGATTTCCAGTTTCATTCCATTATGGTCAGAGATAATTCTTTGTATAATCTCAAACTTTTTAAATTGATTGAGACTTGTTTTGTGACAACATGTGGTCTATCCCAGAAAATGACCCATGAGCACTTAAGAAGAATATATATCCTGCTGTTTTGGGGTACAACATTCCATATATGTCTGTTAGGTCTAGTTCATTTATCAAATTATTTAAGTTCTCTGGTTCCTTATTGATCTCTGTCTAGATACTCTATTGATGAGAGTGGTGTACTGAAGTCTCTATTATTGTGGAGGTGTCTGTTTCTCCGTTCAGGTCTGCCAATGTTTGCCTCATGTATTTTGGGGTGCTGTGTTAGGTGCATAAATTTTTTTTCATGTACAGCTGTGTTTATTTGAACAATAAATTTGAAACTCTTGCTTTAGGCAAGGGTACTACGGTAACTAAATCAGGGATGACAATTTCCTACTCTATCAAATATATAAAAGTTCCTTTTGCATTTTCCTCAACACTGACTGATAAGTAGATTCAGTCCACATTTGCTTTGTTCTATCTACTAAGTTAACCCAAGCTGCTTCTTCAGTGACTCTGGCATCTCAGGTGGAGGAGGATGAGGGAATCTGAAGTAGACCTTTACAGTGTCATAGATGAACCACTGTAGTGCAGTCAAAGTGCCAATCATGATGATACGGGCAAAAAGGCCCTTCCACAGACCTTTAAATCCAAGTCTCTGGAGGACCTCAGAAGCACTGCTACCTTTCTCTTATTTCAACACAGATATCACAGAATCAGCGAGGTGAGAAACAATTGCAGAGAAGACTCTAGCTATGTAACCTGCCACAAATGTTACGACAAACTGCTCAGGCTTTGAACATTCACTTCCAGACTTGGGTACCACCAACTTATACAATGCTTCAACGGTACGTTCAAAGCAGATGAACTTCATCATTATGCATGGTATCTGTCTCATCCAGAGAAGAGCAACCCCTTTATAGAATTCCATTAAGGCTTCTTCCTTATACATTTTGGGAACCACTTCCCTCAAAGTGTTGGCATAATCTGGTTGGGTTTTAATTTAAACCTTAGCAGCTTCCATAGGAGCTAGAGCAATGTCAGCAAAGAATTTGTCACTGGAAGAGGCAGCCAAATAAGTGATGTGCACCAGAGATAGGCATTCTCCTCTTCAAGCATGTTGTTATACAGGACTTTGAAGACTTCACAAAAGCCAAACTTGCAAAGCCCTTGCATAGAGTAGCCAATGAAAGCTAGAGCCCAACCTTGAGCTAAACCATGAACACCGTCCTCTTTAAGTGTAATGGAGAAGTCATTAAATATACCCCTATACTTTTGGGGGTCCATCTGCATTCAGCATTTCACTAAATCCAGAGGAACAACAGCAGTACGTGTCAGGTCACAACTTAAGACCCCACCAAAGCCACAAAGTGCATAAAACTTCATGGAACCATATTCACAACTATATTCTTCCACAGCGGCGGCTGCCAGGTTGCGAGAGTGGTAGGGCAGGCCCAGGGGCCCAGTGGGCCTGCTGCTAGAGCCTGTGAGGCTATCACGCACCAGCTGAAGATGAGGCACATTGAACAGGTTCACCTGCATCTGATGTGCTATGGATGAGAACATTCTCTCCCTAAGATGGCAAACACCTGACCACTGCCTCAAAAAGGCTGAGGCTCACAGGTGCATAAATATTGATGTTTTTTTCCTTGACAGATTGCCCCTTTTATTACTATATAATGTCCTTCTTTATCTCTTATAACAGCCTTGCCTTACACTTGATTTTGTCTGATATAAGTACAGCTACCCCAGCTCATTTTTGGTTACTATTTGCATAGAACAGCCTTTCCCATCCTATAGCTTTAAAGCTATTTGGGTCTTTAGATCTAAGCTGAGTTCTTGTAAACAATACACAGTTGGGTCATGGTTTTTTATCCATTCTGCCAATCTATATCTTTTGATTGGGGAATTTAGTCCATTAACATTCACTGTTACCAGCTGAAGATGCAACTAGAACATGACCTTGAATTAAAGGTTCAACGCGGATCAACAGAATATCCCTGTCTACATATAATAACATGACTTTAAAATGCTCTTTGACCTAATGTAAGGGGGAAATGGAAAGGAGAAATGAGTTTATATGGCTATGAGTCTCTAAAAAAGAGTCTGGAGGTTGTCAGAAGGATTGACCTTATGCACACCTGAGCAGAGTCTCAGAGATAGATAAAGTAGATACAACCCCAGGTATTGGTTCTTTTGAGGGCTAAAGAGACCCACGGGTTCTATGGTCATGGCAGATGGGGTTCACTGCCATGTCAGTTGGCCCATCTTTGGAGCCACTGTTTCTGCGTGATGGAACTGGACTCAGATGGGATCTCTTTTCACAAGACTTTCATGCTACTTTACTGGAATTGTAGTTGGTGTTGGGGGTTAAGATATATTTAGGGGATTTGAATCTCTGGACTGACAATATGATAGCCACGCCCTGAACCTCAACAGACTTCAACTCCTACACTCTGATTTATTGGATTTACCCCACTCAGCTAACATGGAGTTGAAGAATGTCAACCACCACACCATGGAGCCTAGAGTGCCTACAACTGAAAGCAGGAGGATTGCAGCCAGTATCCATGTGGAATCTAAGCCCCCTCTTGACACAGATGTGCAATGGACACAACCAATCCAATGTCCACAGAGAAAATGTGGCATTGGTGTGGGAAGGGTGGCCATGGTGGCTGCTGGGTGCGGGGAATGGGAGGAAGAGATGAGATGTGGAGGCGTTTTCAGGACTTGGAGTTGTCCTGGGTGGTGCTTCACGGACAATTACGGGACATTGTAGATCCCCCCAGGGCCCACTGGATGGAACGTGGGAGAGTGTGGGTTATGATGTGGACCATTATGAGGTGCAGCGATGCCCAGAGATGTACTTACCAAATGCAATGGATGTGTCATGATGATGGGAGAAAGTGTTGCTGTGGGGGGAGTGGGGGGTGGGGGCGGTGGGGTTGAATGGGACTTCATATTTTTTGAATGTAATATTTTTAAAAAAATGAATAAAAAATAAATAAATAAATAAAAATTTTAAAAAAACATTCATTGTTATTATTGTAAAAACAGTACTTCAGCTGTTTTGGCCCTTGGTTTTAACATATCATATCTTTTTATTGTATCTCTTTTCCTTTATTGCAACTTACTTTTCTGTATAGCTGATCTTTTGTGGTATATCTGACTAGTCCCTTTCTCATTTCTGTTTCTGTATACTTTTAAAATAATTTCTTGTGGTTACCCTGGGGTTTGTATTATACAACCCCTATCTATAACCTACTAATCTGAAAAGACACCAATTTAGTTTCAATAGCATACCTGGTCTATGCTCCCCTATCCCTCTGTTTCCCTTCTTTATGTTGTTTTTGTCGCACTTTACCATTTTATATTTTGCATGACAATTATCAGGAAATATGCCTTTTTCTTGTTCAATTGTATTTGACTCTTACAAGAATTAGAAGAGTAGCATTTTATGCTGAGGCGACAGTACTATTGGGTTTTGCATTTACCCTTATTAGTTATCCTTACTGAAGATCTTCATGTCTTCACATTTCTCCAAGACACTCTTTCCTGTCTTTTCATTTCAACCTGAAGAACATCCTGTAGCAATTCTTGTAGGGGCAGGTCATTTGGTAACAGACTCTCTCAGCTTCTGTTTATCTGTGAATGTTTTCAACTCTCCCTCATTTTTGAAGGATAGTTTTACCAGATACACAATTTTTGGTAGGCAGTTTTTCTCTTTCAATACCTTAGATATATTATATCACTGCCTTCTCGCCTCCATAGTTTCTGATCAGAAAATGGGCACTGAAGTCTTATTGAGGATCCTGTGTATGTGATGAACTGCTTTTCTCTTGCTGCTGTCAGAATTCTCTATATCTTTGGCATTTGACCTTCTGATTAATATTTTTGTGAGGAGGTCTATTAGGATTTATCCTGTTTGCAGTACACTATATTTCTTGGACATGCATATTTATGTCTTTTATAAGAAGTGGGAATTTTTCAGCCATTATTTCTTCAAATACTCTTTCTTCCCTTTTTCTCTTCTCTTTTCCTTCTGGGACACCCATTATGTATGTTTACATGATTTGCACTGTCCTTTAAATCCCTGAGACACTGTTTACTTTTTTCTGTTCTTTTCTCTATATGTTCTTCTGACTGTATGATTTGATTGTTCACTGATTCTTTCTTGTGTCTGCTATTATATGCCTCTAGTATTTTTAATCTTTATTATTGTGCCTTTCATCCCTATAATTTCTGTTCTGTTTCTTTTTATACTTTCAAATTCTTTTTATCTTCATACATTATCTCCTTATAGTACTTTAGCTCTTTATCCATATTTTCCTTCATCTCCTTAAATTGACTTAGGAGATTTGCTTGAATTTCTTTGATTAGTTGTTCCAAATTCTGAGTCTCCTCTGAAATTTTAATTTGTTCCCTTGACTGAGCCATATCTTCCTATTTTTTTTGTTTGTCTGTTTTCGTGTGTTGTTTTTTTTTTTTTTTTTTTTGGAAAGGCTTGTAAATTTTTGCTGATGCTTGGGCATCTGATTATCTTGATGAATTAACTCTTAACCTCAGTTTCTCTTTCTTCTCTAGGATTTTATTGTTAATTGGCTTTGTGTTAAGGTTCTTCTTTGATGCTTGGTCCAACTTATTCTAGACCCTTAGAGTAGGACATGTTTAACTGCTGAAATTTTCTCAGGTCTTCTTAATCAGATTCTTGCCCTAGGTAAGTGGTATAATTTTTAAGATTGTACTTTTTGTGCAATTGTTTTCACCTCCAGGAGAATGTTTTGTTCCTTAGTTCCTTCACTAAGAATGTTGATCTGTTCTGTTTGTTTCTGTTTGTAGAATTTACTCCCCAGCACCTATGATTTAATTCTCTCCCTCACTCAAGTTCAGTTTAACCCTTTTATTATTATTTTTTTATCTCCAGTTTCTTCTTTCTTATGGTATCCCACCCCAGGAGGCCAAATGGGATCAATCCAGAAGAGGTGGATCATTCCAGAAAAGTTAATTTTACATTTAGATGGTCCAGTCAACAGAAAATGGTTTGAGTGCGTGCATCTCTTGCCAAGAGTTCTGCTGTGTTCTCTTTTTTATCCCCACCCCCCACCCCGGGAGCCCTTTTGTATGTAGTGCTCTGTTTGTGTTTTGTATGTTGTGCTTTGTTTGTGTTCTGCTCTGGGTCCCTGGGCCTGGATATGTGTGGGGTTCTAATTTGCTGCTGGGAATGGCTCTATAATCTTTGTCTGCAATGGAAGGGACCTGGGCCATGCTGTCTGAGTGACTCTCAAGCTGTGTGGGACCAAGTGAAGGGAAAGGGTTTGGACAGGTGGGTCTGAGACAGAAATTTCCTACCTACTCTCATGGATTAGTCTTCTTTTTCTTTGATTTAGCATTTATGGAGCCCTTTTCCTGTCTCCACCATCCTCCAAAGTTCTAGGCAAGTGGGATTTGTCCTTTTATTGGCTGATTTTGAGGAAAGACATTTACAGTGGATGTCATACATCACTATGTTGGTAACATCACTCTACTACTAATAGCATTTTGTTGTCACTCACTTTTCTTTCATTATGTATATCTATTATTAAATAAAACTATTACTATTTTATAACATGGTGTTTTAAAAATTGTTCTTTAAAATATTGAATGAATACAAAATAACATATGTAATATTTTTTTTTAATTTTAAAGAATATATGTAAGGTTAAAAAATTTAAAAAAAACACCCAAACAAATAAAACACCAATTTAAGAAAAAAGAGCATTACCTTTTAAGATTCCTGTGGGCCCTTCTCTATTTCTATTCCACTTCTTCCCTTCAGAGTTACAATAAATTTTGCATTTATAACCCTCCTAATTTTCTTTAGATTATTACTGCTGTTTGTAACATTAAATAATTTATTATTTAATTTTGCCTGATTTAAAAATTTATCTAAATACAATCATACTGTGTTCTTCTGCAACTTACATTTTAATTTATTACCATATTATGTTCCTGACATTTATCCATGCTTCTGCATACTGCTGTAATTCATTCACTTTCTCTGTTGCATACATTTATTTATCCATTTTCCCAATGATGGACATTTGGGCTGTGTATAGTTGCCTGAATTACAAATGGTACTGCTATCAACATTCTTGTACATGTCTCCTGCTAAACAAATGCCAGGGCTTTTGCTATAGTGTATAACACAGAATGGAATTATCAGTTGTGGGGAGCCGCCCGGAGCTACGCGCATTTGCGGTCTCCAGCAACATGGCAGTTTTCATAAGTACGCCTACTCCACCCCTGTGCTTCCGCCTTCTTCTTCCCCTTTCCCCAGTTTCCCGGGCAAAAAGTGCCCCGCCTGCGCAACAAAATGTTGAAGCCATGACCAGCATTGAAGACTCGCAACCTATAGCAAGTGGTGTAACAGCATTTTATTGCCTTATAGGGAAGAGCGACTTCATCAGCCTATCACCCCCTGCTAATACTCTCCCCTTAGTATATATTCTGATGCTCTACCCTCAATAAACGGAGACTTGATCAGAATCCTGTCTTGTCTCCGTTTCTCTCACCTCTTGTCCCCCAATTCCCACTCCCTCTTTCAGGTGCTGGTTCATTTGACCTGTGGGCCGGGTCAATTGGTGCCGGAGCACAGGGACCTGAAAACGAGGGATCCAGTGAGGAATGCCGACAGACAGTCCGGCCGGACCGAGTGTAACGTCCAGAAATCAAAAAGGAGAATCAGAGAGTATCAAGAGGACGCTGTGAGGGAACCTGCCTCCCGGTTGCGAAGCCTCGGTAAGTGATCGGCAAACATGGGACAAGCAATGAGTGAGCACAAACTTTTTATTAAGAGCCTCGGAGAGGCATTAAAGGCGAGAGGAATAAAGGTTAAATCTAAGGACCTAATAGAATTCTTTAGATTTTTGAGAGAAGTCTGTCCGTGGCTTCCTCAGGAAGGGACCATAAATGAAAGGTGGTGGAGTAGAGTTGGGGACGCTCTACAAGACTTTTATAAAACCTTTGGCCCTGAGAGAGTTCCCGTAACCGCTTTCTTCTCCGCCACACCAACGTATTGGCTGCACAAGTAGTGCTAAAGGTGAGGAACTCCTAGCACAGGACAGGTCTAAATTCCCCCCGGCAAAAAGTCCTGCTAAATACCACCCCCCCACACTCAGACTCGGTGTCTATTAATATAGATAGCGATGATGAGAGTGCCCCTTCCCCTTGCTCTAAGGGAAGAGCTGGCCCTAATCAGAGGAGGAGAGTTATTAGTAATCCAAACCCTAACACCCCGTGTACGGATTCCAATAACTCCAACCCTGAGGCTGAAGAACGCTCTGTTGGTTTCTGCCCACCCCCGTATGCACCCCCCGCTTCCGCCCCCACTAGCCTAGACCCCAATGCAGATCTAAAGTTATGGCTCTTTCTTTTAAAAGAGAAAGGATCTACAATCTCAATGTGCAACTATGCAGCGTCAGCTCAATTTAACCCCTCCTCTAAAAAATCCCCTAACTGCCAACTTCCGCAAACCACCCCTTTTTTCATTCCCTGTTATCGAGAGACCTGGGAGCCCTAATGAGGCTGGTGAGGGAAGCGAGGTTACTGTTGAATCTGAGCCTGAGCGCATCTATAACCCTTTCCCTTTCAAAACCTTGAAGGAGCTTACGTCCGCGGTCACCACCTATGGCCCTACTGCTCCATACACCCTCTCTCTGTTAGAACACATTGCTGATGGGTGGCTCAACCCCCATGACTGGCACACCCTTGCCTGCTCCGCTCTCAGTGCAGGAGATTATCTCCTCTGGAAGTCAGAATATTGTGAGTTTTGCAACGAAACCGCACAGCGGAATCTCAGAACTGAGAATGGGTGGACCGAGGACATGCTTCTCGGCGCAGGAGATTTTAAGCAGAACTCAAATCAGTTGCAGTATGATGCCGGACTTTTCGAACAAGTCCATGCGGCAGCACTTAAGGCCTGGAAAAGACTGCCTACCAAGGAACAATCCCTTACCTCCTTAACTTCTATCCGTCAGGGCCCCCAGGAACCATTCTTCGACTTCGACTTCGTAGGTAGACTTTGCACCTCCGCTGAGAGAATGTTTGGTGATGCAAATACTGATGCTGACTATGTAAAACAACTTGCCTTTGAAAATGCTGATGCAGCCTGCCAAGCGGCTATCCCGCCCTATAGAAAAAGGGAAAATCTCTCTGGCTACATTAAGCTTTGCTCAGACATAGTCCCCACAAAGCAGCAGGGCCTGGCTATCCTTCCCTGCGGCCTTAAGAGAAGTGCTTCCATCCCCAGTGCCCCGTGCACCTAGGGCCTGTTTCTCTTGCGTCAACCCTGGCCATCTAGCCAGAGATTGTCGTTGCCGCCCCCCTGCTAGCCAAAAGCCACCCCACCTTTCCCAACTCCTGCCCCCAAAGTTGCCACAGGGGCAGACACTGGGCTAACGAATGCAAATCAAGAACTGATTCTTCAGGTCGCCCACTCCCTCCTTATCAGGGAAACAGGAGGAGGGGCCAGCCCCAGGCCCCGACAAACAATCAGACTTATGGGGCAATCAGCTTTGTTCCCGCCAGCAGCAATCCATTTCTAACCTCTGTAGAACCACCTCAGGGAGGGCAGGATTGGACCTCTGTACCTCCTCCCACACAGTACTAACACCGCCTATGGGAATTCAAGCCCTGCCTACAGGCGTGTTTGGCCCACTACCAAAAGGCACTTTTGGCCTCATCATTGGGCGAGGCAGCTCCCTTATTAGTGGCCTCCACATTTCCCCTGGAGTTGTGGATAGTGATTTCACCAGAGAAATAAAAGTTATGGCTTCTGCTCCAAAAAGCATTATTTCCTTCCCTGCCGGACAGCGGGTCACTTAACTACTGATACTCCCCCTAATACCCACCAACAACACTGCCATTGATAGTGACCACAGGGATAGAGCATTCGGCTCCTCTGATGCATACTGGGTACACCCATCACCACCCACAAACCTACTATGTCTCTTTGGCTTGACGGTAAACAATTCGAAGGCCTAATAGACACAGGGGCAGACGTTACCATCTTTGAAAAGGCTGGTTGGCCATCCACCTGGCCCCTTTCTCCCTCCTTAACCAACTTACAGGGCATTGGGCAAACCCGAAACCCCGAAAGAAGTTCCAAGCTCTTGACCTGGAAAGATAGGGAGGGAAATCAAGGAACTATACAGCCCTATGTCCTCCAAGGGCTCCCTGTCAATCTGTGGGGACGAGACTTACTTGCCCAAATGGGACTCTGTATGGGTAGCCCCAACGATATAGTCACAGCTCAAATGCTTTCCCAGGGATTTAAGCCAGGAAAAGGCTTAGGAAAGCTTGAGACAGGCATTACTCAACCCATACTGGCCACAGGACACACCCACAAAAAAGGCCTGGGAAATTTAGCGTAGGGGTCGTTGATCTTCCTGTACCCCATGCAGACCAAATCACCTGGCTTTCAGATGAACCTGTATGGGTCGGTCAATGGCCTTTATCCTCAGACAAGCTACAGGCCGCCCAGCGATTAGTGCAGGAACAGCTAGTGGCAGGACATATTACAGAAAGTGACTCTCCCTGGAATACTCCTATTTTTGTCATTAAAAAGAAATCTGGAAAATGGCGATTATTGCCAAGACTTAAGAGCAGTAAACAAAACAATGATACCTATGGGGGCCTTGCAGCCTGGTCTTCCAACCCCTGTAGCCATCCCCTTTGGATATTATAAAATTATCATAGATCTAAAAGATTGTTTCTTTACTATTCCATTACACCCGGCAGATCAAAAACACTTTGCATTTAGCCTCCCCTCTGTGAATTTCAAAGAACCTATGAGGAGATGTCACTGGAAGGTTTTACCCCAAGACATGACAAACAGCCCTACCTTATGTCAAAAATTTGTGGCTGCTGCCATAAGAGAAGTAAGGGCAATGTGGAAAGACCTTTATGTTATTCACTACATGGATGACATTTTAATGGCTGGTAAAAAGGAACAAGATGTCCTAACATGTACCATGATATGAAAACAGCCTTAAAGGCACACGGGCTTCAAATTGCCCCTGATAAAGTACAATTACAAGACCCTTATACCTACCTGGGGTTTCATATGGCAGGAAATAAAATAATCACCCAGAAGGCCAACCTCAGACTAGATAGACTAAAAACCCTAAACGACTTCCAAAAGCTCTTAGGCAACATAAATTGGCTCCGTCCCTACTTAAAATTTAACACAGGGGACTTAAAACCCCTATTTAACATATTACAAGGAGACTCTAACCCCAACTCCCCTAGAAGTCTTACTCCGGAAGGATGCCAAGCCCTTAAAATAGTCGAGCAAGCTATACAATCACAATTTGTCACTACCATGGACTATAGCCAACCCTTGTTTTTTGTCATATGTAAAACTTCTCTCACTCCCACGGGCAGTATTCTGGCAAACAGCCCCCATAATGTGGGTGCACTTATCCGCGTCACCCGCTAAAGTAATTTATCCTTACTATCAAGCTGTCGCAGATATTGTCCGCCTAGGGAGAGAACAAGGCAAACGTTATTTTGGTAAGGAACCCGATACCATCATTCAGCCCTACACTAAGGAACAAATCAGCTGGCTGTTGCAGACAACTGACAGCTGGCCTATTGCTTGTGCATCTTATGTGGGACAAATAGATAACCATTACCCCAATGATAAGCTACTACAATTTTTGAGTACGCATGACTTCATTTTCCCCTTCACCACTTCTCTCCAACCCATCACTGGAGCCCTAACAATATTCACCGACGGGTCCTCCTTGGGAATGGCTGCTTATGTCTTTAATAACAAAACTGTCCGGTTTCAAACCCACTCCAAATCTGCGCAGCTTACAGAGCTACAAGCTGTCATAGCTGTATTCTCTGCATTCCGAGATGCCTCTTTCAGTCTCTTCACAGATAGCGCTTATATAGCTCAGTCAGTCCCTTTGCTTGAAACTGCTGCTCAAATAAAGAATGTCTCAGAAGCGACAACCTTATTTACTCAACTACAATCTCTTATTCAAAAAAGAAATCACCCTTTTTTATTGGTCACTTTAGAGCTCATTCCAATCTTCCCGGTCCCCTTACCCTAGGAAACCATTTAGCCGATCAAGCCACTCAGCTACTGTGCTATGTTAACCAGGGCATGCATAACAACTCGGATAACCTTAACAAGGCTGTTAAAGCTCACCAATTACATCATATTAGTGCACATCCTTTAAGGCTTCTCGTCAGATTGTTAAAGGATGCCCTTCCTGTGTAACCCTTTACCTACACCTCATTTAGGAGTGAATCCTCGAGGTCTCATACCCAATGCCCTCTGGCAAATGGACGTAACTCATATTCCTGAGTTTGGTAATCTAAAATATGTGCATGTTACTGTTGATACCTTTAGCAGCTTTATTTTCGCCACCCCCACAAACAGGGGAAGCAGGAAAAAACGTTATTGCACATGTGTTAACTGCCATGTCAGTATTAGGAATCCCACAACAAATAAAAATAGATAATGGCCCCGGTTATACCAGTCACATGTTTGCCACCTTCTGCCAACATCTGGGCATAAAACACATCACAGGCATTCCATATAACCCCCAAGGCCAAGGTATAGTCGAAAGAGCGCATCTGTCTCTAAAAAACATCATAGGAAAAATAAAAAAGGAGGAGTGGTACCCAGTCAAAGGATCCCCCAAAAATCTATTATCCCACTCTCTCTTTATTCTAAATTTTTTAAGCTTAGATCAAAAAGGACATTCTGCAGCTGACCGCTTCTGACACCCTAATACCAGCACAAAACATGCCACAGCCCTATGGAAAGACCCAATGGATAATACCTGGCATGGACCCGATCCCATCCTAATATGGGGCAGAGGATCAGTTTGCATCTATTCCAAAGGACTAGATGCAGCCAGGTGGCTGCCGGAACGATTGGTAAAACAAATAGATAATAACAACCTATCCAGGGTAGAGAACTCTCCCTGAGATGAACTCTGCTTTCTTGCAGGAGAGCAACCAATGCTAAAACCCATGCGGCTGTACAGCCCCCCTGGAATCCTTCTGTGACGCCGGCACTCCGAGTCTTTAGTACAACCTAAGACTGTATCGGCCAACGCCGCACACCACATCCGCCAGCGCCAGCTGCTTGCGACTGAAGAGCCCATCCTTGCTACAGCTCCCTCATTTTTCTCTCTCCCCCTCTTGCTTTCACCTCCCCAAACCTCCATTATGAAACCGCAGTAAGAGAACGCGGTGCGTACCGCACCTCCCTCCGGCCTCCACACATTATAACCAAAATGGGAGCACCCTGACTGCTGGCAGCGGTTCTCAAATACATATGAACCCTGTCAGGTTCTGAGGTGATGAACTGGATAGCCAATGATGGGCAACTGGGCATGATCAGTTCCATGGCAGAGCCACCGAAGACAGAGACACAGCCTTTTGCCGCTGTTGCATTCTCAATGACGGGTAAGGCAATCCGCCTAACCGTTTGCACGCCCCGACCTAAGACAGGCACAGTTCCCCCCGAACTCAGGGTGCTTCATAAAATATAATAAAGAAAGGGGACCTGTGGGGAGCCGCCCGGAGCTACGTGCATTTGCGGTCTCCAGCAACATGGCAGTTTTCATAAGTACGCCTACTCCATCCCTGTGCTTCCACCTTCTTCTTCCCCTTTCCCCAGTTTCCCGGGCAAAAAGTGTCGCGCCTGCACAAGATGTTGAAGCCATGACCGGCATTGAAGACTCGCAACCTATAGCAAGTGGTGTAACAGCATTTTATTGCCTTATATGGAAGAGCGGCTTCATTAGCCTATCACCCCCTGCTAATACCCTCCCCTTAGTATATATTCTGATGCTCTACCCTCAATAAACAGAGACTTGATCAGAATCCTGTCTTGTCTCCGTTTCTCTCGCCTCTTGTCCCCCAATTCCCACTCCCTCTTTCAGGTGCCGGTTCGTTTGACCTGCGGGCCAGGTCAATTAGTCAACAGGGGACGTGTATCTTCAACTAATAATATAGTGGATAATACCAAATTGTTTTTCTAAACTGGTTGAACCAGATTGTAGAAAAATGGCAGAGTAGGAAGCTCCATGATTAAGTCTCATCACCCATACAACTATTAAACAGACAGGAACTGTCTGAAACAACTATTTCAAAAGTCCAGAGTCCACTGCACTATACAGCATCCAGGGAAGAGCAAGGAAAAGAGGCTGGTAAATTATGGGGAAGACTAGGAGGAAACTGCTCGCTCTGTGGCAATTACCAGTGTGCCCATTCCCATTCTTATGGCAGTCAGCCATAGGGTCCCAGCCCCTGGCTAGCTTGTTGGTGGAAGAAAGAGATGAAAAAGTCTGCTTCCTCAAGATCAGGGGTAAGCTCAGCCAATCACTGATCACAGCTTTTGATTAGTGAGTTCGGATCACTTGGGGCCTGGCTGTGAGGACAGCCAATATTCCAACCCACCAAGACAAAGCAACCTGAGGAAACTTAAAGGTATTATGCTTCTGCAGAGATGCAGGGGTCTTCAAGGACTGCATCTGCTGAGCAGGTCAAGAAGGCACAGCTTTGAGGAGCCATGGAAGAAGTTCCTGGCACCGTTCCTGAACCCTTCTCCAGTACAGTTTAGAGCCAGTCTGTACCGCCTCCCTATGTCACTGGCCTTGTTCCAACTAGGAGAGACTACTTGGGAAACTCCTGCTCTGCAAGCACCCACCTCCCAGAATTTACCCTCCGGGTGAAAGCAGCTTGAGCCAACAAGGAAAGCAGTTTAAGAATCAATTAGGTAGATGGCCCAAAGCAAAGTATTACCTCTTCCAGGAAAAGAAGGAAGGTCTGTTTTCTGGGAAATACAGAGGACATTCAAATTCCTATAAACAGAAGAACTCCAAAGCAACTACAAAACACAGGGTCAAAAAACAGAGTGAACCCTGTACTTTGCATTTGCCTTTGGCAGACTTTCCTGATAGGAATGGCTGACACTCAAGAAAATCTCTGTCATATCACCACCTAGTACAAAATCAAGAGATAGACATCTCAGGGAATAAATCCCAAAATTACCATTTTAATTATTAAATATTAAAATGTACAGCGTACAAGAAAAGAATATAAGACAAATGAAAAAACAGGAAACAATGGCCCATCAAGGAAGAGGATAAAAATCCAGAAACACCAATGAAGAGCACCAGACTACACATATTAAACAAAGACTTTAAAAATATGATCTTAAAAATACTTAAAGAGATGAAGAAATATACAGAGAAAGAATTAAAGTATATCAGGACAACATTGAGTAAGTAATATGAGAATCTTAGTAAAGAAACAGAAATTTTAAAAAAGATACAAACAGAATTATTAGAACTGAAGACCCCAATAACTGAAAAGAAGAATACCCAGGAGGGTATCAACAGAAGATTGGCTGGTAGAAGAAAAAATCAGCAATCTCAGAGATGAAAAATTGAAATGAGTCAGACTGAGGAACAGAAAGAAAAAAGAATTATAAAAAGTGTAAATACCCTGAGATGTTTGGCACACCACTAAGCATACCAATATATGCAGTGTAGAAGTCTTAGAAGGAAAAGAAAAAGAGAAGGGGGCAAAAAGAATATTCAAATAAATAATGGCAAAGAACTTCCCAAATTTAGCAAAAGATGTGAATATGCATATCCAAAATGTCCGTAGAACACCAAACAGGATCATCATGAAGAAAAACACACCCCATCATATATTGGTTAAATTGTTGAAATCAAAGGATGAGTGTTCTGAAACCTGCAAGAGAAAATCAATGTGTTATGTACAAGGTAGTCCCAACTAGATTAAGTACTGATTTCTCATCAGAAACCATGAAGGAAAGAAGGCAGCAGACTGAAATGTTTAAAGCGCCAAAAGAAAACAATTAACATTCAAGAATTTTATATCTGATGAGACTTTCTTTCAAAAACAAGGAAAAGACTAAGATATACCCCGATAAACAAAAGCTGAAGGAGTTCATCATCACTAGACCTGTTTTACAAGCAATGCTAGAGGGAGTTCTTCAGACTGAGAGGACAATAGACAGTGGTTCAAAGCAGCAAAAAGAAATAAAGACCTCCAGTAAAGGTAACCATTTGGGTAATTACACATGCCAGTAAATGTATTTTTTGGTATATAACTCAAATTCTTACTTCCTATAGGTGCTAAAATGCAAATGCATAAAAAGTAACAATACATCTATAGTTTTGGACATACAAGGTAAAAAAATAAAAATGGTAGTAAGTACCAAAAAAAAGGTTGAGGGCTGAAGGGGTGAAGGAATAGTGCATTGTATTCTATTCAAGTCAAGCTGGTATCAAACTAAATATGATTGCTATATATTCAGAATGTTATATTTTAACCCCATCGTAACCACAAGTAAAATTTTTGAAAAATAAATCCAAATAGAAATGACAAGGCATTCAACATGGTACAACACCAAAAAATCAAATATAAAAGAAGGCATTAACAGAAGAGCTGAGAGACAAAAAAGGTATAAAACTTACAAAATGGCAGAAGAAAGTCCTGCATTATTAGTAGTGACTTTATATGTAAATGGATTAAACTCTTCAGTCAAAAGGCAAAGATTAGTAGAATGGATAGAAAAGCATGACCCAGTTATATGCTGTCTGCAAGAGACTCATCTTAAATTCAAAGGCACAAGTAGGTTGTAAGCAAAGAATGGAAAAAATTACACTATGCAAGTAGTAACCAAAAGAGAGCTGGGGTAGCTAAACTAGTATCAGATAAAATAAACTTGAGGTCAAAAAAACTTGAGGGACAAAGATGGTCATTAGGTACTGATAAAGGAGTCAATTCAGTAAAAAGATGTAACAGTTATACATATATAAGCACCTAACAGCAGAGCCCCAAATATATGAAACAGATACTTACAGATTTAAAGAGGGAGAAATTGACAGCCTTACATTAATATTAGGAGACCTTAACATACTACTTTAAATAATGGATAGAACATATAGACAGATCAGTAAGGAAATATAAGACTTGCACAATAGTCTAAAACAACTAGATCTAAAAGATATATATAGAACACTGCACCCAGCAATAACAGAATGCACATTCTTCTTGCATGCACATGAATCATTCTCCAGGCTAGACTACATCTTATGTCACAAAACAAGTATAAACAAATTTTAAAATATTTAAATCATAAAACTTACCTTCTCCAACCACAACAGAATGAAGCTAGAAATCAATAACAGAGGGATAAATAGAAACTTCCTAAATATGTAGAAATTAAACAGCATACCCTTGAACAACTTACGAGTTAAAGAGGAAATAAGAGGGAAATATCTTGAAGCAAATGAAAATGAAAATACACATACCAAAAGTTATGGGATCCAGCAAAGGCAATGCTGAGCACTCTAAAGGCTTACGTTTTAAAAGAAAAAATATTTCAAATCAGTGACCTAACCTCAAAACTGAAAGAACTAGAAAAAGAAGAACAAACTAAACCCAAAGCAAGCAAAAGATAAGAAATAACAAAAATTAGAGCAGAGATAAAAGAAAAACAAAACAAAAATACAACAGAATCAACAAAACCAAAAGTAGCTAGAATGATGAAAAAAGAGGCCACAAATAAATGAAACCAGAAATGTAAAGGTGGTATTACTACTGACACCAAATTAATAATAAAAACTACTATAGTAGGAAACTATGACAACTTTGTATTTGCCTTGTACACTAACAATATAATAACTTAGATGAAATGGACAACTTCCTAGAAACACACAAACTACCTACACTGACTCAAGAAGATATAGCAGACTTCAACAAACCAATAACTAGCAAAGAGTTTGAATTGGTAATCAAAAACCTTCCAAAATAGAAAAGCCCAGGACCAGGGGAATTTTACCAAACATTCCAAGAAGTAGCACAAATCCTGCTCAAAATGCTCCAAAAATTTTAAGCAGAGGAAACACTCCCTAGTTCATTCTATGACATCAACATCACCCTCATACCAGAGCCAGATGAAGGTGCCACAAGAAAAGAAAACTACAGGCCAATATTTCTTATGAATATAGATGCAACAATCTCAATGAAACACTAGAAAACTAAATACAATAGCATATTTAAAAAATTATAGACCATGATCAAGTGGAGTTTATCCCCAATATGCAAGGTCGGTTTAATGTAAGAAAATCAATTAATGTAATACAGCACATTGCACACTGATATTCAAAGTGACATTATTCACAATTGCCAAAAGATAGAAGCAAGCCGAGTGTCCATCAACAGATGAATGGATAAACAAAATGTGGCATTACGTACAATGGAATATTATTCACCCATAAAAAGGGATGAAATTCTGATACATGAGACAACATGGATGAACCCTGAAGTCATTATGTGAGTGAAATAAGCAAGACACAAAAGGACAAATATTGTATAATCTCACTGATATGAAATAATTAGAATAAGCAAATTTATAGAGTCAAGTATAGAATTTAGGTTACCTGGGGATAGGGTGGGGATAGGGAATATGCAGTTAAGGTTTAAAATATATGGAGTTTCTATTTGGCACAATAGAAGAGTTTTGGTAATGGATGATGGTGATGGTTGTTAGAGGTTTCTCCCTTACAAGGTTTATAATGATTAACCAATCACAAGGATTATAATGGTTAACAAACAATGACTTGCATTCCCGTGACATAGAACAGCCCCCTATTCAGAGCTTATGTGTTCAGGTACAGTTCATTTCCTCACAAGAATGTATAAAGGAGCCTTATGACACCACCAACCCCTCCTGCATCCCTAGAATTCACTACCCACCACCCCCTAGCCATCCCTGTTGGCCCTCAGGTCTTACCCAAGCCCCAATCCACTCCCACTAACTAAGCATGTACCCACTTATAGAGGTACTGATTAATTCATGACTGCCTCTGCCAGAGGTGGGCTGAAGTCTCTCTTCAGAGCCCTTCCATTGGGAGAGCTTCCTAATAAGCTTCCTGCCTACAATCAGGTCAATCTCTGTGTCCCATTGAGTGCTATTTTTCCTCTAACAATGGTAATACAACATTGTGAATTTAATTAATTAAACCACTGAAATACATATCTAAATGTGGTTAAAAGGGGTAATGTTAGGTTGTATATATGGTCATAGAATAAAATATTTATAAAAAATCCAACTGGCATTATACAAGGAACCCTAAGTTAATTCATGGATTATAGTTAATAGTACAATTATAAAAATGTGCTTTGATCAATTGTAACAAATGTTCCATTCCAATGCAACATGTTAATAGTGTGGTATATGAGAATCCTGTATTTTATGCATGATTGTTCTATAAACCTGCAATTTTTCTAATAAAAAAATTGTTTTAGATAAATAAATAAAGTAGTTGGACCAATTTATACTTTCACCATCAGTGAAATATCTTCACTTTCATTGTTTTTTAATTGTTTGAGAGAATTTATTTTGCTCTTTTGAGTTTTTAATTTTTTTTCCTGCTATATAGTTTTTATTTTGTTAATTTTAGGAGGTACCAGGGAAGGAAACCAAGACCTTGTACAGGGGAAGCATGCACTCAGTCACTTAGCTACCTCCGCTCCCCAATGAGAGTTGGTTTATTCATTTGTTTGTTTTTAGGAGGTACTGGGCATCAAACCTGGGACCTTGTACATGGGAAGCAGGCACTCAACCACTTGAGCTACATCTGCTTCCCTCTGCTATATAGTTTTAATTTCCAAGAGATTAGTCCTGTTTTCTGAAGGTTTTTTATTTTGTTTCTTGTTTCACGGATTCAGTATCTTTCCTTAGGTGTCTATGGCTGTTTTCTTTTTTTTCCTTCCTACATTATCTCTGTTTCTTCAGAGATTCATTTCCCTATTTATTTTTGTTCTCTTTCCTATTATAAACATTCATCAAATATCTGATGATCCTTAGTTCTCTGTTCATGTTTAGAAGTGAGGCACTAGAAAGCTATTTGGAAGCTCTGTGTATATGAATAGGGTTTGTCAACTGTTGGACTTCACTGATGAGCCAAGGACCAGCATGTTTCATGCTGGGAAGACCTCCCTTAAATGGCAAGGTCATCTTGCTGGGACCATGTGGTTGCTCCAGAGGGGACTCCCTCTAGCTCTTTATTTCCTGGAAATTGTACAAATGACTGAGGCATTTTCAGAACCAAGTGGGATGAAAAAGACCACATCCATTAGTATGAGGCTCTCGCTTCATCCCTGTTGTCAGTTTAGCACCTCTCCCGTTTTTTTTTTCACTGGGCCTCGTGTCCCCAAGTTAAGAGCCTCCCTAATTAAATTTTCACAGAAGGGGAGGCATCTAACTACTCCTTATGCACACTCAAGTTCTCTGCTGTCGCCCTCATGCCACATGCCACATGTAATATCTGGCTCCTCAAATTTCTGTAACTTTCCAGAATTTCGGGGCACAAACTGGCTTTCACTGGAATTCTCCTCTGTAGGCATTTGATAATCAGATTTTTTTAGTTATACTAATCCTCCATCTGCCTTCCATCATCCAAAAATTGTCCAACTGCAATCATCTCCTCTCGTATTCTCTTAGTTCTTATACCTTCTTTATTTTAATGTATTTACTTTCATTTAGAGGAGTTTTGGGAGGAAGCAAATGTATGATAAATTCATCCTGTTTATTCGAAGTTCTACCCTTATACATTTTAAGGAAAGTAAACTTCATGAAAATATAATGACATTCATCTTAATTATATATTGATTAAAAAAACAATCTTCGCAAGGGAAATCATTTCTTAATAATGATGCAAAAAGCATATGAATCAAGATAAGTGTCCTCTTAAATTTAAAAGTTGCTTTGGCTAACTGAAGAATAAAAGATTTTTAAATAGATGTTTCCTAACGAAATATCCTTTACTATAATAATACTAAGCACCGTTAAAACACACATATATTACTTTCCCACCTAAAAAGAAAGGGGGGAGGCAAAGAACACGAAAATAATTGTACATCTTAGCTAAAAACAGGCATACCTCGGAGATACTGTGGGTTTGGTTCCAAGCCACCACCATAAAGGAAATATTGCAATAAAGCAAGTGACACTAATTTTCTGGTTTTCCAGTGCATATAAAAGTTATGTTTATACGATACAGTAATCTATTAAGTGTGCAAAAGCACTGTCTAAGAAAACAATCTATGTACCTTAATGAAAATGTGACACAGAAAGACAGAGTGAGCACGTGCTGTTGGAAAAATGGATTGCCACAAACCTTCAATTTGCACAAAGTGCAATATTTGCAAAATGCAATATGAAGTATACCTGTATTTGAAATGTTGTTTTAATATCAGCTAGAAATAACTCTACCATTAATCAGCCTATAAATATTTATAAATAAAAATGTTATTATGGGCAATCCCAGGATAAAATTAGACATATATATCTTAAGAGGAAACGTGTATCAGGCCAATAAAACTAATTTTCAAAACTGAAAATCTAACTCAAGCTGGAAAAAAAAAAAGCTAATCAGCATGACAAAGGAATTATTCTCTATTAACTAATTTTTCATTAAATATGCAAAAAATAATGCAACTCCTACTGGAGAATCCAAGCTATAGCCTTTACTAGTACTTATTTTTAATGTTGTAAAATACTTGAAGAATATTGAAATTAATCCAAAGCTCATTTACCCCCAATGTGTAAAGTATTCTTCAAAGACCACAGGTGCAGTTCAGTCAAACAGAAAGACATCTGATGGCAGAAGGAATCGTTGTCCTGTTTTAAAAATATTAAAAAGAGGTGCCCATTAATTATCTTCAATTACCAATAAAATCAAGATACCTTAGCAATAGTAATCATTTGCCACTACTGATACCTGAGATATGGTCCATTAGGAAAAAAATACACTTTAATGTATCCTTAGTTGACTATCCAGAAATAAACTCTAGAAAAAAAATTTTTCAATGCACACTTTTTCTAGATTTAGTGTGTCATCACATTGAGAACTGTGGTAGGAAGCATATATGTAGAAACACAGATTTGGTTTTTCAAGGGCATGTTTGATTTTTAAGTCTCTGAGTATATAGAATTATTTCATATTTAAGCATTTTTTAAAAGGTACATTTTTAAGGAAAGGGAATATTTTAAAAAGTTATTATGTACAAACATATATTGTGGTATATTTTTAAGATGTAAAGCTAATATTTACAATCCCCCACACACAAATAGGCTAATTAAAATGGAATTCCAAAGTAAATGATATATAGCTACTATTACAAGAAGTATACTTTAAAGTAAACTATGTGAAACCACATTAGCATTCAGATTAATCTGATAATCTACATGTCATGATGGAGCCGAATATTCCACTCTAACTGCATTTAAAAAAACAAGAGAGCAAAAATGTACATCCTACATTGCCTCCCAATTTGAATAGCAGGAGCTAGTATTGACATCTATTGATATATTTTCAATCAAGTAGGATTCCTTCAATTTAGACCAGCAGGGAGAAGACCAATATGAATTAGAATAATGTCAACCTTTTAGAAATATTTGAAAGGAATTCATATAACTTTCAGATGTTTGCTTGGATATATATACATATATTATCGCACTATATAAATACTGTATATTGGAAATACATTCAGTAATTTAAAATATCAGCATTTTCTGTTAAGAGATAATAAAACTCATATTATCTGCTCTTTCCAGTAAATTTTAGTGTAATGAAGAAAAAGTCTAAAAAATAATTTAAGTCATTTTTAAATGGAAACAGAGTCCTGAGCTTTTTTAACATTAGAGGTAACTAAAAACATTTCCCATACAATTCATATGGGTGAATCATTTGATTGTTTGCTGATAGGTGTATAGATAATATAAAATAATTTAGACATAGTACAAACTTCCTTGGACCTTTACATTTGATCTTAATCCAATTAAAGTCATCAAGAAACAGACGTATGTTGAACTAATGAGAACACAGTGTGCGAAGAGTCAACATGGCAGAGTTAACACTGCGGCTATGGCAACACTGAAGAAGGGACACAATTCTTCCTGGAAGAGCAGGGCTCTGAGAAAGCTACAAAGAATTCGTGATATTTTACTGGGGCCTCACAGAAGCATAGGATTTCACCAGTTGGGTGGTAGTTATCCTTGGAAGTAGTACTATATTACTCCCATAATGGGGAAACAGAGAGGGAGTATAATCAGCAGGTAGTGAATGTAGGCTTTGGTTCTAGGCAGACTGGCTGGAGTCTGCACCTGCAACCACACAGCTCTCCTATATTGGGGTATATAGAGGTGTGGGAGGAAATGTGTACTGAGGTTGTATGATGGTATGTCCCAGGAATGGTGGATGATCAGGGGGCATGACAGAAAGTGATAGAAAAATGAAGCCGAAAAAGGTAGAAAGGAAACAGCCTGTTATCACACACAGAGTGATCTGAATTCTACCCCCCACCTTGTACTAAGATACCTTATAAGGACTCTTGAATCCCCAAATCTGCCCTTTTCTAACCAGAAGCTGATTGCCACTATATACAGGGATGGAGGAAGAGAGCCTGTGGACCACATTACTATGAGAGAGAATGCAGTTCCTTATCGGCAAGCAGAAGAGAAAAAGGAAAGGTTTACAGGAAAATCAGGCAGAAAGTACAGAGGTCCTGTATACCTCCCCACATGATGTAGTTTTCCCTATTATTAACATTTTGCATTGGTGTGGTATTTTTGTGACAGCTGATGAACCAATATTACTATATTATTAACCATAGTGCATAGTTTATATTAGGGTTCACTCTGTGTTGTGCAGTTCTATGGTTTAGTTACTTTTATTCTGGTAACATATATATGACATAAAATTTCCCATTTAAACCATTTTCAGCTATACAATTCAGTGGTGTTAATTACATGCACAATGTTGTGCTACCATCACAACTATCCATTACCAAACCTCTTCTATCACTCAAAACAAAAACTGTACCAGTTAAGCATTAACTCCATTCCCCAACCCCACCGTCCCTAAGAACCTATGTTCTAATTCTTACTCTATGAATTTACACATGCTAATTATTTCATATAAGTGAGATGATACAATGTTTGTTCTTTTGTGTATTGCTTATTATACTCAACCTCTTCACGGTTCATCCATTTTGTCCACATGTATCAGAATTTCATTCCTTTTTAATGCTGAATAATATCTCATTGTATGTATATACCATAAGTTATTTTTAAGTTCATCAGTTGATGGACACTTGGGTCGCTTCCACCTTTTGGCAACTGTGAATAATGATGTTATGAACACTGGTGTGCAAATATCTGTTTGAGTCCTTGCTTTCAGTTCTTTTGAGTATATACCTAGAAGCAGTATTTCCAGGTCATATGGTAGTTCTATACGTAACTTTCTGAGGAACTGCCAAACTGTCTTCCACAGCAGATGCACCATTTTATATCCCCACCAGCAACAGATGAGTATTCTTCTTTCTCCACATCCTAAAAAACACTTATTATTCTCCTTTCTTTTTTAATAATAGCCATTCTAGTGAGTGTGAAGTGGTATCTCATTGTTTTTTAAAAATATAAAAAATATATATATAAAAAACATTTTAATGTATACATGTAAATACAAGCATTAATAAATTTTAATGAACAGTCTCATATTTTTTCATACATAAATGATAGCATAGTCAAAGAAAAATAGACTAAAAGTGGCAAATTAAAAAGAATCCCTTGAATTCCTCTCAAATATTTATACATTTCAATTGTAAATGAAATGTCAATAAAATTATGTCCTGCGCTGTGATATGTACCATATTTACATAACTTCCCCTTATCAAAAACAAATGTAAAAATGGTTTTCAATTTTCCTTCAGATAAATAACATTTTTATACTGTTCTAGAGAGTACTATGTAGCTTCTACCCTACCACTCCCATCCTCTACTCCTCATCCCAGTAACATATTGTATTTTTGTCACATCATTAGGCCTGTTGAAAATGTTCTTATTTATTCATCTTCCATTTATTTTCTATATTTTTTATTAGAGAAATTGTGAGCTTACAAACAATGTACACTTTGGGTAGAATGTTCAAGGCATGGGACTGTAGAACACAGTGAATCATGTGATAGAAGATGGACTATGGTACAGTACAAATATGAGTGTTTTCTCATGAACTGTAACAAATGTACAATACTAATACATGGTGTTAATAATAGGGGGTACATGGAAAAAATATACCAAGTGTACACTATGGACCACATTTAGTGGTAATGGTCCAATCACGGTCTTTCATAATATGTAACAAATGTTCCACAACAATGTAAAGTGTTGTTGGAGAGCTGATGTATGGGAATTATGCACATTATGCATCATTGTGGTTCTGATTTACATTTCCCTAATGGCTAATAATGTTTAGCACCTTTTCATGTGCTTTGTGGCCATTGTATATCCTCTGGAGAAATATCTATTCAAGTCTTTTGCCCATTTTTAATTGAGTTGTCTCTTTATTGTTGAGTTATGGAATTTTAAAAAATATTGTGGATATTAAATACTTATTGGATGAGTGGTTTCCAAATATTTTCTCCCATTGTATAGTTGTTTTTCACTTTCATGTTGAATTCCTTTGACATACAAAAGTTTTTAATTTTGATGAAGTCCAATTTATCATTTTTGTTGTTGTTGTTGCTTGTGCTCTTGGTGTAATGTCTAAGAAATCTTTGTCTAATTCAAGGTCCTGAAGATGTTTCCCTATATTTTCTTCTAGAAGTTTTATAGTTTTAGTCCTTACATTTAGGTCTTTGAATCCATTTACAGTTAATATTTGTATATGGTGTGAGGTAGGGGTCCATTTTCATTCTTTTGCATGTGGATATCCCATTTTTCCAGCATCTTTTGTAGAAGAAATCACCATTTCCTTCACTGAATTGGCACCCTGGCAAAAATCAATTGGCCATTGTTTTAGTTTGATAAAGGCTGCCAAGGAAATATACCAGAAATGGGTTGGCTTTTACAGTGGGGATTTATGAACTTCTAAACCTTCAGTTCTGAGACCATGAAAATGGCCAAATCAAGACTTGATCAGGAGATGCTTTCTCCCCAAGCTGAAGCTGTTGGTAATTAGGCATATGGTGGCATTAGCTCATCATCTCCCTTTTCCCCCAGGCCTCATAGCTTTCAGCTTTCTGGCTTCAGTGCCTCCACCTACTTTCAGTGTTTTATTGATTTCATCTGCTGACTCCCATGGCCATCTCTCTCAGCCTCCAGGGGTTTCTCTCTCTCCTTGCAGCTTTTTTCTGTATCTTCAGCTTTTTATTCCTCCATTTATAAAGGACTCCAGTAAAAGGATTAAGACCCACCCTGGATCACACAATTTATCAAAGTTCCTAGTATTAGAATAAGTAAACTGCACCCTTATCATTTAGATGGGTGAGTTCTGGAGTGTTTTTGTTTTTTTTTCCCAAAAGTCAGTTAATGAATTCAATAAATACTTATTTTCCATCTTTTTAGTCTGATGTGTGGATCCTAGGATCTGATGGCCTAGTTTCTTATCCTACCTTCTCAGCTTACTGAGAAGTAATTTGGACAAATTACTTAACTTCTCTAATTTCCTATCCTTCAGCTATATATTGGGAGTAAAATAAAGTACCTACCTCAAGAATGTTTTGAGGATGCCTTATTCAACAACCTAACCAACTGTTTCTGCTGCTGCTATAACTTGATATGTCCACCTCTATGCAAATTTCCTCAGGAAAAAAAAAAGTAGTATATAAATGCCCTTATATAGTAAATTTCACAATGTGAAATGAATGCATGAATAAGTATTAAATATCATAGGTGTTTTGTGAAGGAAATACATCAATGTGGGTCAGAGTATGTGGAGAAGAACCATGCCATGCAAACGGGTTTTCATAGCAATAAAATAGGTACATACTGTCTTTGCTATTAATCACCAAAGTCATCAACTACTAGAATATTAAAAACGTTAGTGTTTATTTCGATACCAATCATTAGAATTTATGACAATTTGGGCAAAGTCTAGGCTGAAGTTTAGTTGTTTATAGCTACATAAAAAGGTTTTAATCATGCAAATTAAATATAAAATTTTATTGATGAAATAAAAAAAGCCATACCTTTATTTACATATCAAGGGTGGACTATATATGAAAATCTATTTTTCAGTATAAGTCAATTCAAACCTTGTCCCTGATAACAGCAATGGAGCTATTTCAAAGAGGCAGAAATGCCTTTAACTTAAACAACTGATAGGTTCACTGCCCATATGTTTACTATGTTTGAAAGTCCTCACTATTCCGAAGTTAGGTTCCCTGCTCATATGTTTATTATGTTTAAAAGTCCTAAACTACTCAGAGGTTATGTTGTTTTAGAGGGAATAAATAAACATGAGTCTGTGGAATGCTTCAAATGCCAAGTGCAAAAAGTCCCTGATCCTTTGCATTTGGACTCAAGGGAAAATTCTGAAAACAGGAGAGTGTAAAGACTATGACCTAGACTTATCTTCCAGCTCACCACCCAAGGATTCAAGTCTGCTCTTACTTTGTATAGAACCCCTTTGTAGTCACACAAGGGAGTATGAGGTGTAAAACTGGAGAAGTGGACACAGGTGGTGGCACCTAACAGGAAGTAAGCAGAAATAGTAGCTGGTCATATTAATGTTCTCAGTGAGAGTGGTGCTATCCAAACAAAACAGAATCTGTACCCAGCAAAAGTACACATGGTGGGTGAGGGATAGTCCATGCCATCTGGGGAAATGGCAACAATACTCAATTGATGGAATAAGTATAGCAAGTAGTTGGTGAGATAGTCAGAGGAAAAGAAAATGGCCAATGCCTATTAGTAACTGATTGAATTTGTTTATGAAAACATGTGACAACTCCTGCAGACTCCCTGAAAAAAAAAATGTGATTAAAGAGGGGGCTTTGCAAGAGGTCATGCATCTTCAAGGGGGGCAAAAGATAATGAAATATGGGTTATTCATCCTTCTTTTTCCTCAGTAAATATCTGCTAACAACACCATATAAAATTAAAGAGAATTAATGGAATAAACAAATTTGCAAAAAATATAATAATAACTAGATGGACAGAATGGGAGGGGTCCAAATCAATATCCTTTGTAGTCCTCAAGATGCCTTACCAGCTTTACACTGTGCAGATTTTTTGAAAGGCACAAAGCTTTAAATGCCTTATATCTTACTCAAGAATGTCACTAGTTAAAAAAGAATGCTGATAATTTCCTGGTTTGAAAAACCTGCCTGGGGGAAGTAGTCAAGACTGAGCTTGTATTATTCAAATATTATATTAGTGCATAAATAGTTGTTTTGAAGGAGGTAAGAGAAGAATTTCAGAAGAATGCTGGATTCTGCATTTCGGGAGGAGGTGGGTGGGCATGAATTAGAAAAGTAGTGAAATATTAGGGAGTACCTAACAAAGCAAGGTAAGAAAAGACTGCCCAACCCAGTACTCTGCCGCATTTCTTTGGGGGATAAAAGCCCATGCACATGACTTAGAACTAGAACAAAAGTAGTATCTGTCAAACTGTGTAGCTGTACAGGTAGGGAATGAATGAATGTATGAATGAATGAAAAATACATCTAGCAAACTATCTCATCAAATATTGAATAGGAAAATGAATTATTCCAGTTAAAAAATAGCAGAAAGGAAAAACCAAAAAATGCTTGCATAAGTTAATTTTTCATTTATTTTTCAGTACTTTTTTAACTTTAACAAAAGTCTGTTAGTGTTAATTTTTCAGGGTAGTTAATGACAGTCTTAGAAGTTAAGGCCATTCTGATCCAAATTTCCAGTGTCCGTGAAAAAATAAGAAGCATTATTTAAATTGAGCTTGACCTAAATTTACGTTGACAGTTCTCTACTTGGTGGTAGGGATTTAGTGAAGAGACTCTATGAGAGCCCAAATTTTGAGGAAGGAGAGATGAGAGAATCTTCCAGAGCCCCTTCTTACTTTCTACTTATATCCTCAAAAACTTTCAAAATTTAAACATTCCTCCCACAATGAGTTACATTACAGTAAATTAATATTTGTCTTAGTAATAGTTATCATAGAGACTAAATTTTGAGAAAGTAACATGCTAAATAGAAACAGTTGTACTAATATGCTGTAATTTGTTATACTATTGATAATCTTCTGAAAAATAAAAAGTATGTTTTATACATAGAGATTACCTGCCACTAAATAAATCTGCAAAATACTTGTGTTCTGCCAGGGTAGTTAAATGTGCAGTTCCCTGGCTTCCGAAGTCAATTATTTTGACTGCTTTCGTAAGGACAGGAAGCTTGAGGGCAAATAAACCCTAGTGTAAAACACTATGGAAAAGAAAGAAATAGCAAAGGGAAAACACTTCTGTAGTTAAAACAAAGATAAATGATACCATGGAGACACCAACGAGACAGTTAAAATGTTATGTGCATTGGCAAAAAAAGCTCGAGAGCCTCAGGGAATTTTTCTTGGGCATAAACTTAAAACATGTACTGTAGGGAAGCGGACTTGGCCCAATGGATAGGGTGTCCGCCTACCATATGGGAGGTCTGCGGTTCAAACCCCGGGCCTCCTTGACCCGTGTGGAGCTGGCCCATGCACAGTGCTGATGCGCACAAGGAGTGCCGTACCACGCAGGGGTGGTCCCCACGTAGGGAAGCCCCATGTGCAAGGAGTCCGCCCATAAGGAGAGCTGCCCAGCGTGAAATAAAGTGCAGCCTGTCCAAGAATGGCGCCGCACATACGGAGAGCTGACACGGCAAGATGATGCAACAAAAAGAAACACAGATTCCCAGTGCTGTTGATAAGGATAGAAGCAGTCACAGAAGAACACACAGCGAATGGACACAGAAAGCAGACAACTGGGGCGGGGGGGGGGGAAGGGGAGAGAAATAAATAAAAAATAAATCTTTAAAAAAAAACATACCCTGTAATTTACTACCAATAGACTAATTCAAAATGTACAAAAATAAAGACAACTAAAGAGCATGACTTTAAGATAAAAGATTGGTTAGTTGTATTAGTTACTCTAATCACCATTAGATAATTTTGAAATTGCGTAAAACATAATATTTCCCCCACAGCATGTTGTCTAATGCCATCAATGCAGTAAGAATTATATTAATACCTGTTGAGCATAGGCATGAGCACATTTAATCAATGGTAGGTTACCAGAAATAAACATTTTAAAAATATTCAACACCAAACCAAACAATTAAGCAACGATAAAGTTCATGTAAAAGGGTTGGAGATTCTCAAAATAAGGAAACCTCGGCTTGGATTAAACCTACTATACCAAAAGACAGGCGCGCTAGGTACACTGGGTCATCTATACCCCAGAGAACCCTATGATAGTTAAGTAATCACTAAATATCACAAATATTCTAAGCACCTTATGTTTATGACATGTTACTGTGAGTCACAGATACAAAGATATACAAAACAAGATCTCTACTATCAACAGTTTATAATCCGGTATAGCAGATAAAATAACCACAAAAACAGTATGAATTAGTTTGTAAAAAGTGCTAATTAGTAATATAAACAAAGGGCTATGGATGTTTGGTAGATGTTCCAGTTTGATAATAAAGCTATGATCTTATGGAGTAAAGGGCATTGAAGCATTGCTACATTTTGATAGATGGAGAGAGATAAAAAGGGGGGAAAATACAAAAGCATAACAGGCACAAAGTTGCAAGGCTTACTTGAAGACTAATAAGCAATCTGGTGTGGTGCACAAGATATAGGTAGAAGATCAATTAGGGCCACACAAAGGGAGTCTTTGAATGCCATTTGCTAGGTAACTAATGAGGAATAATGAAAAGTTTGTGATTCAGGAAAGTATTTTATAAAGAATAATCAATAGATCAGAACTATTGTTGAAATATTAACTTGGGTGGGGAGGGGAGGTTGGAGGAAGGACAGAATAGTTGATAACAGTGACCTGTTAGAAAGGTAATAAAGTAACACAGAGCACTGATGTTCAGTAACAAGGACTAGAATTGGGATGGATTTGGAATGTAAACGAAGGAGCACATTCAAGAGATCTTTTGCAGAAAGAATGAACAGTGTATGGGGACTGATGAATTCTGGAAGTGAGGGAGAAGGGAGAATCCAGAGTGACCACCAAGGGACGGAGAGCTGGTGCCTGCACCAACAGTAACGCTTGCCTTAAAGACAGCTCCACTGAGCAGGTGGCCTCCACCGTCACATGCCAGATGAAAAGCTACCAGTGCATTCCCTTTGCTCAGGACACCTCAATTAATTACTCAGCCCACCACCTGGCCTGGCTACCTGATCTTCTATTACCATTCAGTTTGTAATTCAACCTCTTCCTCTTCCTTAGACTGTGACTCAGCTTCTTCATTCTGGCAAAGGAGCCACATAAACCTTTCTTCATGTCTACACCTGGTTCCCAGGAACCCCTTACCCAGACTTGCTCCCACCTGGTTTGTCCTAGTTTCAAGGGCAGGACTTGCACTGAAACATACAGAAACAGGTTAGTCTAGAAGAGGAGCGAGTTTTGCTAAAGTTAATAAATTGATTTTAGACATAGTGGGAATCTAAGGCATAAGGGAGTCATCTGAGAAGGGGAGATAGGTCTAGCTGGTAGCTAGGCATACAGAAAAGAGGCCTTGGCTATATAATTGGAATTTTCTAAATGGAGAGGAAAGTTAAAGCCATTGAAAAAGATTGCAGAAGAAAAATAAAGTCAAGGATAGAAATTCTGATAATGTTCCAATGAGGAAACAATGAAAAAGAGACTAGGAATAATATAATGTCAGGAATGCTATGAAAGATAATTTTTTTAAAGTGGTTACATAGAGATCAAACTTGTTTTTCAATTTTGATACAGAGATGACCTCAATATGGTTTAAGGAGAAGCAAATTTTATCAAGTACATAAAGAGTAAGTCTGCTAAAAAAAATAAGGTGTGGCTCTTCTGTTCTGAATGCTGGGCTCTGAGCCAAAAATGCCTTCATTCTAATCCTGCTCTGGCAAATTTACCCCAAATCACTTAAACTCTCTGCCTCAATTTCCCCACCTGCAAAAATGGGGATAATGATTTTGACCTACATGTTGTAAGGATTAGTTAACGTCATATAGTGCTTTGAAGATGAAAAGTGCTGAGCACTATCAGTGGATGTTGCATAACTAATTGCCTACAATACTAAAAATTTTAGCCTTCATTTTATTCAAGCCGCAGCTATCAAGTAAAAGTTTGCATTTCCTTAGTGACATTTGCCTTCAAAAGGTATTATTATGTTGTCATTTAAAACATACCTAAATCTTTTCTACCTAAAATATATAAAGTTCTAGATCCATTCAAAAGTCTATTATACCTTTCAATTTACACTTCCAGTGTACATTTTCAGGACAATTATTTGATAATAAGCACTCATTACAAGTATTCAATAAGTGCCAAAAGGTAATAGCTTAAATTATACATTTTTAGATTTAATTAATAACATTAAGCAATTAAATGATAGACGCAAAATGCAAAAGCACAAAGCACAAAGGTCAATCATGTCCTCATTTTTAAATAAACTTGAAGACCTGAAAGTGTACAAACTATGAAGAAAGAAACTTTTCAATCCATTAGACCTTCAGTCTGGTTTTTCTTGGGTTTTTCATTTTTTTAAAAAATTACAATAAAAGATGCAACAATACAAAAATAATTGGTGCTAAAATGAGCATGCCCCCCTTCCAGCTCCCTTTCCCACTCTGATGGAAGCCATTGCAAGCCTTAGCATGTGGCCTTCCAGACTTTCTTGATATACTTACAATACACCCATACCCATATTGACTTGTTTTGTATTTTTCTACAGAAAGGATAATACTATACATACAACTTGCTTTTTTCCCACTCAACACTACAGCGTGGATGCTCCTTCTGTTATTATATCAGAGCTCCATCACTGTTTTTTATTTTTATTTTTTTATTTGAGAAATTGTGAGTTTGCAAAACAATCATACATACCATACAGGATTCCCACACACTGCCTCACCACCAATACCTTACTTTGTTGTGACACATTTGTTACAACTGATGAAAAAACATCATCATAATAACTGCTATTGATAGTCCATAGCTTATATTTGGTGTATTATCCCACAAACCATACTGTTATTAACACTAGTATTAGTATCGTATATTTGTCATAGTTCATGAGAGAAGTTCTCATATTTCTACTGTTAACCACAGTGCATCATTCCCCAGGGGTTCGCTGTGTTAATAGTTGCATGATGTTCCACCAGAAAGTGATAATTTTCTTAACCTTTCTCTTAAGAAACATTTTGTTCTAAATTTTGCCTTGTAAATAACGCTACCATGGAAACATACATGCAAATCTTACATTTTGATGGGTACTGCCAAACCACCTCCATGATAATTGTACCAATTTATACTTCCACCAATACACGACTGCCCTCTTCCCTAATTCCTTGACAAAATGTAACATTATCTAAGTTTTTAATTTTTATCTAATAGGTAAAAAATGAACTCTTGTAATTTTATTTCATTTTTCTGTTAATTAGATCAAATATCTTTTCATGTACTTGCAATAGTTTTTTCTTCTATAAATTACCTGCTCCTATCTTTTGTCCATCTTTCCATTAATTTCGTCAGCCCTTTCTTTGTGTATTAATGGTATCAATCCTTAGTCTTCTTTTTTTTCATTAACTTTATATATGAAGGAAATAAGGGAATGAAGAATTACATTGAAAGCGGGGACACTAATGTTAAACAGAGAGCTCTTTGAACTCAAATCAGCAAGTGCTCTGTGCAAGTGCTAAAGGGATCTAGGCCTCACAGCTAGAGGGTGGTGCTTCACAGCTGCTAACAATTGGTCAGATGATGGAAACAAGGAGCTCCTTCCCCTTAGTGAAATAAACTGTGGCGGAAATCTTTACAAATCTCCTCATACTTAAATTTGGAAAAACATTTCTCTACGGCATTGTTCAAACTGTTTAATTCACTTAGTTAAATACATCTTGTCAATTTAACATTTTCTGTATTGTAAGCAGTTTTGACATTTAGACAATTTATCAATGGCTTCTTCATCGTGGCCTGCTTTCTTTCTATTCATTACTTACAACAAATTAAATTTCACTAATATTTAAAGATCAGTGCTGACCTTTGCATAGTCATTTTCTAAGTTCCTATTAATACAAACATCTTGTTTGCTGATGCTCAATTTAAATATTTTTGCCACACACAATTTTCCATTATTCCAAAGAGACTCATATCCAGTTGTGGTGCCTTCTTTTCATGACCACACAAATTAACTGCAATGGCTTAAACCAGACATTTTGGAGGAAAAAAAGATATGCCTCCATAAGCAAACCATCATCATCATCTACTCTCAACACCACCTCCAACACATGTACCCACTTTTCTGATCTTCAAAAATATGGACATAATTAGTACAACAATAAAATAACAAAGAAAATAGAAATGTTGACAATGTGATAATGATAATTCTAGATTATAATAATTCCATCAATATAGTTTTATGCTACACCTGAAGAGACAGAAAGAATGTGACTTTGAAGAAAAAATAAACTGAATTTCAGGAATAATTCCTAAAGAGCTGAGTTAAAGACACAAGAACACTGAAATGCTCTCATCTAAACCAGTACTTAAATACTGAAATAATTTGTCAATTTAGAGTTAGTTTTAAAAAGCTTGTAAATCAAAGACTGTTGTGAAGTGAGCAAAAAATGAAAAGTTAGACATCCTTTCTCTTCAAATACAACAGAGAAAAATTTTGAAGTAGCCTGCAGCTATACCACCTCAATCTTGTCAGATTTCGCTTGTCAACACTCCCCCTCCTCCAAAAAACAAACCCTAGTAACTGCTGAAAGAAAGGGCCTCTTAAAAAGTGGAATATTTCATGCAACTTGATAGTTGTACACTTTAAAATCTTTCTTTCCCAAAAAAGGAAGAATATCTACCAAAACTAAGAAGCTGAAGAACTCTCCCAATGTGGTGAAGTGAAAGTGGTTGACATTTTTAAACACCTACTAAATGTACTTTATATTCATTATTTCATTTAATCCTCTGAAATTATGAACTGAATTGTGTAAGCATGCACATGCATATGTATTTTGTACAGACGTTTTCTGGACAGGGAATGGCAGTTTCTCCAAGAAGTCCATATGCCTCCTCCCCGAATCAACTCTGATAGACACTAAAGCCCTTATTCTACAGCGGTGGAAACGAAGGCCTAGAGAAGTAAAGTAATTTGCACAAGTTCAGTCAGCTTATGGTTGAATTCTAGTCCTAAATTAAGTTATCTCAGCAGTGCTCTTTCTACTCTACCTCCCTCTATCTCTCTCCTGCCTAAATGCTGCCGAAAATATAGAGTTTTGGTTGAGCATCTGCTTAACCACCTGAGACAAGTGTCAGTTTAGACTTGTATAATTAATCCATGGTGAACCATGCAGACAGAACCTATTTAAAATAAAGCATTTGTTTTGTTTTACTTATATAGCATTGGATGAAGTTACAGTACTTGAATGACTATTTAAGGATTATTTTTAATTAGCAGAGCAACAGTTTGTAAGTAATTTCATGTATATAAAACAGTGAAATGGCCCTGATAAAATTACTATTTGTTAGGCACTAAAGAACTTCACACTATTTGCTTAGCAAACTTCATAAATAATACAAAAATAAGCCAACATGAATTACTAATGTTTTATGACTGACTGTTAAATGAGTTTATGTTTTCCTTTTAAGTCACTGCATTATATCAGAGAAGCTTTAATTCAATTTGCACAACCCTTATTTGGTAGCAGTTCCCATTTAGTACTCAGTCTCTTGCTATTTTAATGAAATGTAAACATTAAGTCCTAAATGCTTGCAGTTTTATAAGAATTCAGCAGCAAATCCTTTTATATTGTGATTGTATCTTTCTTCATACTCTTTCTTCCCTGATTGGTTGTTTCTGCCTTTCCTAATGGTTTGTCAGAGCATTCTTATTTATACATTACTTCTGGTATTTTGTTTCAATGACTGAATGGAGAATCAAAGCAAATAACTCAGGGAAGAATAGCCTTTTCTTACTGAAATGAAGGACTATGAATAACCACCGAGGTCCCCTGAGAATGGATCAATTTCACCTTAATACATTTAACACAAGCATACATCATCACAGCTTAAAATTTTAATGATTCCTTAATGCAGTAGGAAATTAATAATTACATGATATTTAAAAATCAGTAGAACAAAACCAGGACGATTTTAGATTATGATTCTATTTTATCCTAAAGTCCAAACAAATCATGGGTCAATAAAAAAAGTTTCCTATACTTTTAAAATTGTACTGTATAATGTTATTCAGTATTAAATAGGATAACATATTTGGAAATATGTGGCAAATAATAATTGATCAATAAATGTCAGTTTCCCTTTTCTGAATATTCAAAATGCATAAAATAATGAGTCTGATTTCAGTATTGACTAAGGAGAAAATGTTCTAATTATTTTAGAGTTTCATTGAGTATAATTTCATCTTCTAATTATGTTTAGTTTGGTTCAACCTACATTTATGGAACTTCTGCTAAGTGTCAACCATCAGACTAGGCAGTGTGCTGGTTAATGAGGATATAAAAAAGAAAAAACCTGCTTGTTCTTAAAAAGGTTATGACTTAGTGAATGCTCGAGAGGGAACAAAACAATGAACACAATTACATCAGAGTGTGCAAGTAAACAAAACCATGTCCAAGGAAGAAAGAAACACAAAAACCTTATTAATTCTAGCATCAAATACAACCTCAAACACAATTTTAAAAAATCATACATGCATTTCCAGGACCTGAGAACTCTTCAAAGAAAATGAATGTCTATCATGTGACCCAATCACAAGACTCTACTGTATTTTAAAATTCTAAGGTCACTGTTACTTACATTTGATGGCTTCTGAAATTTTACATATTTTATCATTGATGTGTACATTTAATGTAATATTGGTTTTTTCCCCCTCAGAACTTGCTATTAAATCAATAGCAGCTAATAATCAGTGGCAAATTAAAGGCAAGGAAACATAGGATAAATCCATGCTTGATTGGTTTCTTTTGGTAGCAGGACCAGCTCTAAGTTACTTGACATACATACAAAGTCCTGCATAACAAAACCACCCCAATTAAGATGGTATATTGAACACACATAGTTACCGTCAATCTCTTGAAACCACACTAAAAATGACAATTAAAAAAAAAACCTCGCAAGACAAAGAAAATGAAAAAGCAAGATAAAATAGATAACAGATGCCAACAAAATTTTGAAGGGTGAAAAGCAGATGGGCAAGAGACAACTGATAATAAGATAAGAGAAAGATGAAAGTAAAATGCCAGTTAGGTAAGAGTCAAAAAGCACAACTATGGAACCCTAGAAAAGCTCACATCCTGCAGTTACCAAATACTTCTGAAGGAATAGCTGTGCTTACGATTGAAATAGAGAGAACTATTTTAAAAGACTGTATAAATAATTCTAAAACTTCTGGGTGCCCCTCACTGCCAGGACAACTGGGCAATCACCCCTCCTTAACCATAGAAGAAAACTGGAAATTGACTCTTTTGAGAGATTGTTTAAAGGTAACATTAAGAGGGAAGCGGAGGAAGCGGACTTGGCCCAGTGGTTAGGGCGTCCGTCTACCACATGGGAGGTCGGCGGTTCAAACCCCGGGCTTCCTTGACGAGTGTGGAGCTGGCCCACGCGCAGTGCTGATGCACGCAAGGAGTGCCCTGCCATGCAGGGGTGGCCCCCGCGTAGGCGAGCCCCACATGCAAAGAGTGCGCCCCATAAGGAGAGCCGCCCCGCGCGAAAGAAAGTGCAGCCTGCCCGAGAATGGCGCCGCACACACAGAGAGCTGGCACAACAAGATGATGCAACAAAAAGAAACACAGATTCCCAGGCTGCTCACAACAAGAGAAGCGGACAAAGAAGACAATGCAGCAAATAGACCCAGAGAACAGCCGACACGGGGGGGGAATAAATAAATAAATCTTTTAAAAAAAGAGGGAAGTAAATTTGGCTCAATGGATAGAGCACCTGCTTAACACATAGGAGGTCCAAGGTTCAAACCCAGGGCCTCCTGACCCATGTGGTAAAGCTGGCCCATGCGCAGTGCTGATGTGTGCAAGGAGTGCTGTGCCATACAGGAGTGTCCCCGCATAGAGGAGCTCCACGCGCAAAGAGTGCACCCTGTAAGGAGAGTTGCCCCATGCGAAAAAAGTGCAGCCTGCCCAGGAGTGGGGCTGCACACATGGAGAGCTGACAAAGCAAGATGACGCAACAAAAAGAAACACAGATTCCTGGTGCCACTGACAAGAATACAAGCGGGCACAGAAGAACACACAGTAAATAGACACAGAGAGCAGACAAGTGGGGGAGAGGGGGAAGGAAGAGAAATTTTAAAATAAATAAATAAATAAATAAAGGTAACATAAGAGACAAAGGAATAATGAGGGTGGGAAAATGCTACTGGAAACAGAGAAAAGGAACTCATAGAAATAAAAATATGAAAGACAAAATTTAAGATTCAAAAGAATAAAAGATACTGTTGAAGTCTCAGAAGGAAAAAGAAATACATACACACATACGTATCAGAAGAGAAATGACAAAGAATTTGAAGAATCAGTCAGATCATTCAATATCTCCCTAAGAAAGAGAACAGAAAATAGGGAAGAAATTATCAAAGAAATAATACAAGAAAATTCCCAAAACTGAAGAACATGAGTCTCCAGGTTGAAAGAAATCATCAATTACCCAACACAATGAATTATAAAAGGCCTAACCCCAAACTGTGGGGAATGACAAAATATCCTAAAAGCCTCCAGTGAAGGAGGGGAAAAAACAGATCACATAATTGAGTATCAAAATGGCATCAGACTCCTTAAAAGCAACACTGGAATTTAGAAGACAAGGGAGCAATGCTTTCATCTTCTGAAGGAAAACTACTTTCTATAATTCAAAATCTAGCCACACCATCATTTAAGTGTGAGGTTAGAATAAATACATTCAGACAAGCATAGTCTCAAAAATTAACTATGCATAATTTTTCAGGAAATTATTGGAGAATGTGTCCCACTGAATGAGGGAATAAACCAAGAAGGAGGAATATATGGGGTCCAGGAAATAAAAGATCTAACATAAGAATAAGAAAAAGGAAATTTCCAGAATGATGAGGGGGAATTCTAGGATATCTGTGCCTTACGCAGAAAGCAAATTAATTAACTCCAGAGTGAAGCAGGAGAACAAAGAACTCAGAAGAAATGTCTCTAAGAAAAATAAATAAATAAAACTACGAGTTTAGATTACCTGATATATTTGAACTTACTGAAAGATTTATACTTCTGCTGGTGAGGTTGAGAATGAAGAAATAATAGGTGTATAAAAAATAAGCAGGGAAGTGGACTTGGCCCAATGGATAGGGCGTCTGCCTACCACATGGGAGGTCCGCGGTTCAAACCCTGGACCTCCTTGACCCGTGTGGAGCTGGCCCATGCACAGTCCTGATGCACACAAGGAGTGCCGTGCCACGCAGTGGTGTCCCCCATGTAGAGGAGCCCCACGCGCAAGGAGTGCGCTCCATAAGGAGAGCCACTCAGCGCAAAAGAAAGTACAGCCTGCCCAGGAATGGTACTACACACATGGAGAGCTGACACAGCAAGATGATGCAACA
The DNA here is from genome assembly GCF_030445035.2 of Dasypus novemcinctus. Lineage (NCBI taxonomy): Eukaryota > Metazoa > Chordata > Mammalia > Cingulata > Dasypodidae > Dasypus > Dasypus novemcinctus. The sequence continues at coordinate 52,631,362 of NC_080689.1, forward strand.
AAAAGAAACACAGATTCCCAGTGCTGCTGATAAGGACAGAAGCAGTCACAGAAGAACACACAGCGAATGGACACAGAGAGCAGACAATGGGGGGGGGGGGTTGGGAGGACAGGGAGAGAAATAAATAAAAAAGAAATCTTAAAAAAAAAAGCAAATAAAGACAATTATTAATTGCAAAGGAAACAAAAATGTGTATAAGAAGAAAAATGTAATTGTAATATACTGCATGGCTCAGCTTTGGATATTGACATAGATAGAAAGGTATAAACACACAACATTGATTTAACCAAAAACTGTGATTTAGTTATGTTGGAGGGGAGAGAGGATTGGTGTAGGGAAAGGGATGGGTGCAGAAGTAGGGATTAAATCCTCCTCTTCCAAAATAAGTAGTAAATTATTTTTTAATGAAGAAATAAGCAATTACATTGTTTACAAATATGGAGGTTAATACCAGAAGGAAGAGCTAAAGAATTAGACACAGTTTCTTCGGAAAGTGTTAGAAAAGAGGAATCCTTTTGCTAGTTATGAGTTTTGTAGAACTCTTTTATCTCCCCACCCTGAAATAGTTCCCATATCTGTTTGCTTGTTGTTTTGTTGTTGTTGTTTTTGCTCGCTGTTTTCACTTGTGTCTGCTCATTGTTTTTTTTTTTCCTGTCTGCTCGTTGTCTGTTTTTCCTTTAGGAGGCACCAGGAACCAAACTGGGACCTCCCATATGGGAGGTGGGCACTCAACTGCTTGTGCCACATCTGCTTCCTACTCATTTTGGTTTTGCTTGTTGTCTGCTCATTTGTTTGTTGTCTGATTGTTGTTTTTGCTCACTGTCTGTTCCCTGTCTGCTCAATGTCTATTTGTTGTTTGGTTGTTTTTTTCAGGAGGCACCAAGAATCAAACCCAGGACATCCCATGTGAGAGGCAAGTGCCCAACTGCTTGAGCCTCATCCACTCCCCTGTATTACTCTCTTTATAACATATTATGTGTTATTTCAATTTAAAGAAAAAGTGTCCCACCTTCTACCGAGTTTATCAGAACACATTTGCAGATGGAAATAGCAGTGAACAGTGAATAAATGCTTCATCCCAGGTGCTTTGCCTTCCCCTTTGCAAATGCCTTTAATATCTTGGTGAGCATCCTTTATTCTCCTTCAAATTGATGGTCTGTTTAACCACATGGGTTGCAGCAGTAATAGAGTTAATCATACTACCTTGACAGGCACTTTTCATGAAAGAGTATTTTCTATTAGAAATAAAGGTAGAATTTTTCTAGGATAATTCACCATTTTGGGTTTGTAGTATCCATGATGTCACCTGGCATTTAAAAATAGGTACAAAACAGCTGGGCTGCCCACAGTTTGCCTTTATTATTTACGTGTGTCAGGCTAACTTAAATCTTTAGGTAGACATTAGCCGCACAAATACAGATATGAAGCTCAGGAGTGAGATCTAGAATGGAAATGTGCATTTGGGCACCAACGATAATGCTGAAGCCACAGATATAAATGGAGAGAGAGGGTGGTAGCTAGAGGAGTCTCAAGCCTGAAGGAGAGTTTTTTTCTTTACTGGGGAAGTTGTGGGTTTACAGAACAATCGTGCATAAAATATATGATTACCACATTATCCCCTATTAGTAACATCTTGTATTGGTGTGCAATATCTGGTACAACTGATAAAAGCACATTTTTAACTGTACTGTTAACTATTTAACTTAGGGTTCACTGTGTAGTGTAGTTCCAAAGATTTTTATTCTGTTATCATATATACAACCTAGCAGTTCCCCTTTTAACCACATTCAGATATATATTTCAGTGCAGTTAATTATATTCAGTGTTGTGCTACCAACATCACCATCCATTAGCAAAACACTTCCATCTTTCCAAATAGGAACTGGGCTTGTTTCTTAAGGTAAAAGAGATTTGGGGAAGCGGATTTGGCTTACCTGATAGGGCATCTCCGTACCACATGGGAGGTCCAGGGTTCAAACCCAGGGCCTCCTGACCTATGTGGAGCTGCCCCACGTGCAGTGCTGATGCACGTAAGGAGTGCCCTGGGTGTCCCCCGCATAGGGGAGCCCCACGCACAAGGAGTACACCCTGTAAAGAGAGCCGCCCTACGCGAAAACAGTGCAGCACGCATGGAGAGCTGACGCAGCAAGAAGACACAACAAAAAAGACGCAGTTTCCCAGTGCCACTGACAAGAATACAAGCAGACACAAAAGAACACACAGAGAATAGACAACGGGGGCGGGGGGATAAAAATAAATATTTTCTTAAAAAGAGAGAGATTTGAATTACCAATTATTCTTATCACTCCTATTTATACAACTACTCTTCCCATCTCCTTTCTGGAGGAATTAGTCAGGGCCTGGGCTGTAACAAGCACAGCATCAATAAATGGTTTTGGTGCTAACTCTAGCTGGAGCTGTGTGTCTGCAAACTGTACAGTTCAGGTTTTGGCCCAGGTAGTGCCTGCCAATGAGAAGGTATGTAAGTATTCAAAGCAGGGTTTGCTATTTTTTTCAGTAGCATTAATAAATATTATGTCAGTTATTTTGTAATAGAGAACAATTAGATGAACTACATATTTTAACTGCAAGGTATTTATTTATAGCTTAATATATATAATTTGAGTTGTGGTGGGTTTGGCATGAACACTGAAATCTATGCATCCTCTTTTGATGAACATTCCAGTTTTCACTAATATAAAGTATGTAATTTGTGAAATTAATGTTTGATATGGTTTAGTCATTTCAAGCATAAATTTTATGATGTGACTTCTCCATTGTAAATTATTCAAAAAGTAGCACTCTCAAAAGTACTTTCCAGGGGAGTGGGTCTAGGCTCAGTGGTCATGTACCTGCTTCCCATACACAAGTTCCTGGGCTGAATCCCCAATACCTCCTCCTCCTTCTCCTCAAAAAAAGTACTTTCCATTAAAAATACTTGATAAAAGGCACAGTACTGTTACAGAGATATGGGTCAATTTCTAAAAACCATATTTGTGTTGGACATTGTTAACCTCCTATGTATAATCTAAATCATTGATTAAACCAATAAGGAAGCAAGTACAATTTGCCTTTAGAAATTGCATTTACTTGTTTCTAAACCTAGCAAGTTCAGAAAATCTCCAATGTTTTAGTGTTATTCATTTTATGTTCGATCAAGAGAGAGAAGAGGGAACGGTAGGAGCTCAGTGGTTGATTGCATGCTTTGCATGTGCAAAGTACCAGGTTCAATCCCCCTATCTCCTAAAAAAAAAAAAAAAAGATGATGTGTCATAAACTGAAATCAATTCACAAAAAAAAAAAAGAGAGAGAGAAGAAAGTTCTCTTCTTGGCTAATTATAAAGTACCTACTGTGTGCTGAGTGCTTTGTATGCATTTTCTCATTTATACTTTACAACCCCCATATTTCCCTATTTCATAAATTAGAAAAATGATAGAACTGTATTTTTAACTCAAATGTCTAATTCCAAAGCCCATGCTTTTGCCACTATATGCTTCTTTCATTGTAGTATATTTAAAACAATTTTTTAAAAGTTCTTTTATTAGGTTAAATATATGAGGAATACATTTTGGATGTGGATAAAATCTCAAAATAATACGCTCCAAAGGACATCCAACCTTTCCATCTTATCACCAACTCCTTTTTCCCTTCCCAACAATATGTAATACACTATAACTACACAGAAAACAAAAGCCTTAGCCTTTTAAGCCTTTCTCACCAATTCCATGTCTTCTTTCCCCTTCTTGGCTCTATTTATTATAAATCATATCCTGATCTTTCTACTTTCACTAATAACATCCTAGCCTAGGTGACTTTATATCTTGCCTGGAGTACTTCAAAAGCTTCCTGGCTGGTCTACCCATTGCAGCATTTGAACCCTTCTAGTCCATTTCCTACATAATTGTCAGCAAAATCTTTTATAAATATAAATTTTATTGTTTCATTTACTTGTGTAAAACTCCTCAAAAACATCTCATTACACTTGTTCTAAAGTCCTCCTACAGATTTACATACCCCTATGTGATTTGGCTCCTGCCTTCCTGTTCTATGTAGTCTTCCTACTCCTTCCCCCGTCCCCCAAAAGACAAGTTAGGGTGAAATTATAGAATCTCAGATGAAATTCAATAAATCTGGACTTTATCCCATAGGTCAATGGTTTTCAAACTTCTTTTTTTTTTTTTTTTTTTTTTTTTGCAGAACACATTTGTCCTTAAAATCTTTCACATAACTCCAATACATAAAAGTTGAAGCACAGTTTGGGTGGCCCCTTCCAACCACTAATACAACAGTTCCCTAAGGCCAGATGGCTAGACATGGAGCACCATCCTTTACTTCTTGATTTCCAGTTGCATTGCATTACCTGAAATGGCCTTCCATGTTGCAACTTACCTCTCACATTTTGACTTTCAGCTTTAAGTCTGTAATATATCTTTGACTTTATCTTCCAGATTACGATTTCAGTCTCCAGTTATATCTATTACATTGTTCTGTCCTTCTAATATACATAATTAAAATTTTGACAATTACATTTTTTATTTGAAAGAGGTCTTTCTCATTGCTTTCTTTGGTGTAGAGATCTGTTCTTGTTCCATTATCTTCTGCAATCTCCCACAGATGACTGATAAAATACATTTTATGTGCTCTTCTCTTTCTTGAATTCAAAGTTTCATCCAAATCAGCTGTTTTTCATTTGGCTCTTCTTTTCCATACTATATTTTTCTTAATATCTGAAATCCTTGGATATCCATTCTGATTTATAAATGAAGACAAACCTTGAAGAGTATACACGGCTGGCCCAGGTTTTCTCTGTGAGATGGACCTCTATTTTCCCCATCAGATCATTTTCTGTAGAGGGCTGACTGCAGGAATGTAAGGCACCATGACCATGTTAAGATGTGTAGGCTGGACTAAGGGGCAAGCTAGGGAGGCCCCAACTGGCAAAAAAGAGAAGAGATTTACTCTGGTAGTGGAATGTTTTCATCTATTTCCCCGCTGAGCAGGACTGCCATTCCTTTTGATTTTCCCTCCCTTCCATATCTGTAATATAGATAAGTCCCCCACCCCTATCAAGTCACTTCAGGTTCTACTGCTTCTTTCATGCCCTTATAGCCACACTGGAACCACTGCCCAGCTAGGTGGTTTGCCTTATGTATGTTTTTTTTAATTTCAGAAAAGGGCAAATGTCACTGCCTGCTGTTGTGTGTTTGTATGTGTGTACGCACATGCATGTGTGTATGTATGTTCTGAAGAAAGAGGAAGAACTGGGAAAGGAGACTGACCATTCTCCTATGAAGGCACAGCCCTTTAATTATCCTGAATACTGTACAGAGAACTTAAAAGTTTTTGAGGTTCAACTTTCATTCACAATTGTTATTTTCTTACATGCCATTTTGGGTGGTTGTTTTCCAAATAAAACTCATGCCTTCTGCTTTCTATCCAAACACCTCAAAATTTCTGATTGCACCATTTCTTGTTATCAACAGCGTTGAGAATTTAATTTTTATCCGTTTTTTAAAATATGGAAAGGGAAGAGAAGTGGTGCCATGTATTGGAAAAGTTATTTTAGAAGGGAGAGGTCCTAGAATATTTATAAATTAAGAGGAAAGAGACAGTGAAGTAATAGAGGATAAATGTATCAGAATAAAAATTCAAAGCTCTTACCATAACCTACCCTCCAAACTCATCTTTTACTAACTACATTTACCCTTTAGCTCACTACATTCCAGAATGGGCTTGTTTTCTGTTCCTCAAAAAATACCAAGTCATGCCTGCTTCAGAGCCTTTGTATTTGCTATTCTCTTTATCTGCAAATCTTTTCCCTGTAGTTTTTATATGGTTGGCTGCATCTCATGATTCAGATGTCTGTGCAATGTCACCTCTTCCTAAAAACTTTTCCAATGACCCTCATCTATAATAGTTGCATCCCAGTTTCTGTCACATTGTTCTGTTTTTGTTTTGACTTTATTGAGTTTATCCTATTCTAAGATAACCTTGATTATTTCTTTGCTTACTTGCCTGAATGCCTAGACTAGCATGAGCCTCCAAAAGGGTGCTCGGTAACAATCCCCACTGAATTTTCAGTGCCTGGTACACAAGGGGAATTCAATTATACTTATTATAATAAGTATTCAATAAGTATTTGATGAGTAAGATTTGGGAAGAGAACACATAGCCAATGAAGCAAGCTCTCAGGAAAAGTCAAGAGAGAATAGAATCAACATCATAGTTGGAGGGTTAGCCATGAGAAGAAATAACTTATCTCTGACACAGATGGCAATGAAGGTAGGATACAGATTAAGATGTTTTTGAAATGTTGGGAGACAATTTTCCTTGGGTCTCCCATGTTTCTGCAAGCAACGTACTGAATGCCTTTTGTTCCAGATCATCTTTTTAAGGATAGCAAACTGTCTTGAAATATAGCATGTCTAATGGAGCAAAGGGCAGGCATACTTACAGTCCAGCAGAAAGAAGATAACTTGTCCTTCCCAGGCAAAAGGCAGGCATGCTTATTGCCCAATACAGAAAATTTAGGTTCCTTACACTCAGGGTTCTTCTCCTGCAACGTAACCAGCTGCATGTGCAGGTAATATCTGGCCCTATTTATGTCACCCTGTGGGAAATGGGGTTTGGGGAACCAATGCAAAAATGCTGATACTCTGGTTACTCTGTAACTGTGAATTATAAACTGTCCTTCGTCTTTGTCCTAGCAGTCTCTTGTTTTCTACCAGCATACATAAAATGGCAGTGGGCTAACTTATTAGTGTGCAAAGAGGGTAAAATCTCTGACTTGTCACACTTCTTTATGTGAGACAGAGATAAAAGTAAGACAACTTAAGCTTGATGACATTTTCTTCTAATAAAAAATGAAGTACGGTCTTCTATTTAGTGAGGCAGGGAGAACAGTGGGAAGCGTAACATCTGTGGTTTTGGAAATAGTCATGAGAAAAAGAAAAGAAAGTAAACTAGAAATGAACATCTTTTCACCCTGTCCCTTCTACCAGCCAACAAATTGTTGATTTTTCATGATTTTTTGCCTGATTTATGTTAATTTTCTGTCTCTCTAGCCATATAGTTTTTGCCTAGCTTCAGGCCCTCTTTCCTGGGCTATTTCAATATTCTCTCCAATGAACCCCTTTCTGCCCAATTTATCTCACTGACAGACAATCTTATCAAAAAACAAGTCTCATCATATCAATCCTCTATTTTAAAATCCTGCTTTATTTCCTTATTGTCATGACAATCATTTTAACAAGACAATCAAGGCCTTCACAATCACTTCTCCAATTACCTTTCTATCCCCATCTCCAACACAAATCCTAGAACTGTTACTAGCTGGATAGCCTTATACTTTCCTACCTCTTGATAAGAAGACATACCTAGAACACATTTCTCACCATTCTGTCAGATCCTTTTCAGAAGCCTAGTCCTCCATGCAGCAATCCTGTTCCCTAGCCAGACAGAACTTCTTCATCTGAAATCACACAGCAGTTTATACTTTCTGTATCATGTGGATTTTCTTCTACAGTTATGTTTCTACTGTAATTACCTGACAGCTTTTCAATCCCTCACATCCTTTGGTTTCAGTGTCACTGCACTCTCCTCATTTTCCTCCAGCTGCTGCTTCTTAGTATCTTTTACTGGTTCTTCTTTCTCTGTCCACTTCTTAAATGTTGGGTTGCTCAGGGTCCTATCCAGGATCTTCCCCTCCTCTCTTTACACCCTCTCTCCAAAATATCTCACTCATTTCTATCCTTCAGTTACCACCTGCCTGCTGATGACTCCCAGTGTCTAGTCCCTATTTCTTCATTGAGCACCTGGTTTATATATCCAAGCACCTACTTACCATCTCCACATGATATCCTACAATACCTTCAAGTTTTACCTTTCTAAAACTGAATTCCTATTCTTCCCTATGGTTCCAATCACACTGAATGGAACCGCTGTCCACCTAGTAGCCTAAACCAGAAACTTGAATGTTACCTTACACTACTATCTCTTCCATAAACCTCCACATTCAGTCAGTCACCAAGTCTGTAGCTGTTACTAGGTAAATATTTTGCAAATGCATCTACTTCTCTCCATTTCTATAGCTGCCATCACAGTTTATGCTCCCAACACATCCCACTCAATTACTCAAAAAGTCCTCCTCACTTGGTATCCCTTCCTCTAGTTTCACTCCCTCCAATCCATTCTCCACACAGCTGTCAAGGCAAGCTTTCCAAATAGCAACAATATTCATGTCAATCCCATGAAAAGCCTTAACAGCTACCCATTGCACCAATGATGAAATTGTGTAATTTCAATGACATGTAAGGCTATGCATGAAATGGTCCTTGCTCACAGTTCCAGTCCCACCTCTCAACAATGAAGTCTGGGAGTCCCATTAGTTAGGCCATGCTCTCTATATACTCTTTGCCTTTGTACATGTTGTTCCAACTGAAATGCACTTACCTATCTGTATTTCTCTCTCCCTTCTAACTCTTCACCCAACTAATCCTTATATATGCCTAGGCTTCAGGTTAGCAAAACCTTCTCCAAGAAGCTTTCCCCAACACCAGGTACAAAGATTTGGTTAGAAGGCCAAAACTAATTCCACCATAGGTATTTTCAGAATACCTTTTGCTTCCCCAAGCATAGCTTTCTTCAACTTACATTTTAATAGCCTATTTACTTGTCTGTCTCCCCCACAAGACTGTGAGCAACTTTAAGGCAAGATAGATAACTTACTATTATATGCCCAGATTCTTGAACATAATAGGTGTTCTAAAAATAAGATACCAAATTAATAAAAATGAATGTCTTTTCTCTGTCCAACAAGAATACAATCCCCCTCCCCCCTGCAAGGCAAAATCTGATTCTCAAAAATTTTGCAATCAACATATACTCAGAAAGATAAGAATATATTTTTTATTTCAGATAGATCAGAACAAAGCTTAAATTTCAGAGAACTTGAAGTATATTACAAAAGTACAGCTCAACGCTGGGAAAGGAACCTCAAGAGTCATACAGTTCAAGCTCCTTCTTTTAGACAAGTAAAATATAACCAACCCTTCAACTGTATATGACCAAATATTTATAAATTATTATTAATATTGTTAAAAGAACATGTGCAATTTCAAAATCAGACATACAGATTTCTACACACAATAACATAAAAATTGCTTTACTATATATAAATTGTTTCATCAATCCTCTAAAGTAGAAAAAGAAGAAACACTGAGAACTATGACTATCTTATGGAATTAGAATGCTGTAATCTGCATGAGTTGAGAACTTTTCTTATTTTAAAATATTCTTAGGCCATCACTTCACAATAAAATGTGCCTTTGATAAAAATGCTTTGGGCACTGAATGGGAGAGAAATTTACACAAGCAAGGTTGCCCAGCTATGAAGATGATTTCCATACTTCAACTCTTCTAGCAAATATTACTAACATAAGTTGGCTTTAAATGTACTACATCACTCTATATATTTTCTTTATAGCTTAATATCATCTAGCAAAATCGCTAGTGTCAACATCGCCTTTTAAAACATTCACTCATGTATCATTCAAGGAAAATATTTTAAGGCATATATTATTTTGACATGTATTTTCAAACTGACAAGAACATAGCAGTTATAAGGGTTTACATTTTTATAAGTAATAAAGCTAGCAGAAAAGATGAAACTAGGCTGATAGAATTTCACTGACTAGTGGTTCTGTTAAAATCCTATCATTTTCAATGAAGTAAGTCAAGATAATTAAATTATTCATAGAAATCATTCACTTTTATTTTGTTTTAAAAATTATATGAAGTGAGTGGCAAAATAATTTTGTGGTTAAATGCAGCTGTTTTCAAAACAATATAGTACAAGTAATTAGAATTCAGATGTTCTCAATTTCCCCATCTGCAATTCTTACACCCAAGTGTCCTATACTGTTAAAGAATAGCAACATTTCTTGCTAAACCATTTAAAGAAAATATTTTTGAAACAATAGCATTTGAGGTAAAAATGAACATTTTCTCAAATATGAAATTATTAATTTTTAAATTAATTCATATTTTCTGCTAAAACATAACCTACAATATATATTTATGGGGAAAACTGTACTATCACACTGCAATCTGGTTAGTTTTTAATATCTCAAGCTCCCCTTTTCATTTCAAATGAAAATTGTACAGATTTTACAAAGTGAAAGCCACAACTGCTATAAGATGTAGTGAGAGTAAATGCAAATGATTGTTTTTTTTTTAAATCCATAAAACTTGGATTACTTCAAGTATTATCAAATTAACTTTTTTCAGTAGTTATATTTCTTTTTAGTAATTGAACTGTTTTCTATAGGCAATCAGAAAACGTAAGCCAATAATTCTAGTAAGTATTTTCACTTATTTATACAGACAAGCAGGAATATTCAATAAATCATTCTTGCATTATTCAGGACTTTTTTACTCCTTAGTTCTATATATTCCAATGATTTCATCATTTTTATTGATATTCTTTTAAAAAAGCAAAGTATCCTATTAAAAGGTCATGTTCCAGTGCTACGTAATGAATATTATTTTGAATAGCAGAGTTTAAAAAACTAGACTTCAAGATGGTCCACACAATGATACCCAAAAAAGAAACAAATTTTCTATTTAGAAAATAGTATTTAACCTACTAATTATTTTACCAAAAATTAATAGACATGTAAATATTTATCTGGCCTTTGTTAATATTCTTCTAAAACAGGGGTTCTTAACCGTTTTTGTTCCATGAACCCCTTTGCCCATCAGGTGAAAACATGGCCCGTTACTAAGCCCACACTATATTGTGTATTATTTAATAAATATATCACACCCGCACCAACACGTCCCCACAAGAATATTTTTTTATTTCAATTCAAGCTTACAGACCTCTTCTTAAGAACCCCTGTTCTAACACACAAAAATAGTTGTTTTTCTTTTATAACTAAGGTTATTTTAAATTCCTATACAGTCAGAGTATAAACAGCTAGTGAAAACAAAATCAATCTAACGAATTAAAAGAAGATGTGGGATTCAGAACATAAAATGTTCACCTTCCGAGCAGATCGTTATATATGCCCTGTCCAAGTAGAAAAAGCTGCTTTTGGTGTAGAAGCCCCCTCTTATGGTTGGCTAAGAAATAGACTTGGTGCTTGCAGGAGGCACCTCTAATCCTTAAGACATAAAGACACTAATGGTGAGTCAGAATCCATGTGTGTTTATATTTTATATGCTTACTTTCATGTCTCCATATGTGACATATTTAACATAATTGCTTATGTTAAATACAAAATGCAGAAAAGCAGTGAACTAGCATTACATCTATTATATATTTTCCTAATTAAAACATGACTAAATTCTATTTGTTTTCAATTGGACCCATTTTGATTTAGTAAGCATTTTAACCCAAAAAGGTTCAGTGACACAATGTGATTTTTCAAAACTGCTATGCAATTGCTTCTGTAACTATTTATAATGGAAGACAGTGTGTAATAAATAAGTTACAATCATACATGGTTTTTCATTTCACATTATTCTTAATTGTTTAAAGTTGAAAATAAATTATTTCAGGTTCCTTTCATGAATACTGTTTTTTCCCTACCATAACATTCTTTATTTCCAAAACCAGTTAACATTATGAAAAAATCAAACAATGTATTAAAAAACATAGGAAATGTTTCAATTCTGCCTTCACAGGTATTAGAGCAGCAAATGCTGGAGTTTTGCCCTTTTGTTTTATTCTCTCATCAACACATATTATTTAATGGTTAAGGTAAGGGTATATCAATCACATAAAGCCAGTGGCATACAGACTAGTTAATAATTTGAAACTAATGAGACTGAGGACCAACTTGCTTTTTTCACATCATTTCAAATCTCTTTCGGCTATATTTTCAACCAGTGTATGAGAATTAGCCATAGCAATCCCATTACCTTAATGAGTGTTCCATGCATAACTCCCCATGGACCACACATAAGGCTTGCACTGTTTATCTTTTAAATATCTAAATAAATCTGCACATATGCAAGTACAAAATTCTAATTTTTATAGAGCCTAAACAGATTTATATAATGTATATAGACACATACTTAAAACATATTTATAATTCTATAATATACATAGTATATATATATGCATATATATCTCCATACTCTACCAGTCTTCTATAAAGCTAAGAAGTTGAGTTATAGTCATTAAAAGGATTATCCAAAATAAGTGCCCGCATAGCAATATCTTAGATGGGTCTGAATGAGCTATATATTTAACAGAGCATGTCAAATGTGAGGATTCCTATTCTTGAGACTATATGTATTACCTAAATGAAACTGTTTGAAGTCTGAATACCACATTCAATAATACAGGCCTGGGAAGGAAGTTTTTTTTTTCTTCCTAAACTGAATTTGATGCTTCTGAAAGACTGACAGATTTAGAAGAAAAAGTATAGCTCCAAACTAAATTAAGTATTCACAGAACAAACACTGCAGCTGCAAGAGCAATTCAAATTTCCTATCACCAATGTTTCAATCCTCCTTTAAAAGAATGATTTCTCAGGTCAGAGGTTATTCCCATTTTCATGGCTATTCAGCCCCCTGGCTAATGTAGCTAACATGGGTGCCATTAAAGAGTGACAATTGTGATAATGGATGTATCTGCAAGAACAGCAAGTCATTTTACAAAGGCTGTCAATGTCTATAAAAGTAGTGATTTTCAATTCCTCAAATTGTTTCTAAAACATTTTATCTAAAACTGTCTTGCGGACTCAAATACTAAATTTGTTTTTAAAATAAAATATTAATTAATGTTACATTCCTAAAATTTCAAAGAGGATTGAAAATAAATATAAAATGAAAATACATATCATGAAGTAAACTATGAGCAAGGGCCCAGCTGTTGGATTTATAGTAGTCCCAAACCACCACTGATACATGTGTGTCTGTGAGTCTGTGCACACACATACCTGGTTCACATAAAAAAAAGGAGGGTGGGGAATAACTCTTCCCTTCAAGCCTCCTCTGTTAATTACCGATAATAATCTAATCGGTATTATATACTATAAAGAAGCTTGAGCGTATTCTGAAATAGATGTGTAATATACCATTTATTCATAAGTACTCAAAATACAAATATTCGAGTTTCAAAAGAAAAAATACTAAAGACAACAGTCTTGAAGGGAGGTATTATGACTTTGGAGGGAAAAAGTTTCACAAAACATAAATCTAAATTTCTAAAAATGCTATAATTTTTGTCCAGTTGTTTTCGCATAGAAAACAAGTTTTAAAAGAAAATAAGTTAAAGTCCTATGTTTCACTACATTAGTGAAGCATAAAATCAGTTTTGTGTGACTCTATGTGTGATAAAGGATATCTGATTCACCATTTTAAAAATACATACATGGCTTTCTGTCCTACATCTCAGCCCGGCTGCAGCGGTAGCAACTGCTCTCTGAGATGCTGGAAAGTCAGCGAAGCGAAACACCCGATGAACATACCTGGGGACAAAGCCAAAAAGAAGTGGTCCAAAGGCAAAGTTTGGGACAAGCTCCATAACCTCGTCTTGTTTGACAAAGCCATACATAAACTCTGTACGGAAGTTCCCAACTACAAGTTAATAACCCCAGCTGTTCTCTCTGAAAGACTGAAGATTCCGAGTTTCCTGGCCAGGGAAGCCCTTCAGGAGCTAATGCTTAGTAAAGAGCTTATCAAGCTGGTTTTAAAACCCAGAGCTCAAGTAATTCACACCAGAAGCACCGAGGGTGGAGATGCTCCAGCTGCTGGTGAAGGTATAGAAACAGGCCCAAACAACTGTACATTTTGAAAAATACAGCTTTATTAAATAGAAAAATACATTTAGTTTGTGTCATTCTGTCAGTTATGATAGCCTATTGAAGTACTTAAATTGATCCTGATTTTCCTGTACTTACCTCTGAATGTTTTAAAGTGGTGAGATTGTCTCATTTTATGTCTCTAACCTGTCAACATTTATATTTTAGAATGATTTGAAATGAGAGGATAAGCCTGTTTAATGATATTCAAGTAATTAATATTTAACTATTTCTAGAAAACCAAATTGGACCAGATTGTGTGTGTGTGTGCAGTTAATTGAGCTTAAAATGCAATACAAACAACATACAAATACCTTGAGACCTTTGTTATTTATCTAAATCACAAGACAGGTACCATGTGAATCTGACAACAATTAGTAGAAAGACCCAGTTCATCCATTCTCTTTTAATCTTTTAAGAGAATTCTTATTTCCAAAGAGTATCCTCAAACCTGAATTTTAATTTCATCAACCTTCCCCCCAAAACTGCATACTTCATAATATAGTCCATGAACAATTGCACCACCTAGTGTTTATTGGGCAATAATTCTACAAATTTACTACCTCTTTCTCAGCGTTTAAAACAAAACAAAAACTACTATCACCACCATAATACTACCACACTACACTAACCATCCAAATTTTAACCTGTTACCTTTGTTTGATGTGCAAAACCTTAATAGCTTGATACTAAAACTTTAGATTTTAATTGTGATCTATTTAAACATTCTATGTGCCCTGATGTAGGCTCTTACTCTGAAAATACATAACTCATATGTGTTCAAACTGATTAGGAATTGCTTTTTTAAATCTAGAATGTGTTTCAATGAGAAATGAGAATTGTGAGTGGCCTCTTCATAGGAAAAATCAATGATGTAACTTCTCTTCTCTCTGCTCCTTTGAGGGCAACAAAGTAGGCTCCTGTTCCTGTTTGCTACCAGATCACATTTTAAAGACTATTTAGACGGATATAAGATGTAATAGTACAATTTCTTCAATAATTATTAGATTTAAAAATTAATGCTCCTGTTAGAGTTGAGCAATAACTTCTTTAAATGTGCATCCATCCACAAAACACTTACTTAATAATGTAGATGAGGATTACAAGTCATTATTGCTATTGTACATAGTAATCAGACATAAATAATACACTGTTCACATGAATTACTACAACCTCATTGTCTTTACATAGTTAAAACCAAGCATTTACAAGGTAAGCTGGAGGGGAACCAGGTGGCCCTTCCAAAGACTTTAAGATCCATTATTTAAAGTGGGGAAACCAATCTTATTCTCTGTCTGCAGCAGGGTGACATGGTCATGGATCATAGACCTCCCTGGCTGGTGAGTATACCAGTTTGCCAGCTTGCCCACCTCCAGTGCTGAAAGTCACGAGAGAGCCAAACAGAACTGGCTTAGAATAGCAGTCCTGAGTATTAAAACATGTGAGCAAGTTTGTGTGTGTGTGGTGAGAGAGAAAAAGAGGGAGGGAGGGACGGAAGGAGGGGGAGAGAGAGGGAGAGAGAGAGAGAGAGAGAATGAAAATGGGTTTTCAATCCAAACTGAAAACTAGTCCAGGCTACCCACTTAAATAGCAGAGGTATGCAATCAAATCTTCTTTCGATAGTGTTTATTTCCCTTTGATTTCCTGTATTAGGCTCATCATCATGCATTTTCTTATATCATAAGGCCATCCTGTGATAATCTGCCCTTTCTTTTGTCTTTGGACATTTCATTTTCATTTTCCCCATAGTTAACAGGTAAAATTTATATAATTTGTTTATTTATCTAATGCTGGACATAAGGAACAATCCAAGTGATACCCTTGGTGTCGCAACGTCTAGTAGAGCCCAGATCCACCTAGAAACATTCAAGTGTTTATGGGGCAGAGTGTATTCCCTAGAGGCAAAGTATGCAAGAAGATGATACCTCACTGACAAAAATATGACAAAGGTCTGCAAAGGCTTCCTCCTCAAGTTCCTCTAGATGCTTCTGATAGTTTCCTGTTACCTGTCATGAGAACTGGGTTCTGTGGCAATAGGAGGGACTCAAATGGGAAAGAATTAAAATGTAAATATAGTTTGAAAACTTTTTCTGACTTACATAAAAATCACTTAAAAAAATGCCTTTGCTAGACTAGTCCAGGGTTCTGTTCCCATGACACTAGGGGGCAACTATGATAATAAAATCTCCGAAGATTCTGAAAGCCACGACTCTCGGAATCCTAAGCCTAACCCAGCACCACCCATGGTTACTGAAAGGCTGTAACACACTGTATGTTCACTGAAGCAGAAAGATGAGAGAAGACGCTTATGAGAGTCTCAGTCTGTAACTAGCAACTCTAATCAGCAAAAAGGCAAGATGAGGCGGACTTTGTTCCTATTTCTCTGGAAGAATACAATGGAGAGTGCTGAGAGAGATTTTTATGCATTTTTTATGTCGTAATAGACGATTCAAAACCTTGAACATGAGCTGAGGGCAAAATGGTAATGTAGCTTTTAAATTAAAGAGAAAAGAAGACATCACCCAGGCCTGCCCAAGGTAGGGAATCTGGTAGACAATCCATCCCGACCATGAAGCTTGAACTATTAAATGCTAGATTCTCAACGTAATAGTAAAGCAGAAGTAAAGCCACCCATCCTTTTCTAAACCTAGAGGACTCCAAAGAAAGTTGCCTTAGCACTGAAGGCAGGTCAGAGGATCCTGTTCCTGAGAAATGGTGGCCTGAAGCCAGCCATCATAGAGAGTTCAGTCCAAACTCTCATGATCTGAGTACCTAAAACACTTTAAGTCATGAATTTATCACCAAAGTGGTCCCACACTGGTAAATGACCTCAAACACATAGCAGAAGCAAACACAACTCCTTCATTCCAGACCTCAAAGAATTACCATAATTAATTTTTCAAGTAAAAAATAACAATGAAACAAGGTACTATGAGCAAGAACCAGCAGAAGCAACAGAAAGAACAGACTTAATTTTGAATTACCAGAAATAGATTATAAAAACTATGCTTATTATATTTAAATAAACATCTAGGTTGAAAATAATGCAGAGAAGAGCAAATGACTTAAAAAGATTTTAAATAAGTAAATAAAACTTAAAAATTAAAAATAAAATTATTGAAAATAAAAATGAACAGAATTAACAGTAGATTAGAAGAAAGAGATGGAAAATATGAAAGATACAGTTTTGTTGTTTTTATTAAAGAGTTAGTTTAGGATACTTAAAATACAGAGTGAAAAGGTCTATTCTATGTCCCATGACTGCTCAAGAAAAGGAGAGAAGGCCCAGAGGCAAAATTGGAAGAAATACAGATTAAAAATTTCCACACACTGATGAAACTGATTGTTAACATAATGAAGAAACTCAACTAATCCAAAATTGGAATTAAGAGAAAAAAATCCATTTCTAGACACATCATAGTGAAACTGCAAAAGGTCAAAGTCAATGAAAAGATCTTAATAGCAGACAAAAAAAAGAGAAAAGATTGGCTTCAAAGAAGCAACAGTCAGAATGACCGGTGATTTCAACAGCCACAAGAGAAACCATATGCTGAAAGAAAATAACTGTTATTCTAGAAATGTATACCCAGTAATAATATCTTTCAAAAATTAGGGCAAAATAAAGAAATTTTCTGACAAACAAAAGCTAAGAGTTTGGTACCAGCAAAGATTCAGTAAAGACAATTCTATGGCTGTACTTCAAGCAGAAGAAAAGTAATCCCAGATTTGGCAGAGAAGGGGGATATGACATGCAAAAACGAAAAATAAAGTGAAAAAAGGGTAAATTTTTTCAAACTCTGTATTAAAACCATGATAATAATAATTTATTTATTTGGGGTTTCTAAAAAGAATTGAAATACAAATCAGTAATTAGTATATAAGCCAGGAAGTAGATAAAAGTAGTTGAAAGATTTTAAGGTCCTAGTATTATCTGAGATGAGAAGAAATTAAAGGTATCAATTGGCTTTAGAGCTTGATAAGTATAGTAAGTTTAATTTTTAGAGTAACCACTGAAAGAAGAGAAATGCATATATAACTTCCCACCTAGTGGAAGGGGAAAATAGAAGGATGAAGAAAAAAAAAGAATCTCATTCAAAGAAGGCAAGAGAGAAGAGAAAAAGAAATATAAAACAGGAAGGACAAAAAGAAATCACAAAATAAGATGGGCACTATGAAATATTCTCTTTCTCTTAGCTCCCCAAGACTCTTAGCTCACTTGCTATCCCTCTGACCACTCTTCCTTAGGGCCCACTTTTTCTGCTCAGGCCTAGTAGTATTCCTTAGAATTCTTCTCACTTTTTTCACTCTCTTGGTGGTAACATCTTCTCCCACAGCTTTAATTTTCATCTACAAAATTAAATTTCATTAACATCCCATAGGGGTTGGCTCGGGGCAGGCACTGCTGCTCACCTGGCTGCACATCCCCGCGCCAGGCCTCAAGCGTCTCCCTGTGGTCAGATGGGCCTGAAATAAGGGCAGAGCATCTGCCCGCTTCCCACATGTGCCATCAAACATGCCACGGCCTGACAGCGTGCCACGAAGCTGTTCTGAATAAACAACCACAGTGACACCTTTTCTTGTCACATTAACCAAAGAGGCTTTGGAGGCTCACAACAACTCCATTGAAATCATAGCTGAGACAACAAATAGGACCCGGGTGGGTGCTTCGGTGGCAGCAGGGGGCACTACCCACCGTACAGCCTCCAGAGCTGCCGCTGGCGGTGGCGCCCACCCCCGGTTAGCATCATGGGCTCAGCTCCGACAACCACTGGGCTCTCGCCTCTGAGCCCACCCAGTGCACAAGTGCCAAACTGTAGTCCACTGCCACAGTCCGGGGAAAAAACGCACAGTTCTTCCAAGCACATGGCCTTTGGTTCCTGGGCAGACCCTGCCCTCCACCATGAGCCCCCAGACACCGAACACCTCTGCACAAGCTTCCACACACAGATGTCAAAGGGGCTGGCGTGTGGTCAGCTCTGCAAGCAGGTCCACACCACCCTCTCAACCACATCACCAGAGCCCGCCACCCTCCCCTGGTGGCTTCCATGTCTACGTCAGTGGTACCAAAACCAAGGCACAAGCAGGGGAACCAAATGCCAGCACAGTGCCAGTGCCCCACACACTCCACAACACACATACACCAAAACCCTACATTGCCCACGCGGGGCACGAAAGGACCTGAGACACCCCGGACACCAGAGCAGCTCTGGGTTGAAGCCACACAAGGAACTGCCCCCTGGACTGATACTGGGAGCTCAGGGGCCCCAAGGCCAGCCCAGCTCCCAGGGCCAATACCTGATGGTCACCACTGAATCACTACCCCAGGTCTGGGTAAAGAGAACTATTCTCCTGGTGGTGCTCTTACTCAGGATGACGCTTTCATCACAGCCTTGGTTTCATCTGCCCTGCAAGCCTACAGAAGCGACCAGAAGAACTATACCCAGGTGGACTATTTAATTAATAGAATGCGTGCAGACTATGTGAAGGTCACTGAAGGCCAGCCACAGTTGCTGGGTCCCATCCTCTCATTTTGCCTCTGAAGCCAAAGCAAGCGCATCCAAATTCTTTGGGTACAATTGAGGAGATATGCCAAATGTGTAAACACATATACTTGCTGTCAGATTAACTCCATGATCACCAACGAGTTGCTTTTTGCATATTTATTTTTGTAAAACATCACGTTGACAGATACAGCCAATAATTCTGGTGCTGGGCAGGGGGCGGGGGAGGCCTCAGGACAATGTGGTTCTCGAAGAGAATTAAAGCAATGACTGCTTTCTAAAACTGCTTTAATCAGTGTCTATCCATTTGTGTAAGCCAAGTCTGCCCACCTAGCTCATGGGGGAGCACTTTCGAGATGCTGTATGGCAGGGTCTATTTTCATAAATGTCAATTGTTAATTACTGAAAAAAAAAAAAAAACATCCAATAGGAATGTTATGTGGCCACCATCCCCTTCACCTACGCCAACTCATGAAATAAGAATTCTTGCATATTTTACTTACCAAGGAACAAAATTGAACTCCTCACCATCAGCAAGCAAATCTGTTCTTTTTTCTGTGGTTCCAGTTTGAGAAAATGTTCATCTCACTCCATTGCTCAAGGCGGAAACCTACTGTTGTTTACTCTCCTTTCCCCTCACTGCTCACATCGAATCAATCACTGTCAACTATTTCTACTTGCTAAATATCTTTTAAATTGTTCTAAACTTCTCTAAAATATCAGTATTCTAAGATTCCAAAAACCAAGACCTTAAAATTCATTATTTCTTTTTTTTTTTTTAAGATTTATTTTTTATTTCTCTCCTCTCCCCCTTCCCCACCAGCCACAGTTGTCTGCTCTCTGTGTCCATTTGCTGAGTGTTCCTCTGTGTCCACTTGTATTCTTGACAGAGGCACCGGGAATGTGTCTCTTTTTGTTGTGTCATCTTGCTGCAACAGCTCTCAGTGTGTGCGGCGCCACTCCTGGCAGGCTGCACTTTTTCCACGTGGGATGGCTCTCCTTACAGGGCACACTCCTTGCACGTGGGGCTCCCCTACATGGGGGACACCCTTGCATGGCAGGGCGATCCTTGAGCGCATCAGCACTGCACATGGGCCAGCTCACCACAAGGGTCAGGAGGCCCTGGGTTTGAACCCTGGACCTCCCCATGTGGTAGGCAGACACCCTATCAGTTGAGCCAAATCTGCTTCCCGAAATTCATTTTTTCTTATATGCCATACAAAAGTCCCTACTTCCAGAAGAAAAATTAGCTTAGCTTTCACTTAAACATCTATCTGTATACACTTAACTATGTTTTTGTCACTCATCTAAAAAAAACAATGAAAAGCCTTTCTATTCTAAACTACCTCCCTCTACTCCCAATTGAATCCATTCATTAATTCAGTTCTCATTTATTCATTTATTCATTCAAGATTTCTTGTACACCTGATGTATTCCAACCACTTGTTTGAGCACATGCTAGAAAATGAAAGACAGGAACTCTGCACTGAAGATGTATACAGATTATTGTGCACATACCCCACCTAAATTTTTAAGAAAGATAAAGACAACAGATCTCAGTCATTCAAAAGAGAGGGCTCCAGGATATCAAAGATCAAGTGTACATTAAGGCATTGCAAGAGAAAGTCCAACACTTGATTGTGCCATAAAATTACTCTTAGGAAGGGAGCAGATGTAGCTTAAGTGGTTGAATTGGATCCCCGGGACCTCCTAAAAACAAACAAAAACAAACGAAAAAACCAACTCTCACTGGGAAGTGGCTGTAGTTCAGTGGTTGAATGCCTGTTTCCCATGTACAAGGTCATGGGTTCATTCCCTGGTACCTTGTAAAAAAGAAAACAAACAAACAAAAAACTCTTAGGTAAGAAGGACAAGTTAAGCAGAATTCATGCTGCCTTCTGACTTGAACTCAAGTCTCTGTCTCATCCCTGATTATGTCCTGAAGTACCCTTAAATGTATTATGTCTTCAGACCACTTGGCCTTCATCCTCATCCCTACTACTTGGGATTCAGAGGCTTGAGCCACAGAACCAAATTGTCAGTGATAACACTTGAAATTAGGATCCTTAGAGAATCGTACTGCCAGCATCTGCAGGACTTCTACCTATGAACCCTCAAACTCGGTCCCTACCAGATTTTTTGTTTTTCTCTGAAAAATTTTAGACCTCAGAGACATCTGGTCTAAAGGCTATATAATTTCAGAAAGGCCCCATTCAAATGATTATCCATCTGCATATCAGCTAGTTACCCGCAAGCAATCAAGTAAAATATAGGAATAATTCCTATGGTGTCATATCTATGTGGCAACTGAGCTACCTGTGTCCCACAAGGAGTTTTAATAACTAGAGTGATTCCTCAACTTAGGAATCAATCAGATTCACCCAGTGGGCTTTGACAAACTGTACCCTAAAGATATTGGTTTAAAATATGTATTTATCCTAAGACACAGAAATTCCTCTTCTGGAATATCAAAAGTACAAAAAGGCATATACCCAAATGCAATGCCCTGCAGTACCATTTGGGACAGCAAAAGAACACCAGTAACTCAAATGCCCATCAGTATGGAACTGGTTGAATAAATCATGGTACATCCATACAATGGAATTTTATGCAGCTGAAAAAAAGAATGCCAAAATATCTACATACTTCTATGGTGTGATCTTCAAGATAAAGTGATTAGTGAAAAAAACACAGCACAGAATGTATGTATAGTATGCTATGATTCATTTAAGAAAGAGATATACACACATGTTTTTAAAAAAATGGAAGGATAAACCAAAAAACAATAAATATGATAATCTAGGGAGAGAGGGCAAGGAAAGGAATGACAATTAGGTTTCTCTGAATAGATTGAGTTTTGTAGATTTGACTTTGGAACAATACAATTGTTTTGCAAAATTGTTAAACAGAATGAAATAAAAATGAGAAGAAAAAAGCCATCCCTTAAAACCAAAAGAAAAATGAAATCTAACCACACCAAAAATTATTTCTAGTGTTCTTAAAACACAATAATTTACTGTTTATCCCTAGTGGAATTTATCATAAGGGTGGTAGGAATGGGGAAGAAATGCCAAGAATTATGGTTTTCAGTAATCAAATTGCTAGTAATGATACTAATATTGTTATTCTAAAACTATATATGCTTTCTTTAATAAGTTCAAATAATTGTTTTGATGCCATTTAGAACCAAAATTTTCAGCATAGGAGAAAATGGATACAAAAAATAAAAGAAGGGAAAAAGGCCGTGTATTACTGAATTGTATTTTCCCTTAAAAAAGTATTATTTTCTAGTTGTGTCCACTGAAAAGGCCTAAAACAATGGCTAATTCCATAGTAATGGGCACTTCCAGCACCCAATTTGTGGCCTCTACAATCCATTTCCCAAAGAACCAAGGCTTTTTGGAGAAATGGCTGATTCTTGGTCTGCAAAAGGAAATTTACAAGATAAGCCTCAAAGATCTTTTCTTGCTACACCAGAAAAACAAGGAAGCCCTCAAAGGCTTCTATGATTGTGTCAAAAGGACTCAGAAACCATCTTGAAGGAATCAGCATTTTGGAAAACATTTGGGCTTTATTTTCTAAAACTGAACATTCATATATTTTATGGCCCAACATATTTACTTACAGGTATATATCCACCCAAAATAATGCCACACATGTACAAGAGAAAATATATATAAGAATGTACATATCTTCACAATACCAAAAATCTGTAAACAACCCAAACATCCATCAGCAGAAGAGTAGATGAATTTTAAACCATGGGATATTCTAACAGAATACTACACAGCAGTCAAAACAAATGAACCACAGTGACATATAACAAGATAAATGAACCTTAGCAATATTAAGTGAAGATATTTGTTGCCAAAGTCATTGTTTATTTCCAACTGTGAGTTTGCAAATTCCTACTGCATTTTTAAAAAATAACTAAATAGCAAAGCAAGAAAAAAGAAACTTGTTATATTGCAAGCTTCAGACACTTTTAAAATTTGGCTGATCAAAAATATAATTCCTTTTAATGGCAAAGACATGTTGGCCACACTGATACTAAACATTAAAGCAATTAAAGCCCCCAAAAATGTAAAAGCAAAATATCAGCATGTTTTTGTTTCCTAAAACCAAATACGCACATGTGAATTATTTGTTCAAATAAAAGACATCCATTTGAAAAGGGTGATAGTTTTTTTTAAATCATCTTCTACATTTCTATGTGCGCCTTTTTTAAACCTAAATCCAACATATCCTTTTTCTTAAATCTTATCCTAGTGTACACATAAGCATGAGTACATTTTTCCTTTCTAAAAAATATTTCATATTCTACATAAGAATAGCCACGTGGTCTATTGTATTACCCAAAGGAACTTTGGAAAAGTTATTTCATTTGTATCAATATTCAATCTGTATTTCTGCATTCTTTAATGAATAGCTATCTTTAATTTGTAAATTCCTTTATGAAAGATAAATTTCTTCTACTTGTTCTCTTTTATACCATTTTTCTCCAGTTACTTCCAGAGAGAGATACATAACTACTCTGATGCATAAAAAAGTCATTTTAATTTTAAATAGATTCCAAGAAGCAATAAGAAAATGCCAATTTAAGAACGTTTATATCGATATTTGATAACAAGTGCTTAAAGGATAGCAATATACATAAAAAAGAATTTAATTTTTTTAAAAAAACACAGCTGACAATCTCAGTAAGATTGTGAAGTAGAAATACAGTAACTTCTCTTTTGGAGTTTCTAAACTATTGAGAAGACAAAGGATACGGTCACAAAAGTTTAAAAAAACGCATAAAAGATTAGGAAATACATGATGCAATGTCAAATAAAATGCATTAACAAACAAGCTATAAGATTACTTAACAAAGAGAAATCACAATGGTTCACAAATGATTAGACACAGCTTCCTGGAAGAAATGGAACCCATAATGTATTTTGTCAGATTGAATAGCAAACACTCAGAAAAGAGTAGAAGTGAGAAGATCTCACATGTAAGTAGAATCAAGGATGTTTTTCAGGGTAAAATAAATACAAGTTTATTGAAAGAAGATGAGTCCTACCAGTCAGTAAAGTTAAGAAAAGGTAGAAAAGATAGGTTATCATTAAACTAGAGAAAGCCCTGAATGCCAAACTAAAGGTGTGAAATGAAAATTAACCTGTATGGGTCCTAACAGCACTGAAATAAAAACACCCAACAGACTTTTACAAACACTTGGGGAAAGCAATGAATATTTTTAAAGATTTTGGCTTCCCCCCAACCCTACACACCATTGTAAGACGGGAGGAAAAGGAAGAATAGATATAAAAATAAGCTTGATTTAATTTTACAACATCATAAATGAATAATGTGAACTCTTCAACTGTTAAATTCTATTTATGAAATATGATGCTACTTTTTTGTTCCCTTCCAAGACTAAGCGCTTATTTCAAAGGTGTGAGAAGTATTTGCCTTCATCTTAGTACATGTCAGAGCCAGTTAATAATGCAGCTTTGAAGTTATTTCAAGGTCTGTCATTTGGTTAGGTCAGGGGATGTATGCCTGGGGTGTTTGTCCTCCAAGATGCTATTTTTCCTTAATTCATCACTGTTTAGAAATGATTTATGGACCCCGGAGTGCAGGATTTTTAAGATAAAAAAAGCCCATGTCAACAATGTTACATTCAAGGAGTAATTTTTCATTTATTTTGTGTAAATATTCAAATTCATCTTTACTCTGGTCCTTTATAAAAACTTTTGATTGGAAAGTAGAGCATTCAATATGAAATGGGTCATAAGTATACTCAACTTTAGAAGGAAAAAGGACATTTAAAAAAAATTTTTATTGTGAAATAATTTCAAACTAATGAAAAATTTGCAAGTATAGTACAAAGAACTCCTGTAAAGCCTTGACCCAGCTTCCCCAATTATTTTTTTTAAGTTTTCATAATAAATAAGAATTTTATTGAAATAGAAATATTTTCTTCCAACAAATCATAATAATGGATACCTTTAAAAGATTCTGAAGTATAACAACACTGAGTAGTAAAACAGCAACACAAGTCATCAGATCAGTCACAGAATTGTCAAAGCCATATAAAACATTTACAGGATACAGGCAAGCAATGAATTGAAGTTTTGAGTGCTGTTTAAAGGGACCATATATAGTTAACAACACAGTCCCCATTTCACTATTCAAGAGTTTTTTGAAATTCTGTGATTCCTGACAATTTTTAAAATATTAAGAGAACTACCTACAACTTTCAAATATTTATTCCTATTATTTTAAATTTGAATGAATCCTGATTTAAATTCCATAAAATGTGACAGCACTATATTACAGAGGCAGTCCTTGCTTTCCCGGGGTTATTAAATAAAAAATTGCTTTATTTATACAAAAAAATACACAGTCTCAAAGGCACTAATAAATTTAAATATCCAAGTTACAGCTAACAGGTGGCAAGTCAACATCCAGGGTTGACAGAATGCTTGAAGGAGCCTGCTAGAGTAGACTCCCACATCAGAGAAGGCATCAATTAAATATCAGTCTCCCAACAGCACAACTGAAATTTCAGTTATGATAGCATAGTAACTGTGAGTAACTGCATAAAGTACAGACTTCTATAAAAAATAATATTTTGTGTAAATCTATGTATCTTTAAAAATACATAAGTAAATAAAATTTTAAAAAAACAAAAAATAACCACTCACTGTTCCTTGCATAGATAAAAGAAGGGTTTTCCTAGACAACAAGCTGTACCACCTTGAACTGTCTTAACTAGTACCAAATGCAGCACCCATTTTGGTTCTGTTTAAGACTTGAATATGTCAGTACATCTGTGTCCTCTGGTTTCTCTGTCCTTTTTTCAGGGCCATTTGGTATAATCTTCTGATGTGAGTTCAACAAAAGCCTCACCACTCCATCTGCGTTCCCTGGCGCAGATGAATTCCAGCTATACAACACACAAACTTTTTCTGAACCATTTGAAATTACGTTGTAGGCATGATGCCCCCATAACTCTTTAATACTTCAATGTGTATTTCCTAAAACCAAGGATGCTCTGCTATATAACCATAGTACAGCCATAAAAACCAGTAAAGTAACATCAATACAATTTTAACATTTAAACCAGAGACCTGATTCAAATTTTACCAATTGTTCCAATAATATCCAGGATCCAATTTGGGACAGTACTTTGCATTTAGTTGTCACATGTCTTTGGTCCATTTCAATTTGGAAGAGGTACTCAGTCTTTCCTTGTCTTTCATGACCTTGACATCTCTGAAGCATAAAGGCTAGTTACTTTATATAATGTCCCTCAATCTGGATTTATCTGATGTTTCCTGGGGATCAGATTTGGGTTATGCATTATTGGCATATATATCACACAGAGTTGATGCTATGCTCTCTTCAGTTCATTTTATCAGGACGCACACAAGTCAATTTGTTCCACTACTAGTGTTGTTAACATCTATCACTCAGTTAAGATAGTATCTGCCACATTTCTCCTCAGCAAAGTTAATGAATGAATTCTGCACTTAATTAAAATATAATTAAGTGTTTTGTGGGGCAATATCTTGAGTCTATGCAAATACACTATTTCACATTAAACATTTACCCACTAGTTATAGGATCCATTGATGACTTTGCCCAAATCAATCATTTTCGTGAGGGCTGCCAGATGGTGATTTTCTAATTCTAACATTCTTTCTACGTGTATTAATTGGTATTCTACTGTTAGATAGTGCTTTCTGCTCACCCCCATTTATTTTTTACCATTTACTTATACCTGTTTGTACCCACGGATTCCAATTTATATAATAAGTTATAACCTATACCTATCATTATTTATTTTAGCATTCAAATGGTTCAGATTTGGCCCATGGGGCCCCTTCAAGCTAGCTCTTCTGTCCTTTTCACATAGTTTTATCATTCCTTGAGCACCTCCTAGCTTTTTTTTTTTTTTAAAGATTTATTTATTTACTTATTCCCCCCCCCCCCCCCCCCCCCCCCCGCTGTTTTTGCCGTCTGTGTTTTCTCTTCTCATTTTCTCTCCTCTAGGATTCACCGGGATTCAATCCTGGAGACCCCTGATGTAGAGAGAGGTTCCCTGTCAATCGTGCCACCTCAGTTCCTGGTTTCTGCTGTGTTTCACCTTGACTCTCCCCTTGTCTCTCTTTGGATGCATCATCTTGCTGTGTGACTCACTTCCACAGGCATTGGCTCACCCGTGCGGGCACTCGTGCAGGCCCGCGCTCACCACACAGGCACTTGTGCTCACCATGCCGGCACTGCCTAGCTGCATGGGCACACTTTCTCTTCTTCTTTTTCACCAGGAGGTCCCAGGGATCGAACTCAGGTCCTCCCATATGGTAGGTGGAAGCTCTATCACTTGCAGCACATCCATTTCCCCTTTCTAGCTTTCTTATACAAGTCACTTCTCCTAGAAGTCCTGATTCCTTTTGGTGGCAAATGGTATTTAGAAACCAAGATCAGGGCACTAGGGTGCACACTGCTCTAAGACTGTCATTGCTTCTAAGCCCTCAGGGGTCAGAGCTAGGAAACAGACAAATATACACACACATATGGCCCACTGCCAGCTCAGTGGCTGAAATGATTACATTTGTAATTCTAGCCAAGATCACCCAAGAAAAAGGCTTTGAAACATATAACAGTCTTGGCAACAACAACAAAAAGGTGATAGAGAGGACAGGAAGACTTCCTCCAGTGATCCACTATCCAGAAACAGTCACACACACAGTGCATAAAGACAGGTATTCTATCTTGTTGAAAATGGTATTAGTTAATTGGATATAAACTATCTACAGAAATTAATTGGATATAAACTATCTACAGAAATGAAAAAATTGTGGAACACTTCTAAGTAAGATTCTTCATCAGCTTTAGACTCTTTAAAAGGAAAGGGCTAGGAAGTGGCTCAAACAGTTGGGCTCCCGTATGGGAGGCCCTGGGTTCGTGTCCCGGGGCCTCCTTGTGAAGGCAGGCCTGCCCGCATGCTGCGGAGAGCCGCCAGCCTGCGGGCACCTCAGAGTGCTGACTCAGCAAGGTGACGCAACAAAAAAGGAAGACAAGTAAAAACACAGAAAAGTGCACAGGGAATGGACACAGAGAGCAGACAACAAGCAAGCCACAAGGGGGGGGGGGCGGATAAAATAAAAATAAATACAGACACACAGAAAAATGGACAAAGAGAGCAGACAGCAAGCAAGCCACAAGGGGGTGGGGGGAATGAAAAAAAAGTAAAAGGCCAACACATACAGAAGACCACATATCCTTTGATTACATTTAGATGAAATGTGCAAACCAGGCAAATCCACAGTAACAGAAAGTAGACCCGTGGTTGCCAGAGGTAGAAGGAAGGGGAAAAGGGGAGTGTCTGCTAATGTACATGGGATTTCTTTTTGGAGTGATGAAAAATGTTCTGAATTTGATAGTGGTGATGAATATACAAAATCCACTTAAGTGTATACTTTAAAAGGGTGAATTTTATGGTATGTGAATTATATCTCAGTAGAAAAAGAAGGGTTAACAATGCAAGACTTCCTAACGGCATATAAATGTTAGCTTTGGGGGAGTCTTGTGTGACCAAACTTCTTTAGGTTTTTCTGTGCACCAAGCATGGCAATTGTGATGGACAACACTGTCACTTCTATGGAATCTTGCTTCATCAGAAAAGGTTAACTTGTCAAAAGAATCAGGGAAATTTACCATTTTTCACTTCATTCATTGACAGAAATCTAACTTAGTGTGGTAATCTTCTTGTACCATTTGAACATGCTGTAGGCCTGCTTTGTAGTTTCACTGTTAGAATTCTGTGCCTGTGGTTTTGGAATATTCATTTCAGCATGTGTGGTACATGTTTTCAGACTCTGGGCCAAAAGGCCTCTTGATTTCAGTCACATTCTCTCCACTTAATTGGCATCTCCCAGATCTAGACCTGTTGTGAAGGAAGACCAGTGTCCATGAATTTTTCATCCAGTTGTTAAATAAATGTCTGTGGGGAAGAGCCTCCTTCTTAAAAGTGAAAGTTGTTCTCACTGCTGTAGACTTGAGGTCAGCTAACCAGAGAAAAGCAGTTAACTTTTTCTTCAATGTTTATCGCCGTCAGAAAGACAGAAACAAAAATTTAAAATTTAAATTTTGTTATTCAAAATTCACAAAATTATATAAATATAAAATAAATTTAGGGTAGCAAATGTGGCTCAAGCAGTTGAACACCTGATTCCCACATGGGAGGTCCCAGGTTCAGTACCTAATGCCTCCTAGAACAAAAAAAGAAACAACAAGCAAGCAAACAAACAAAAAAAAAAACCTCAGGGAGTCAATGTGGCTCAGTGGTTGAGCACTAACTTCCCACATATGAGATCCAGAGTTATATTCCCAGCCCCATACTCCAATAAATGAATGAATGAATGAATGAATGAATGAATGAACTTAAATAATTAAATTTTCAAATTATGTTTTTGCAAGTCTGTAGCACTTATTCTTCTGAAATTAAAGTTTAAAAATTCATTAAGCATATTGAGATACTGCAGTTTTAACTTAAGTGCTAGGAAAAGAAATAATAAGTATAATAACTTTATGCATAGAAAATCAAGTACAAAGATGCAAAGGCCACATTAAAGATGATTTAAATGATTAGAAAATTTTAAATCTTAAAATTCAGTGAAAGGTATATTGGGATGCTAAAAGAACTGATTAATAGCTAACACTCTGAAGAATTCATTAAAAAAAAAATCACCTGGAGGAAAGCAGATGTGGCTCAACAGATAAAGCATCTGCCTACCAAATAGAAGTCCAAGATTTCGATACCCAGGGCCTCCTGGCTCATGTGGTGAGCTGGCCCACACACACACAGTACTGCTGTGCGCAAGGAGTGCCAGCCCCCACAGGGCCCCCACATAAGAGTGCCCCCCCAACTCAAGGAGTAGCTCCTGTGCAAGGAGAGCCGCCCCACATGAAACTGCAACCCACCCAGGGGTGGTGCCACACACAGGGAGAGCTGATGTAGCAAGATGGTGCAACAAAAAGAGACACAGGAAGAGGCAGGGCAAAATAGCATCTGAGTAAGTACACTGTCGTCATCTCTCTTGCAAAGGACCAGCCGTGTGGTGATGGAGTCCTACCCGAGCAGGCTGTTTCGGGAGCGCAGGGTGGAGGTGTCTGGACATCAATCTGGAGAGACTGCAGCAGAATTGGTGCTTGCTCAAGGTAGAACTGCGGGTTTCTAACACTGAAGGCAGTAAATCCCTGCCCCCCCTTGGGCTAGGAGCCGTGGCGTTCACTGAGAGCTGCCAGTTGTGGGGCAGAGTTTCCAGGCCCCGTGTCCCCCAAACGTGTGAACCCCAGGCCTGTGTCCTGAACCCTCACAGCCCATGCTGGATACCTCGAGTCCACATTCTCCCGGGCCACATTTCCCGAGCCCGGCACTCCCAGAAATTTGGCATTGCCTTCCCCCTCCGGACACAGACTAACTCCGGAAGTAGGAGGGTTTAGGTGGGAGGTACAGAGGGGCCAAGGAGTGCAGGTTCAATTTTCTGGTCCCCTCAATGAACAGCTCTTTATAACATATCCTCAAGTTTACCATGCAGAAAAAAACCACCGAAAAAAAATAAAAAGTAAGTTCAACTTCTATCCATCTCTCTTGGGGACTTTGTAAAAAATAAAAATAGTGAAAAAAGCTATAATAAACGAAATGGCTCTTTTATTAGTCTCAACGGTCATTTTCCTGTCACCAATATGAACTAAACCAACCGCCGTTCCAGCACGTCAAGGCCACTCAGCCAGCCTTGAGTACATTGCCCGTACCAGTTCCTCATTAATTCCTTCCACCAAAGTATCTAAGCTTCCTCCCTGGACCAATTGCATCCCCACGAAACCTCCACACGGCAAAATTACACCAACTCTTTGAACCACAAGCCCAGACATAGAGAAAGGCACGCTACCCTACTCGAGTTGCAACCCTCAACTAGAACTAAAAACGATTTTTGAACAATGAACACTTTGTGGCAAAAACGCCTGCATGGACTTGCATCCCTTCATCACTATAAACTCTACCTTAACCAACAAAACATGGAAAACATTAAATAAAACATTGAATAGAACTTGAAAAGAAAATCTTAACATAATTAGCCATAAACACTCGCATTATACTACGCTAGTATGCTTCACCCTACCTTTTCTGTTTATTGTTAGCACCAATGAGTCCTTTCAGTGCTATAACTCCTCCAGCAGCTGCAATATCACCAACTGCTGGAACAGCTCAGCTTTCCCCTCTGCCATCCCCGTGCGCATCCCCACATTACTGTGGGTGCCTATAAATGCTACTAACTAAAAAAGTCCCTTTAATATCATTACTCATAAACAAATCCACTCCAAAAAAACCATTAACCTTGTCGTCGCTATAATTATGGCCATCATCACCAGCCTAGCCAGCATAGGCACAGGGGTAGCAGCCTTCATCCAAACCAATCACACTGAAACCACACTAAACCTGCTGGCTAAAAAAATAACCACCACATTTAACACACAGTCTCTCATTAATAATCATATCCACAGCACCTTACTTAACCTCCAGCAACAAATAAATCTCTTAAAAAAAAATATATATATATATATATATATATATATATATATGCTCTAGCAACTTACTCTTACCCATTGTAACCAGTAATTCCCCTCCATATGCGTTACCTCAATTCCTGTAACTAACGCTTCGCTAGCTCAGCAGCAACTCAAAACCCACTTACTTAGCCCTTAAAACCAACAGTTCCTCAACCTCACCCAACTACTAACATCCCAAATCTTATCAATTAACAACACCCGAGCCTCTAAAGTAAACACCTCTTTACTAGCTGCAATGCTAGAGTGCGTTCAGTCCCTCCTATCACTTCCCAACCTTCTGCTATGGCTTATAATAAGAATCTTAATTGTTGTCATATATATATATCTATCAATGTATCAACAAAAGCCTTCAAGCTTTATCCCAAAAAACTAAAGAACTAAAATTAGTACAATTAGCTCTAATTAATAACAGAGGGGGAAATGTAAGTAGAGCGGCAAAAACATTCAGCCTGGCTGTGTTGCGAGCGACTAGATGAACACACTCTCTAGTCTACACGCTTTTGGGCACACCCAAAAGATGGCGCACCAGCGCTGAGCCAAATGTCTCCAGCCCCACCTCACGCTCCTCCAGTAAGCCCTCCACCTATCAGCTATGTCCCATAAGCCAAACCACTATATAAACACTGCAACTTCCTAAATAAAGCAAACATGAGTCATAAACCGGTCTCCGGTCTCTGGAGTGAGTCTATCTCCATCATCCTAATCCCAACGAGCCTCTCTCTTTTCTATTGAGTTTGGAGGAGATATCAGCTGACTTGGGGAGAGCCGAGGAATAGAGAAGAGGCAAATCTGGTGAGAGGGCCCAATTTACCTAAACTCCCTGGGATAGGAAACTTGGTCTGGGAGAAGGTGGGGTCAGAAAATTAACCAGCCCCCTTGTAGCACACCTAAGGGAGAGGGACAGTAGGATGTGCTTTACAGGCTTCCAATACATATTTAGGGTTCCTGGCAAGGGGGGGGTGCTCTCTCAAGAAATTAAGAGTCATTATTTTTTCAGGTGAGTTGGTTCACCAGGGATCTATTTGAATTTCCTACAGGAGCCCTCACACAGCCTTCCTGCTGCCTTGGGAGAGAAGGAAGTGAGGAAGGGAGAAAGAGGGAAGGTCAGACTCCTAAGCAGTTTATTCAGTTGCAAAGAGAAGTCTTTGCCTGAAGCCTTGTCTGGTCTTTTTTGTTGGTCTGTTTTCTTGTTTTTTCTTCCTCTTTATCCCCGCCACTGCCCTTTCTTATTTTTTCCCCCTCTCTGCTTTTTTTTTCTTCTCTCTTTCTTTCTCCTTTTTCCCCCGTTTTCTTTTTTTTATATTAGTGCTGCAGGCAACATTTCTTATTTGCTGTGCTTTCTCATCCTCAATTTTCTCTTTTCTGTGTGTACAGATTTTGGCTACCAATGGTATCCCCTTTCCTTTATATCATTCCCTCCTCCATCATTTACTGTTTCTCTTACATTCCACCTCTCTCTGTTTAGCCCCTAATATTTCTGACTTTTTCTCTCTAATACCTCTAATATGTATTCTATTATTTATTCGCTTTTTATGTTATTGTCCTCTTTTCTTTTTCCCTCTCTCCTGATCACACTGACCTTTTAATTCATAGTATATTCCTCCCCATACTCAGTTTAATATCTCATTATAGGTACTCCACTTTTCTATAATTATAACTATACATCACTTCCATGAATTCTGTATCCATTCTCCTAGATCTCACATGGTTCTTCTGCTAACACTCACTATCAATACTACTATTATATTTTTCTTTTCTGACCCTTGCTTTCTCTGGACCTAATATTTTCCTTCAAGGGAACTTAGCCAACAACAAGGAAATAGAATAAAAAGAAAAAAGCGACAAAGAGAAGACTTAACACACACAGAAAAACAACAACTAATTAAACCCCAAAGCTAAAATAAGAAGATAATCAACAGAATAAACCCAACAAGATAAAATGATGACCAGACAGCAGCAAAAAAACTGCAGACCATACCAGTAATCAGGAAAACATGGCCCAATACAATGAACAAACTAAAAACCAGGAAGAGAAGTGGAATGCCGAACAAGTAATTAAAGTTCTCAAAACATGTATCATGGACCAATTCAATGAAGTAAAGGAAGAGATTAAGCATATTAAGAAAACACTAGGAGAGCATACAGAAGAAATTGTGATCATGCACAAAATGATCACAGAGATAATGGGGATCAATAGCACAATCCAAGAAATCAAAAATATACTCTTAGCAAATAACAGCAGTATTTGAAGAGGGAGAGGAAAGGTTAGTGATGTGGAAGACAGTACATCTGAAATCAAACAGATAGTAGAATTAATCAATAAAAAGATAGAAAAAATCCATCAGGGACTTAGGGACCTGAATGACAATGCAAAATGCACAAACATACACATTATAGGCATCCCAGAAGGAGAAGAGAAGGGAAAGGGGACAGAAGGGGTGTTGGAGGAAATAATGGCTGAAAACTTCACAAAACTATGGAGGGAGATGGATGTACATGTCCAGGAAGCACAACGCACGCCAAACAACATAAATTCTAACAGTCCTACCCCAAGACATATACTTGTCAAATTACCCAATGCACAAGACAAAGAGAAAATACTAAAAGCAGCAAGAGAAAAGAGAACCATCACATACAAGGGAGGCTCCATCGGATTAAGTGCTAATCTTTCATCTGAAACCATGGAGGCAAAAGTGGTATGACATAGTCAAGGTACTGAAAGAAAAGAATTCCCAACCAAGAATACTCTACCCCACAAAGCTAGCATTCAAAAATGATGGAGAGCTCAAAATATTCACAGATAAACAGAAACTAAGAGAGTATACCAACAAGAAACCGGCCCTTCAAGAAATACTAAAGGGAGTTCTGCAGGAGGAAAGAAACAAACAGGAGAGAAAGATTTGGAGGAGAGTGTAAGAACAACTAAAACTACAAAAAGAAGGGAAAAAAAATCAAACAACATAAGACAAACACAAATCCAAAGAAAATATGGCTAATATAAATAATTCCTTAAAAGTAATAACATTAAATGTCAATGGATTAAATTCACCTGTTAAAGAGACACAGATTGGAAATTTGGATAAGGAAATATGACCCATCTATATGTTGTCTATAAGAAACTCATCTTAGACCCAGGGATTCAAGGAGGTTGACAGTGAATGGCTAGAAAACAATCTTACAAGCAAACAATAACCAAAAAAGGGCAGGAGTAGCTATATTAGTATCAGACAAAATAGACTTTGAATGCAAAACAATTTTGAGAGACAAAGATGGACACTACATATTAGTGAAAGAGATAATCTTTCAAGAAGAATGAACAATCATAAACATTTATGCTCCTAACAAAGGCACCTCCAAATACATGAGGCAAACACTGGAAAAACTAAGTGAAAGAATAGATGCCTCTACAATTATAGTGGGGGACTTTAATACACCACTATCAACTTTGGACAGAACATCTCAAAAGAGAATCAATAAACAAAGACTTTGAACAGTATATTAGAGGAGCTGGAACAAATAGACATGTACAGAACATTATACCCAAATACAGCAGTATATACATTTTTCTCAAGTGCACATGGATCATTCTCCAAGACAGACCATATGCTAGGCCACAAAGAAAGGCTCAATGAATTCAGAAAGATCAAAATCATACAAAATAATTTCTCTGACCATAGTGGAGTGAAGCTGTAAATCTGCAAAGACCAGAGGCCCAGATTTCACACCAAGATATGGAAATTAAACAGCACACTCTTAGGGAAAGAGTGGGTCAAGGAGGAAATCTCAAAAGAAATTAATAACTACCTTGAAACTAATGAAAATGATAATACAACATACCAAAACTTATGGGATGCAGCAAAACCAGTACTGAGTACTGAGAGGGAAATTTATAGCCACAAATTCATACATCAAAAAAAAGCTCAAATTGAAGAAATAACTGCACACTTGAAGGAATTAGTAAAACAACAACAAAGTAACACCAAAGAAAGAAGAAAAAAGAAATAACAAAGATAAGAGCAGAACTAAATGAAATAGAAAATAAGAAAGTACTTGAAAAGATAAACAAAACCAAGAGCTGGTTCTTTGAGAAGATCAATAACATTGACAAACCCTTAGCTAGACTATCAAAGAAAAAAAGAGAGAAGACGGAAATACACAAAATGAAAAATGAGAAAGGAGATATCACCACTGACCACACAGAAATAAAGACTATCATAAGAAGATACTTTGAAAAACTATATTCCAACAAGAAGGACAATTTAGAGGATATGGACAAATTTTAGAAACACATAAGCAGCCTCTATTGACAAAAGAAGAAATTGATGATCTCAACAAACCAATCACAAGTAAAGAGAGAGAATCAGTCACAAAAACCTCCCAACTAAGAAGAGCCCTGGGCCAGATGGCTTCACAGGTGAATTCCACAAAACATTCTGGAAAGAACTAATGCCAATCTTCTGAAACTCTTCCAAAAAATAGAAATAGAAGGAACATTGCCTAACTCATTCTATGATGCCAACATTACCCTAGTACCAAAACCAAACAAAGACACTACAGGAAAGGAAAATTATACACCAATTTCTCTGATGAACCTAGATGCAAAAATCCTCAACAAAATACTTGCTAATCATATTCAACAACACATTAAACAAATTATACACCATGACCAAGTGGGATTCATTCTGGGTATGCAAAGGTGGTTCAACATAAGAAAATCGATCAATGTAATATACCACATAAACAGATTGAAGGGAAAAAAGCACATGATCATATCTATAGATGCAGAAAAAGCATTTGACAAAATACAGCACCCTTTCTTGATAAAAACACTGCAAAAGATTGGAATACAAGGAAATTTCCTGAACATGATAAAGGGTATATATGAAAAACCCACAGCTAACATCATTTACAATGGTGAAATCCTAAAATCTTTCCCTCTAAGATCAGGAACAAGACAAGAATGCCCATTATCACCCCTTCTATTTAATATTGTCTTAGAAGTACTTGCTCGAGCACTGAGGCAAGAATCAGATATAAAAGGCATCCAAATTGGAAAGGAAGAAGTCAAAACTGCATTATTTGCAGATGACATGATCCTATACATAGAAAACCCTGAGAAGTCTACAAGAAAGCTTCTAGAACTCATAAATGAGTTCAGTACAGTCACAGGTTATAAGATCAATGTGCAAAAATCAGTAGTATTTCTGTACACCAATAATGAGCAATCTGAGGAGGAAATCAAGAAACAAATACCATTTACAATAGTAAATAAAAAAATCAAGTACCTAGGAATAAATTTAACTAAAGAGGTAAAAAACTTATACACAGAAAACTACACTGTTCAAGGAAACAGTGTTCAGAAAACACTGTTCAAGGAAATCAAAGAAGACCTAAATAAATGGAAGAATATATCCTGTTCAAGGATAGGAAGACTAAATATTATTAAGATGTCTATCCTACCAAAACTGATCTACACATTCACTGCAATCCCAATAAAAATCAACACAGCATTCTTTAATGAACTAGAAAAACTAGCTATGAAATTTATTTGGAAAGGAAAGAGACCCTGAATAGCTAGACATATTGAAAAATAAAAACGAAATTGGAGGAATCACACTACCTGACTTCAAAACATACTACAAAGCTATAGTAGTGAAAACAGCATGGTATTGGCACACTAACCGAGATGAGAGTTCTGATATAGATCCTCATATATACAGTCATGTAATATTTGATAAGGCCACCAAACCCTCTCAACTGGGAGAGAATGGCCTCTTCAACAAAAGGTGCCTGGAGAACTGGACATCCATATGTAAAAGAATGAAAGAGTATTACCAACTCACATCTTATACAAAAATCAACTCAAGATGGATCAAAGACTTAAATATAAGAACCAAGACCATAAAGGCTTGGAAAGCAATGTAGGGAACCACCTATAGGACCCTGTAATAGGAAATGGCTTCATAAACTTCACACCCAAAGCACAAACAGCAAAAGAACAAATAGAAAAATGGGACTTCCTCAAAATTAAAGCCTTCTGCACCTCAAAGAAGTTTGTCAAGAAAGTGAAAAGAGAGCCTACACAATGGGAGAAAATATTTGGTAACCATATATCTGATAGGAGACTTATATCCTGCATATATAAAGAACTCCTATATCTTGAAAATAAAAAGACAACCCATTTTAAAAATGGGAAAAAGATTTAAACAGACACTTCTCCAAAGAAGAAATACAAATGACTAAAAGTTACATGAAAAAAATGTTCCAATTCTCTAGCTATTAGGGAAATGCAAATCAAAACTACAATGAGATACCATCTTACTCCCATAAGATTGGTAGCTATGAAAAAAACAGAAGACTACAAGTGCTGGAGAGGATGTGGAGGAATAGGAACACTGGTGGAAATGCAGAAGGATCCAGCCATTCTGGAGGACAGTTTGGCAGTTTCTCAAAAAACTAGCTATAGATCTGCCATATGACCCAGCAATTCCACTGCTGGGTATGTACCCAGTAGAACTGAAAACAAGGACACAAACCGATATATGCACACCAATTTTCACAGCAGTATTGTTCACTATCGCCAAAAGTTGGAATCAACCCAAATGCCCATCAACGGATGAATGGATAAAATGTGGTATATACATACAATGGAATACTACTCAGCTTTAAGAATGAATATACTACAAACATATGTGATAACATGGATGAATCTTGAGAACCTTACGTTGAGTGAAGCAACCCAGGCACTGAAGGACAAATACTACATGACCTCAATGATATGAAATAGGTAAACCAAGTGGCCTCAGAGAGCTAGAGACTGGATGATAGGCTTAAAGGAATTTGGGAGGTAGAGGAAGGTTGCAAGCTGACACCTACCTGGGTGAAATCTATGATAAGCTGGAGGTAAGTATTTGTACAGGGAAGGATAAAATGGGGGCAGAGGGATACCTTTGGGTGGGGCTTTGTGGGCTTGAGGGGGACTAGGGATGGGAGGATGGGTAATATGGCCCGAGAAATTGGGGGGAGGGGAGAGGAACATATGAACATAGGAGATTGTCAGGTATTTGGTTGAGAGTATAATGTTGAGAAAACTTTTTCAAAAATATAATAAGGAAGGTTACCTGTTTAAGATGCTTAAAGGGGAGTGTGTGAGTGTTCATTTTGTCATAGTGGGTTATATCATTGGATGGAGACCCATACAATAAGAGTGAAGGTATACCCACATCCTGGGGAGGACTGATGTTCTCAAATAGAGGGAATTGTAATCTCTCGAGAGAAATGGTGGCTCCCAATGCATTAGGACAGTCGAGCATGTCAAGCCTTCAGCATTGTTGCCAGTATCTCTGAACATGGCCCTTCAAGCAATGAAGAATGATTGTCACAGTGGGCCCTGAGGGGAGGGGGATAGAGGTATTGAATAGGTGGAATCAGTGTAACTGTGGGGCAATGGAAGTGTTCCACAAGATTATGCAAGGATCGATATAGGACATGTTAAATTACACCAAAAATGTATAGGGGCCTACAGGCTAAAATGTAAATCATAATGTAAACATAAGATAACTAAAAATTTAGAAAATTGTATAGTCTAAAATATAAACCACAATGTAAACCCAAGTGTAACCTTGTTTGAAAGCTATTGTCTCAATATCTGTACATCATTTGCAGTAAATATAGTATGAACATGCACAAAGATTACTGCTGGGGAAGGGACAAAGTGTCTGATGTTGAATATGTGGGAGTACTGTATATTGCATATATGAATTACTGCGGTCTAAAACTTTTGTGAAAACAAGCTTAATAATTAGGGGGGAAAAAGAAAAAGGATGTAGACACTGAGGAAGAGATAGAAGAAGCTGCCTTGCCAATGTGCATACAGGGCAACACTTATTGCAGTGATGGAAGGCAAAATATCAAAAACAAAGCTCTTTCATTTAAAAAATTTTTGATACCCCAATTTATTTTTACTTTAATTTTTCTAAATTAGTATGTATTCTATATCTAACCTCTAAACCCATCACCATATTCCATTTTACTATTAATGGAACCTGGCAATATAGTGGGCTTCATTTTGGGGGAGGTTTTGGACCACAGAGGGTTTCAATGGTGGTGGGGGAGGAATACTGGTGTGAGGTGTTATTGGTGGGGGGTGCATGGTTGGGAAGAAGTTCTCCAGGGCATATGTGCGGGGTGCATAAAAATGTTTGGATATTTTCATAGTGGTTACAGTTGGGAACGACAGCTGAGGATGCTGAGTTCCTGGCCAGGGGAGCTCTGTCACATTCCCTAATGGAATAGCAACAATCCCCCGAGTGCAATGGCTAAGACCAATAAGGAAGGATGGCTCAACAATGAGCCCTTGATGCTAAGGACTATGCTTGTAAGCCTGTGTGCCTGAAATAAGAACTAGGCCTAGAGCTGCAGGGTGCCTAAGAGTTACCTCTTGCAAGCCTCCATGTTGCTCAAATGTGGCCAGCCTTGAAGCCAAACTCAGCATGTAAGTGCATTGCCTTCCCCCAGCGTGGGACATGACTCCCAGGGATGAGCCTCCCTGGCACCAAGGGATTACTGCCAAGTACCAGCTGAAGATGTGGCTGGAGAACAACCTTGAATAAAAGGGTCAACTCAGACCAGCAGAACATCTCATCCTATATGTAATATCAGGAGTTAAAAATGCTTTTTGACCTTGAATAAAAGGGAGAAATGGAAAGGACAAATGAGTTTATATGGCTATGAGTCTCCAAAAAAGAGCCAGGTGGTCATCAGAGGGGTCGCCCTTACACACAACCTCAGCAGAGTCCCAGAGACAGCTAAAGTAGATACAACTCCAGGTACTGGTTCTTCTAGGGCTTGAGACAACGGGTTCTATGATCATGGCAGATGGACTTCAGTACCATGTCAGTTGGCCTTACTTTGGAGTTTGTGTTCTTGAATGTGATGGAGTTGGAATCAGATGTGATCATTGTTCACAAGCCTCTCCTGTCACTTTTTTGAGACCTGTGGTTGGTGCTGGGGTTTAGTGTATACTCAGGGAACCTGAATCTCTGGACTGTCCATGTGATAGGCAGGCCCTGAGCCTCAACAGACTTGCATCTCCTACACTCTGGTTTATTGGACTTACCCCAGTCAGCTAACAGGGAGGTGAAGAAGATCAACCACCACACCAGGGAGCCAAGAGAGCCTACAACTGCAAATTGCATCCATCATCCAAGTGGAATCTAAGCACCCTCTCGATACAGAGGTGGAGCAGACATAACCATCCCAGGGTCTAAAGAATGGAGGAATAGAGTATGGATTAGAGTGGACTTACTGATATTCTATTCTGGAACTAATGTGATTAGTAATGGAACTAAATGTAGCATTGAGATGGAGAAAGTGGTCATGGTAGCTGCTGAGTGTGGGGAATGGGAAGAAGAGATGTGATGTGGGGGCATTTTCAGGACTTGGAGTTGTCCTGGGTGGTACTGCAGGGACAGTTACTGGACATTGTATGTCCTGCCAAGGTCCACTGAGTGGACTGGGGGAGAGTGTAAACTATAATGTGGACCATTGACCATGTAGTACAGCAGTGCTCAGAGTGTATTCACCAAGTGCAATGAATGTCCATTGATGATGGTGGAGGTTGTTGTTATGGGAGGAGTGGGGTGAGGGGGTGGGGGATATACGGGGACCATATATTTTTTTCATGTAACATGAAAAAAAAAAGACAAAGAAATTTTTAAAAAAAGAGAGAGACACAGATCCCCAGTGCTGCCTGATGAGAATACAAGCAGACACAGAAGAACACACAGTGAATGGACAGAAAGTAGAAACCGGGGGGGGGGGGGGGGGATAAATAAATAAATAAATCTTAAAAAAAAAAATACCTGGAGAAGTGCCCAAAGGTTAGTAAAAGTACTCTAAATCACACTATGGTGAAGCTGGCAAAATAAAGTCAATGATTCTGATAATTAGATACTAATGAACTTCACATTTACCTCTGGAAAAATACATATATTTATATATATATAAGCAATAAGTTAGAAAGCAACATATATTTTTTTAATAGCCTGATCTAGGAAGGAAAAAATAAGTTTAGGAAGCCTTTTAAGTTTCCTATACATGGATATAAATGGGACACTTTCATTTCTAAGTGTTATCAACGAATAAGAACTCTCCTGGGGGTACAGAAGTGGGTACAGAAGGGTATAGGGAAAGTATATGTGCATGTTTTTGAAGTTACGTTGGTATCAAACCAAATATGACTGTTACATATATAGGATGTTACATTTTATCCCCAAGGTAACCACAAGGAAAAGAGGTGAAAAATATATCCAGATAGAAATAAAAAGACACTCAGTATCATACAGCACAAAAAAGCAAATATATATAAAAGCAAGCATTAACAGAAGTCAGGGTCAAAAACAATATAAGACTTACAAAACTTAAACAGCAAAATAGCAAAAGAAAGTCTTGTGTTACCAGCAGTGACTTTAAATGTAAATGGATTAAACTCTCTTGTCAACAGGTAGAGATTGGCAGAATGTATTTTAAAAATGTGACCCCAATTATATGCTGTCTGTAAGAGACTTACCTTAAATTCAAAGATACAAGTAGGATGCAGATAAAAGAATGGGAAAAATATATACCATGCAAATAATAACCAAAAGATAGTCAGAGAAGCTGTACTAATATTGGATAAGATATACTAAGTCGAAAACAGTTACAAGGGACAAAGACGGTTATTATATACTGATAAAGGGACAAAACAATGAAAAGGTATAACAATTATAAATATATATGCACCTAACAGCAGAGCCCCAAAATATATGAATCAAATACTGACAGATTTAAAGGGAGAAATTGGCAGTACTACATTAATAGTAGGAGACTTT
The DNA here is from genome assembly GCF_030445035.2 of Dasypus novemcinctus. Lineage (NCBI taxonomy): Eukaryota > Metazoa > Chordata > Mammalia > Cingulata > Dasypodidae > Dasypus > Dasypus novemcinctus. The sequence continues at coordinate 52,674,176 of NC_080689.1, forward strand.
AATACACCACTCTCAATAATGAGTTGTCAGGAGATCAATAAGGAAGTACAGGACTTGAATAATATACTAAACCAGCTAGACCTATCAGATGTATATAAAACGCTGCACCCAACAAAAACTGAATACACATTCATCTCAAGTATACATGAATCATTCTCCAGGATAGCCCATGTGTTAGGTCACAAAACATATCTCAATAAATTCAATAACATTGAAGTCATACAATATACCACAAAAGATGAAGCTAGAAATCAATAACAGGGAGAAATGGAAAATTAACACATGTGAAAATTAAACAACATACTCTTAAACAACCAATGTATTAACAAGGAAATCAAAAGTGAAAATAGGAACTACCTTGAGTCTACTGAGAATGAAAACACAACATGCCAGGAAGCGGACTTGGCCCAGCGGTTAGGGCGTCTGTCTACCACATGAGAGGTCTGCGGTCGCGGTTCAAACCCTGGTCCTCCTTGACCAGTGTGGAGCTGGCCCATGCGCAGTGCTGATGCGCGCAAGGAGTGCCGTGCCACGCATAGTTGTCCCCCGCGTAGGGGAGCCCCACGCGCAAGGAGTGCGCCCCATAAGGAGAGCTGCCCAGCGCAAAAGAAAGTGCACCCTGCCTAAGAACGGCACTGCCCACACAAAGAGCTGACACAACAAGATGACTCAACAAAAAAAAACATAGATTCCCGTGCTGCTGACAACAACAGAAAGGAGACAAAGAAGAAGACACAGCAAATAGACACAGAGAACAGACAATGGGGGGGGAGGGGGGGGAAGGGGGAAGGGGAGAGAAATAAATAATAAATAAATCTTAAAAAACAAAAAGAAAATACAACATGCCAAAACTTATGGGATGAAGTGAAAGTAGTGCTAAGAGAAAAATATATAGATCTAAATGCTTACATTAAAAAAGAAAAAAAGAGTACTCAAGAGTACTCACTTTGGCAGAGAAAAAAAGAGTACTCAAGAGTACTCACTTTGGCAGCACATATATGAAAATTGTAATGATACAGAGAAGATTGACATGTGCAAAGATGACACCCAAATTTGTCAAGCATTCCATATTTTTAAAAAAAGAAGAAGAAAGACTTCAAATCAGAGGCCTAACCTCAAAACTGGAAGAACTAGAAAAAGAAAAGCAAACTAAACCTAAAATGAACAGAAGGAAGGAAATAAAGATTAGAGCAGAGATCAATGAAACAGAAGAAAAAAAAGAAGAGAGAACCAATAAAACCAAAATTTTGGTTCTTGGAAAAGATCAATAAAATTGACAAACCTTTAGCCAGACTGACAAAGAAAAAAAAGAGAGAGGATGCAAATCGTAAAAACCAGAAATGAAAAGAGGACATTATTACTGACCCCACTGAAATAAAAATGGCTCTAAGAGGATACTATGAACAAGTATATGCCCAATAATTTGGATAACCTATATAAAAACAAATTCTTAGAAACACACAAATTACCTACATTAACTTAAGAAGAAATAGAAGATCTCAGCAAATCAAATCAGTAATCAAAACCTCCCAAGAAAGAAAAGCCCAGGACCAGAGAGCTTCACAGGGGGAATTCTACAAACCATTCCAGGAAAACTTAAATCCAATTCTACTCAAACTCTTCCAAAAAAATGAACGGGAGGGAACACTCCCTAACTCACTCTATGAGGTCAACATCACCCCTAACACCAAAGCCTAATAAATATACCACAAGAAAAGGAAAACTACAGCACACATATCTCTTATGAATATAGATGCAACGGCCCTCAACAAAACACTAGCACAACTGAATCCAACAGAATATTTTTTTAAATTATTCACCATGATCAAGTAGGACTTATCCCTGATACATAAGGTTGGTTCAACATAAGAAAATCAACTCAAGGTAAAATGCAGAATCCTTCCTTGTTAAAAACACTTAGAACACTAGGAATTAGAAGGACACTTCCTCTAAGGGCATATATGAAAAGCCCACAGCTAACAACCTACTTAATGGTGAAAGACTGAAAGCTTTTTTCTCTAAGATCAGGAATAAGATAAAGATTCCCACTGGCACCAGTGGGAATTCAACATTATAATAGAAGTTCTAGCCAGAGTCAAGAAAACTAAATAAAATGCATCCACATTGGAAAGGAGAAGAAGTAAAATTTTAACTATTTGCAGATGACATGATTCTATATATTGAAAGTCCAGAAAAATCTACAACAAAGCTATTAGAGCTAATAACAAATTCAGCAAAGGGATCAAATGCTCACCTAGGGTAATAGGACATACATTGAAGACTACAAAACTTTGCTAAAAGAAATCAAAGAAAATCTAAATAAATGGAAGGACATTCCATGCTAATGGACTGGAAGACTAAATATTGTCAAATGCCAATTCCACCCAAAGTGACTTACAGATACAATGCAATTTCAATCAAAATTCCAACAGCCTACTTTGCGGAAATGGAAAAGCCAATTGTCAAATTTATTTGGAAGGGTAAGGGCTCCCAAATAGACAAAACCATCTTGAAAAAGGAGAAAGAAGAACATAAAAATAAAAAATAACAAAAAAGAATAAAGAAGTTGGAGTACTCACACTCCTGACTTTAAAGCTTATTACAAACCCACAGTAACCAAAAGAGCATGGTATTGACAGAAGAACAGACACATAAGATCACTAATGGAATAGAACTGAGAGCTGAGAAATCAACCCTCACACTTGTGGCAAATGATTTTTGACAAGGACAAAGACCCTCAATTGGGAAAGAATAGTCTCTTCAACAAATGGTACTAGAAAACTGAATCTCCATTTGCAAGAACGGAGGAAGAGGGAACCTACCTCACACTATATATCAAAGCCAACTCAAAATGGATCAAAGACCTTAATAGAAGAGCTAGAACTATCAAACTCTTAGAAGAAAATATAGGGAAGCATCTTCAGGACCTTGTGTTAGGCAATGATTTATTAGGCTTTACATCCAAAGCCCAAGCAACAAGAGAAAAAACAGAAATAAATGGAACATCATTAAAATTAAAACCTTTGTACCTCAAAGGACTTTATCATGAAAGTAAAAGAACCTACACAATGGAAAACAATATTTGGAAACCACATATCCAGTAAAGGTTTAATATCCAGAATATATACAGAAATTCTTCAACATAACAAAAAGACAAAATACCCAATTTAAAAATAGGCAGTTGAACAGAGATCTCTCCAAAGAAGATAAACAAATGACCACATGAAAAGATTCTCAACATTAGCAGCCATCTGGAAAACACAAATCAAAACCACAACTAGGGAAGCGGATATGGCTCAAGTGATAAGGCCACCGCCTACCATCTGGGAGGACCCAGGTTCAATTCCTGGGACCTCCTGGTGAAAAAGAAGAAGAGAAAGTGTGCCTGCATGGTGAGCCAGGGCCCACATGGTGAGCCAAGTGCCCGCCCAGTGAGCCAGGGCCTGCACAAGTGAGTTACGCCGCAGAAAGACGCAGCAAAAGAGAGACGAAGGGAAGAGTCAAGGTGAAGCACAGCAGAGACCAGGAACTGAGGTGGTGCAATTGACAGGGAAACTCTCTCCGTTTCAGAGGTCCCCAGGATAGAATCCCGAGAAATCCTAGAGGAGAAAGATGAGAAGACAAAAAAGAGAAATAAATACAGAAGATCACACAGCAAATGGACACGGATTGTTAACAAAGGTAGGGTGGGGAAAAAAAAAATCTTTAAAAAAACCAAAAACCCACAAGGAGATACCATTTCACATCACTTCATATTGGCTGTTATTAAAATAACAAACAGAAGACAAGTGTTGGAAAGGATGCAGAAAAACAGCACTCATTCATTGGTGGTGGCAATGTAAAATGGTGCAGCCACTGTATTTTGGCAGTTCCTCAGAAAGCTAAATATAGAACTACCATACTACCCTGCAGTCCTGTTACTAGGTATATATCGAAAAGAACTGAAAGCACAGACATAAACAGATATTTTGCACACCGATCTTCATAGCATTATTCAAAATTGTCAAAAGATGGAATTAACACAAGGGTCCATTGACCAATAAATGGATTAAAAAACTGTGGTATATACATACAACGGAATATTACCCAGTGTTAAAATGGAATGAAGTCCTGATACATGCAACAACATGGATGAACCTTATTAAGTGAAATAAATCAGACACAAAAGGACAAATACTATATGATCTCACCAATATGAAACAATTAAAATAAGCAAACTCATAGAATCAAAACCTAGAATATGGACTACCAGGGGAAAGAAGTGAGGATAGGGAATAGGAATTTAAGGTTTAATGTACAGGGCTCCTATTTGGTATGATGGAAATGTTTTGGTAGTGGATGATGATAATGGTAGCATAACACTGCGAATGCAATTAACAGCACTGAAATATATATCTGAATATTATTAAAAGGGGAAATGTTAGATTGTATATATTGTAACAGAACTTTTTTTTTTAATCCATGGAACTACACTACACAGTGAACTCTAAGTTAAATCATAGACTTTAATAGTTCGATTATAAAAATGTGCTATCTTCAATTATAACATGTTTCACACCAATGCTAGGTATTAGTAAGGGGTTGTTGTATGGGAATCCTATCTTTTATACATGATTGTTCTGTAAACCCACAACTTCTCCAATAAAGGAAGAAAAAAGAATATATGGTATTTTAATTAATCTCAGAAAATTAAAGGAGTCTTCAGAACCCATAGGATATTAATTAGGTTAAAAAAAAAAATCTATGCACTCCTGAGGAAAATAAGATGTCAGTGGTGTGCTTTGCACCTACATTCAAGTGCCTGGCTCATTGTAAATTTTCAAAGATTTCATTAATTAGTTACATTACTAGGTAATCTAAGAAAAAAAAACAAGCAGGATATCAGTATACATAACCAGTAACCCAACATTGGTTAAGCCTTTATTTTCAAAAAGTACTAGCTTCTATTATACACAGCTAAAGAGAAAATTTATAAACTTGGGCATGTAAAAAGAAAAGAAAAACAAACAAACACAAATAACAATTGAAAAGCTAACCAAAAAAGTTGATAAGTCAAACACCAGAGAGTTATCTTTGGTATCTCCTTTCTTGCCATCTGTATGTGTACATATAACCATCACCTATAGCATCTATTCTACATCCTAAATCTTTTTCAATGTCTAGTTCTCTACATCTCCACAGCCATAATCATCTGCCTCCTTGAGAATCGTTACAGCCTCCTAACTAATCCATATCCAATAATTCTCTACACTGCAGCCAGATCTTTTAAGATTAAAATGGATCCTGCTCCCTCCAACCTGAATTCCTTCAGTGGCTCCCCCGTGCCCTTCCTCGGCTTACAAGGCCTTGCGTGTACCTTTCCAACGTCACTTCTGCTGCCTCCCACCTTGCTCACTAAGCTCCAGACTCTGTGGCTTCTCTTGGTTCCCAACACACCAGGCTCTTTCCACCTGAGGATCTTGGCACATGCTAATTAATCCCTCTGTAGGGAACGCTCTTCCCTCTACTTAGCTTTTATTTCAGCTTAAATATCAGTTACTAAAAAAGAGCTTTCCCCAATCTATCTCAATTAGTCATCACCTGTTTCCCCCTTTCATAGTCCCTATTCCTCCCAAATTTAACACAGTTAAAATGTGATATTTTGTGTGTATTTGTTTTATGTCTCTGTCCCCTACTGGATTCTAAGGGTAGTAAAATCTAGTACTGACAAGGCAGAGGCCATGTTAACCACTATGCCCAGTCCCTTGCACAGAGCCAGGCACCTACTCGATGGTCAATTTATTGAATAAATAAGTTTTGATATAATCCATTTTTATGTAATTTGAACGAAAATTTTGATACTTAAGCCTTGCAAAAGACGGGTTGGGGTGTATTAAAGTTTATAAATGGGTCTCTCATAAAAGGTAATGACAGCTTTTACAATTTCCACTGAGGACAGAGTAATAATTAACATTTATTATGTTTACCATGTTTAGGGCACTTAATAAGTGTTTACTCATTGATCCTTATAACACCATTTAAGGTAGCTTGCAGATGAGGACTTTGAGGTCAGAGAGGTTAAGTAACTTGCCCAATATGACACAGAAGTGGTACAGCTAAGAGTTTTTTTGTTTGTTTTAAGGATTTATTTTTATTTATTTCTCTCCCCTTCCCCCTTTCCCCCCGCCCCAGTTGTCTGTTCTCTGTGTCCATTCGCTGTGTTTCTTCCGTGACCACTTATATCCTTGTCAGCAGCTCCAGGAATCTGTGTCTCTTTTTGTTGCATCATCTTGCTGTGTCAGCTCTGTGTGTGCAGCGCCAATCCTGGGCAGGCTGAACTTTCTTTCGCGCTGCGTGGCTCTCCTTACAGGGAGCACTCCTTGTGCATGGGGTTTCCCTACGCAGGGGACACCCCTGCGTGGCATGGCACTCTTTGAACGCATCAGCACTGTGTGTGGGCCAGCTCCACATGGGTCAATGAGGCCCTGGGTTTGAACTTTGGACCTCCCATGTGGTAGGCGGATGCCCTATCCATTGGGCCAAGGTCACTTCCCAAGCTAATAGTTTTTGAATCTAGGCGATCTGGTTCAACCACTGTGCTCTCTAGAAATAAGGAAACAAAATCAACTGTAGAATAACTGGTTTAGATTAAAAAAAAAAAAAAAAAAAAGGAAGAAGTTTCTGAATATGAAAACTCTTGAGTAGGTTTTCTGGAGGAACTTAAAAATTCCATGAGGACCTCTCATGTGTACTGGGAGAAACAATCATCTGGCTGGATGGAGGAAGCCCAAGGAAGCAATGTCATATGTCAAAACCAGATTGAAGGTCCAAAGATTATAAGTGTTTTCCTACCTTATATGGAATACCTGGCTTTCTTCCTTGTCTATCTTTGGTGCTGGGGGACCATACCCAGTTTCCTGAATACAAACATTTGCTAACTTCTAGAGGCAAGGGATAAGTGGTTGGGAGTCACGGTTGACATGGAGAAGCAAAAAGCCAGTTTTTAAAAACAGAATATTTGATGACTACTGTCCCCAAAACTCTCTACCTCTAGGGTACCTGCTAGATGGTTAGAACATGGTTAGAAGCTTATTTTTAGTTTAGTTAGAAGTCCCTCAAAGACGGCTATCTGACCATAGAAAAGGAAGAACCCTTAACAGGCAGTTCAAAAAGATCTTTCAGACTCTCACAAGCCTTGAATCTCAAGTATCTACATACAACATAGCCCAAGAAAAGGGATGGGGATGTGGGTGAATGACCCCTCTCCAATACTTTTCTCTGTACTGAGCAACTAAAACAAACTACAGAAATAACTGGGTGCTTAAAAGAAGATAATAACTGTCACCCACAACACTCATTTTCAAATTTTGCGTTTATAAAACATGATTAATCTCACTGGCTTGATGCAAAATACTATATATGTGAACTTACTAAAACATTTGTATCAATAGAATATCATTCTTACCTGTTTTACACATTGTAATACAATGAAGATTTGTACTTGGAAAAAAAATGAGTCTGCTTTAAAAAAAAAATAGAGGTGGCAGACTTGGCCCAGTGGTTAGGGCGTCCGTCTACCACATGGGAGGTCCGCGGTTCAAACCCGGGCCTCCTTGACCCATGTGAAGCTGGCCCATGCACAGTGCTGATGCCCCCCACGTAGGGAGCCCCACGTTCAAGGAGTGCACCCCGTAAGGAGAGCCACACAGTGCAAAAGAAAGCGCAGCCTGCCCAGGAATGGTGCCACACACATAGAGAAGTGACACAACAAGATGACGCAACAAAAAGAAACACAGATTCCTATGCCACTGACAACAACATAAGCAGACAAAGAAGACGCAGCAAATAGACACAAAGAACAGACAACCGGGGTGGGGGTGGGGGTAAGGGGAGAGAAATAAAGAAATAAAATAAATCTTTAAAAAAAATAAAAATAAATAAAAAATAGAAAGCATGATTATATCCACGTATATATAAGCAGAAATGGCAGTAGACAAGCTTGACAGACTTAAGGCATTAAATAAATGTTTGTCTTGTTCCACCAACAGTAGCCTGATTTTTTTCTCTCTTCCCCTTAGCCTCCATCTCACCAACTTTTTCCTCAATTTTCCTAGTCCTGGCTTATGCAGCTCTTGTTTTCCAAATATAGTGAAAAAGAAGCTATGCACAGGGAAGCAAGGACTACGGGACAAAACAAAGCCAAAGGATGGCAAGTTCAGTATTATCTGCCCCTGGGATTGACAAAAGGGAAACGTATGCCAGGAACATTAGAAATGGGAATTGAAGGTTTTTTGTATTACACATTAAGAAATATTTTACCATTAGTTTAATTTTATTCATATACTATACTTTATTTGCAACATGCTGGTCATGAAGTTTAATGCAGGTTTTAAATGGTATAATAATAGAAACTATCCTATAAGGTTGTTAATAATAAATAAATATGATAATACATATATATAAAGAGCTTAAAACAATGCTTGACACATAGTAAGCACTCCATGTTAGCTATTAAAATTATTATTTACCAGAGTGTTTCTGCTTTACTTCTATACCTTTACAGCCTGCTGGAATTTTCTACTCTGCCTTTTAAAGTTATCTTATGTAAAAATATCTAATCATTTAAATAAATTAGTAACTCTTCTTTGAAATCTGGATTCAGTTGAACAGCCAACATATTGAAAACAGGTGAATTCATATTTTAGCAATACCAATTTGTACTATATTTTTAGTTACTACTCTAGGAATAACAACATATATCCTTAACTTTTCAGTCTGAGAGTTAATGCTGTACCACTTCATGTAAAATGTGCAAACTTTACAATCCCCCTTGCCAAATTTTATGCTATAATCATTATATGTATTACATTTACGTATGCTCAAAACCTCAAAATAGAATGTTAAAATTTTTGCCTTAAACAGTAATAAATATTTTAAAGAAACTGGAAGAAATAAGTATATTTAATATTTATCATTTCTGGTACTCTTCATTCTTTCCTGAAGATCCAAGTTTTCACCTGCTATAATTTCTCTTCAGCCCAAAGAACTCTCTTTCTCATGGTCCAGGTCTGCTCTCAACCAAATCTCATTTTCGTTTATGCAGTATTATTCCCTCTTTTCAAGTGCTGATTCCCCTTCAATTTCTCTCTACTTATAGTCACTCTCTGATACCTTCAGATTTGGGCTGGTGTTTTTTTCCTGCGGGGTTTTTTTTGCTTTCTTTTTTTTCGTCCAGAATTTATAATTGTTTTCTGCAGAATGATTAGTTTGATATAAGCTACTGCACCATTACTCGAAACAGCTCATACTTTAGCTTGCCAGAAAAGTTTTAAATAGTCAAAGGATATTCTTGGACATGTGACCATAAAGGGAGAGATGGATTACCTTGCTCCAAAATGATATATTCAGTTATTGCTATTATTTCATAATTGATTCATGTAGTCTATCAGCAACCTAAATTATTTCAGCATCGTTTCTATCTTCTCCACTTATATACACTTCATTTGCTCCAATGTAAACTTGATAATGATCATCCTACTTAGAAACATAGCATGTACTTGGTTGCTTCTACAACTAGTGTTTTTTAAATTATAAAAACAGAAAACAACTCCAGTTAACTGTAGCAGAAAAGAAACATGTTAAAAGGAAATCAGGAGGTGCAGAGGTGCCCAAAGATGTACTTACCAAATCCAATGGATGTGTCATGATGATGGGAACGAGTGTTGTTGGGGGGGGGGGAGAGGGGGGGTGGGTGGGTGGGGTTGAATGGGACCTCACATATATATTTTTAATGTAATATTATTACAAAGTCAATAAAAAATAAAAAAATTAAAAAATAAAAAAAAAATAAATAAAAAAAAAATAAAAAAAAAAAGGAAATCAGGTTGGGAAGTGGACTTTGCCCATTGGTTAGGGTGTCCATCTACCATATGGGAGGTCCGTGGTTCAAACCCCAGGCCTCCTTGACCCACGTGGAGCTGGCCCATGTGCAATGCTGGTACGCGCAAAGAGTGCCGTGCCACACAGGGGTGTCCCCGCGTAGGGGAGCCCCACACACAAGGAGTGCTCCCCGTAAGGAGAGCCGCCCAGTGCGAAAGAAAGTGCAGCCTGCCCAAGAATGGCACCACACACAAAGAGAGCTGGCACAGCAAGATGACGCGCCTGAAAGAAACACAGATTCCCGTGCTGCTGACAACAACAGAAGCAGACAAAGAAGAACACACAGCAAATAGACACAGAGAACAAACAACTGGGGCAGGGGGAGGGGAGAGAAATAAATAAATCTTTTTTTTTAAAAAGGGAAATCAGGTAGATCATATTATCAATGGAGGCCTAGAGAATCAGAGTCAGAGGAAAACTAAAGGAAGCAAGACATGGTGAAGATCCTACACCATATACCTAAGACCCATAATCCTTGGAAACCTTTGAATACTCATCTTTGTACTGTTGTACTCTCAACTCTTCACAGTGCTCCATATAATCTAACTGGCCCTGTACCCTCAAGATTCAGCGTCCTGGGTGACATCATCAAAATGGCAATGAAAGATGGGAAGCAGACTTGGTCCAGTGGTTAGGGCATCCATCTATCTCATGGGAGGTCTGCGGTTCAAACCCTGGGCCTCCTTGACCCGTGTGGAGCTGGCCCATGCACAGTGCTGATGCGCACAAGGAGTGCCGTGCCACGCAGGGGTGTCCCCTCATAGGGGAGCCCCACACGCAAGGAGTGCGCCCCCGTAAGGAGAGCCGCCCAGCGCAAAAGAAAGTGCAGCCTGCCCAGGAATGGCGCCGCACACATGGAGAGCTGACACAACATGACGCAACAAAAAGAAACACAGATTCCCGTGCTGCTAACAACAGAAGTGGACAAAGAAAAAGACACAGCAAAGAGACACAGACAACAGACAACCAAGGCGGGGGGCAGGGGGGAGGGAGAAGGGGAGAGAAATAAATAAATAAATAAATCTTTAAAAAAAAAATGGCAGTGAAAAATAACCCCTGGAAAAGACTCCCCACAGAAACAACTAATAAAGCACAAATCCCACTTGCTTGGAAGTCTGCAGGATGATAAAGACTGAAGAAGGACTCCACAAATGATGAATTGAAGAAAAAGAAAATAAAACACCAAAACAGTCAGGAGATTTACATCTAGGATGCACCAGTCTGAACTTCTCCCTCTCACTCAGTCCCGGGCAATTTAACAGTTACACAGGAGCAGCCTGCCTGGGTGCAGAAGAGCTAGGAAAATATGAACAATTACACATGGGTTACTATAAAGGTCCAGTATAAGTTGGAACAAGCATGAACGAGGAACCTTCACACAGCCAATGTACAATAAAACCCTAGGTAGAAAGGAAAATCTGACCATGAGAGTTAGGACATCAAAATAATCAGATGCCTAGACATCAACAAAAGATGATGAGCCATACTAAGAAACAGGAAGACATGACTCAGGCAAGGGAATAAATTAAGACTTCAGAAGAGACACAGAATTTGCAATTTGGAATCTGGAATACTCATCAGAAAAGTTCAAATAAATCTTTAAATCAATATAAGGAGACGAAGGAAAATATGGATAGAAATAAACTAGTGGTAGATACAGAATTAAAAGATATTAAGACAATGGGTGTGCAAAAAGAAGAATCAAAAGTTTAAAACCAAACACAACAAATTATGGAGATGTAAGGCACAGATAGAGAAAAGAAAGAAAAAAAATGAGAGTGTCTCTGGGACTTGAGTGATATACCATGAAGTGCACAAATATACACATCATGGATGTCCCAGGAGGAGAAGAGAAGGGAAAGCGAGTTGAAAAAATATTAGAGGAAATAATGGCCAAAAATTTCCCAACACTTATGAAAGACATATATGTCCAAGAAGCACTGCCTACTCCAAACAGAATAAACCCTAACAGACATACTCTGAAACACACACTAATAGAATGTCGATGCCAAAGATAAAGAAAGAATTCTGAAAGCAACAAGAGACAAGCAATGCATCACATACAAAGTATCCACAGTAAGAGGAAGAGCTGATTCCCATCAGAAACCCGTGGAAGTGAGAAAGCAGTGATAATATATGTTTAAAGTTGAAAGAGAAAACTGCCAGCAAAAAAAATTCTTTATCTGGCAAAACTGTTCTTCAAAAATGAGGGAGAGGACAACCAGCAAGATGGTGGCAGAGTAAGGAGCTCCTCGAGTCAGTTCCTGCTACTGGGCAGTTAGTAAACACCCAGATCATCTAGCTGAAGCACCTGTTTGGGGGCTCCAGGAGGCCAGAAGAGCATCCTGCAACATCCTTGAGGGAATGGGAGGAGACTGCCCATCTGCAGAGAAGACTCGTCAGTAGAGCATCCGCACCACAGAGGTTGGTGCCCATCGTCCTCCACTGGAGGCACAAGCTGCCTCGGGAGCTGTTTCGCGGCTGGAATTGAAAGCTCCACTTCCCAAAAACGGGGAAGGAAGAGACAGTTAGACAACAAATTCAGCTACTAATGAGTAAATTCAGCAGGCTGAACAAGTCCATTCAATAAATAGTGCTGAAAGAACTGGATATCCATACCTAAAAGAAGGAAAGAGGATTCCCTACTTCACACCTGACCCAAAAATTAACTCAAAATGGATCAAGAAACTAAAACTAAAAGAAATTTCTAGAAGAAATTGTGGGAAAATATCTTCAAGACTTGGTGGTAGGAAGTGGTTTCTTAATGGAGATAAGAGAAGGACTGAGATGGACTACTGATGTTTATGTATGTAGAGGTTTTAATTAGCTTTACTGTAAAAGTGTGGAAATGTATAGAATGGATGGTAAAAATAGTAATAGCTAGTTTATAAATAGGGGTGTGGCTGAAAATGGTATGAATATGCCAATTGACATAATAGGTATGAAAATGCCAATTGACAGAATGCTAGAGAATAATCTAGGAACTTAATAGCACAGTAAGCCAAGAGGTGGATGAGAATTGTGGTTGATGGTACAGATGCAAGAGTGTCCTTTGTGAGCTAGAGCAAATGTATGTCACTGCTGCAGGGTATTGGGAACGTATGGGAAAAATACAACTGGAATGACCTATGGACTGTGGTTAGCAGTAATAATATAATATTCTTGCATCTATGCCAAAGATGTACTGTGTTGATACTGAGGCAGTATGGAAAATGTGAACCAAATGTATACTATGGACATGGTAACAATCAGGTGATATTATCTTACCAGTAACAAATGTTCCACCATAGTGTGGTATGTTGACAGAGGGGTGTTGCTTGGGAATTCTGCATATGTGCATGATTGTTATAAGTTTACAACTACCGTCATAAAAAAAAATACTTAAAAAATAATAATAAGGTGTTTTGGGGGAAAAACACACCAAATGTAAGATAAGGACTATAATTAGTAGTTAAGATTTTGACAATATTCTTTCGTAATTGGTAACAAATATCTCATGACAAAGCAAGGTGTTGGTGGAGGGTTGATGTATGGGACCCCTGTATGATGTTATGCATGTTTGCTGTGTAAGTTCCCAACTTTTACTATATACTTACTGTTTTTCTATGTCCATATATAAACAATATAAAGATAATAATAATAGGGTTGGTTGGGGGAAAATACTTTAGTTAGTAGTAATATTTTGACAATGCTCTTTAACCATTAGTTAAAAAGGTTTACAACAATGCAAGTTATTGGTGGTAGGTCAAGTTATGAGAGTCCTGTATGATGTTATATATGTTTGTTTTCTAAGTTCACAACTATCATTACAAACTTATTGTTTATGTATGTTTATGTATAAGTGACATACTTCAATAAATTAATTTTTTTAAAATGAGGGGGTTTAAAACAATCACAGATAAACAGAAACTGAGAGAGTTCATCATCAAAAGACCTGTCACACAAAGAATGCTAAAGGGAGTTCTTCAGGTTGAAATCAGAAGATAAAAGAGTGGTTTGGAGCAGAGGAAAAAGTGAAAAACTTCAATAAAGGTAACTGTAGCAGTTTGGTATTGTTTATGAATTCAAAAAATAGATATTTGGATTGTGTTTGTAAACTGGTCTGTTCCTCTTGGGTGTATTAGATTGTGTTAGACTCAGAGGTTTCACTTTTACTTTATTAAATCAAGATTAGGACTTTTATTTGACCACCTCATTAGGAAGTACAGGGTTGAGTCCCCACCCCCTTGGTGGAGTTAAAACAGACTCACACACAGAGGTAAACACACAGAGAAAAGGAGAACAGAGTTTAGTTTTGGACAACCGGAGCCTCAGGGAAAGAGTTAAGTCATTCGCCTCATAGTCTGCAGCTGAAGAGCCCTGAACAGCTGAGAAAGCCCGGAAAGAAACAAGTCCAGGAGAGACAGACAAGCCTTATGCTAGCCTGCAGGTGAGATCATAAGGAGCTGGGACCTTAAGAGGAAGAGGAAGGCTGAACCTTCATAGAGTCGGCAGCCATCTTGCTCCAAAAGGTGCCAACAGTCTTTGGTGAGGGAAGTAACTGACACTTTATGGCCTTGTGAACGTTAGCTTCTACCCCAAATAAATAACCTTTATAAAAGTCAATAGATTTCTGGTACTTTGCATCAGCACCCCTATAGCTAAGATAGAAACTAATGGGTAAATGCAAAACCCAATAGTTCTGCATCCTTGGTACACAACTCTATTCTTTAATCCCTCTAAACGTCAGAACATAATTAAAAGTCATATTTCATGATAATGGACAAGCAAAATATAAAGAGGATAAAAACAATGTATGGAGAAGAAACACAGGGAAATGGGAGCAGAGAATGTGTATGCTATTGAAGTTAAGTTTGTATCTTTTCTAATTAGTAGGTTGTATAATAAACAAACCCCAGAGCAACCACAAAGAAATATAAAAATACACAAAAATGGAAATGACAGAGGGATCAGTCAGATTCATTACAAAAGATAAACTATAAAAAAAGAGGTTATAGTAAAGGAAAAAAGAGGCAAGAAAATAAAAATCAAAAGACAAAAGGACTGACGTAAGTACTGCTTTTACAATAATAACACTGAATGTTAATGTATACTCATCAATCAAAAAACACAGATTGGAAGAATGGATAAAAAAGCATGTTCCAACTATATGTTATTTACAAGTGACTTACCTTAGACCAAAAAACTCAATAGACTGAAAGAGAAAAGATGGAAAAAGACAATCCATGCAAATAGTAATCAAAAAAAGAGCTGGGATAATTATACTAATATCAGACAAAATAGACTTTAAAACAAAAGCTGTTACAACAAAGAAAGATACTATATATTAATAAAAAGGGCAATACACCAAGAAGAAATAACAATTATAAGTTTTTGTGCATTGAAAAACAGTGCTCAAAAATACATGAGGCCAGGAAGCAGACTTGGCCCAATGGATAGGGTGTCTGCCTACCACATGGGAGGTCCGTGGTTCAAATCCCGGGCCTCCTTGACCCGTGTGGAGCTGGCCCATGTGCATGCAGTACAGATGCGTGCAAGGAGTGCCGTGCCACACAGGGGTGTCCCCTGCGTAGGGGAGCCCCACGCACAAGGAGTGCGCCCCGTAAGGAGAGCCGCCAGGCATGAAAAAAGTGCAGCCTGCCCAGGAGTGATGCTGCACACATGGAGAGTTGATGCAGCAAGATGATGCAACAAAAAGAGACACAGATTCCCAGTGCTGCTGACAAGAATAGAAGCGGGCACAGAAGAACACAAAGCGAATGGACACAGAGAGCAGACAACTGGGGGGAGGGGGGAAGGGGAGAGAAATAAATAAAAAATAAATCTTAAAAAAAAAAATACATGAGGCACCCACCAGAAAAACTGAAGGGAGAAATAGACACCTCTACAATAATTGTTGGACACTTTAATACACCACTCTCATCAATAGAGAGCCTATCTAGACAGAATAAGGAAACAGAGAACCTGGATAATATGATAAATGAACTAGATCCAAGAGATATATGCAGAACACTGTACCCCCAAACAGCAGGATATACATTCTTCTCTAGTGCACATTGGCACTCTAGAACAAAACACATGCTGGGTCACAAAACAAATCTCAATAAATTTAAAGTTTGAATTTATACAAAGTATCTTCTATGACCATAATGGAGTGACACTAGAAATCAATAATAAGCATGGAAATGGAAAATCCACAAATATATGGAAGCTAAACAACACACTCTTAAACAATCAATGAATCAAAGACTAAATCTCAAGGGAAATAAGCAAATATCTTGAGACAAATGTAAACAAGAATACAACATACCAAAATTTATGGGCTGCAGTGAAGGCAGTGTTGAGAGGGAAACGTAAAGCCCTAAATGCTTACATTTTAAAAGAATGAGCTAAAATCAAAGACCTGTGTTAAATGCATCTAGAGAAACTATAAAAATAGCAAAATAAACCAAAAGCAGGCAGAAGGAAATAATAAGGATTAGAACAGAAATAAATCAAATGGAGAATAAAAAACAGTAGAAGACATTAACAAAGTGACAAGTTGGCTCTTTAAAAAGTCAAAATATTGACAAACCTTTACCCAGATTGACAAAGAAAAAAAAGAAAGAAAGAGGATGCAAATAAATAAAATCAGAAATGAAAGGAGAGGCATTACTACTAACCCCACAGAAATTAAAAGTATCATAAGAGGACACTATGAACAACTGTATGCCAACAAATTGGACAGCCTATATTTTTATCCTAGAGGAAATGAACAAATTCCTAGAAACACACAAAACACCCTAAAGGCTCTAGAAGAAATAGAAAACCTCAACACACCAATTACAAATAAAGAAACTGAATCAGTCATCAAAAACCTCCCCCCGACCCCAAAAAAAAGCCCAGGATCAGAGATAACTTCACAGGACCTCATACATGAGAGGCAAGCACTCAACCATCTGAGATACATCTGCTCCCCCCAAACAGTATGATAATGGCACAAGGATACTTAGATCAACTGAATTGGGAGTTCAGAAATACACCCTCTCATCTATAGCCAATTGATTTTTACAAGGCTGCCAAATCTACTCAATGGAGGAAAGAATAGTCTCTTCAAAAAATGGTGCTAGAAGAATTGGATATTCATAGGCAAAAATAATGAACGGAGACCCCTATCTCACAGCATATATAAAAATTAACTCAAAATGGATCATAGACTTAAATATAGGAACCCAAATATAAAACTTCTAGGGAAGCATCTTCAGGATTTTGTGCTAGGCAATGGTTTCTTAGATTTTACAACCTAAGCACAAGCAACAAAAGAAAAGACAGATAAATGGGACCTCATCAAAATAGAAAACATCTGTGTAAAGGACTTTATCATAAAAGTGAAAAGACAACTTACTTAATGGGAGTAAATATTTGGAAACCACATATCCCACAAGGGTTTGATATCCGAAATGTATAAACTTAATAATGAAAAGACAAAGAGAAGATTTTGGAGAGGAGTTGAGGCAAGATGGTGGCTGCGTGAGCTTGCCTGGTAATGTCACTGCAGGGGGCGGCTGGGCAGCGTTGAAGGCTCTTTGGGACCGCGCTGTTTCGGGGATTTTTGCTGGTTGGAAGGTGTCTGGACGTCAATTCGGTGGGAAGGTAACAGAGAGGATCCGTCTATAATATATAAATGGAGATCCCAGCTGGGCGCGGGAAGTTCCCTCCTTGGGTGGGCGGAGCCGCGGTAGCGGGCGCTCCTGCAGCTCTGGAGCCGCGGCGGCCAGGGTTTTTGTTTTTTTTTTCCTTTTTCTGGAGGCTTTGCGGTGCTGAGAAATTCGCGGATATTGGGCTGGCTGGTGAGGGATTGTTGGGACAAGACTCCTTTGCAGATCGATTTGGGGAGACAGACGGTGTTTTGTTGTGAAGCGGGGGACGTTTTGGTTGCCGGACAGGGGGGGTAGCGCTTCCGCCTGGAGCCCCATCCCCACAGGTCTGGCTGCCGATCTGCAACAGAATTGGATTTTGGGCAATAAGGGGACACAATTGGGAGACTGTTGTAGGGTGCAGTGAGGGAGGAGGACACGTCTGGAAGCCGATTGGGGAATATTTTGCGAAGTTTGGGATTTCGGATCTTAGAGACTGTTTTCAGCGTTTCCAGCTGAAGCCCACCCCACCCGGCGGGGCTTGGGATCTGGGTCATTGAACTGGCTGTGGTGTAGAGGCGCCCTCAAGTGGCCGTTTTGTGGGAGCACAGGGAGGGAGCTGCCCAAAGGCTGAAACCCTGAGGAGTAGGTGAATTGCAGGGATCAGACATTCAATATAGAGTTCGTGGACCTGGCTTCCCCCACGGGGCTGGCACCCAGCTACGGGGATCCCTGAGGGCTGTGTTGCACTGCGGGGCTCCTAAGCTTTCTGTGGACCAGATTTGAGGTTGCCAGGTCTGGGTCCCCTGGACTCTGGCGGTCCACACCCCAGACTCACACCTCTTGAGTCTTCAGTGTCTCAGACTTTCCACCCCTGAATCCATCACGCCCTGGGGTCTACCTGGGGTCCTTGAGTGCCCTGGACCCTAACATTTGCGTTTTATCTTTATTGGTTCATATTGTTTTGTTTTTATTTTCACTTTATCTTATTTTTTACTCTTTTTGACGCCCTGATTGCTAATATTGCATTATCCCCTAGTCTTTTCTCCTAGCGTGTCCCCCAAAGTCCTTTTTTTTTATACAATTATTTAGGGGTTTTTTGGTTGTTGTTTTAGATAGTGTTGCAATTGTGACAAGTGTATACCTGTATCTCTCTTCCCCCATCTGTTCCCCACCGTTTGCCCATCCTCTTTCTCTTTCTTCCTTTCTTCTTGTCTTTCTTTTTTTCTTTATTATAATTAGTTTTTTTTTTTTCGGTTTTCTCTTTCCCTCTTGTCCCTCATCTTCCACTTATTTTATTTTAATTCAAGTATACAATAGGTGCTACAGGGAACACCTCACATTTGCTGGGTTTTCCCATCCTCCACTACCTCATTTCTGTGTGAACTGATTTAGGCTACCTACACTATCCCCCTTCCCCTGCATCTTGATATCCACTATCATCTACTGTCTCTCCTATATTCCACCCCCCACCTCCCATTCTTTGATCCACAAAGTGTCTAACTCTTAATTTCTAATACCTTTGTTCTGTTTTCTGTCTGTTATCCACTCTTGAAACTATTACCTTTCTTTTCTTTTTCCCTCTCTCATGAAAACAATAGCTTTGTAGTTCATACCATATTCCTCCCATATTCAGTCATCTACTTCATAAAAGGTACTCTACCTACAGCTATAACTCTATACAATCTACATGAATCTAACCTCCATCCTCCCAGATCTCATATTCTTGCTTTGTTAACATACATCACCAATACTACTTTACACTTTTCCCCTGCTTACACAATTGCCTTTCCCCAACACTAATACTTTCCTCTAAAGTGAACTTAACCAACAACAAGTAACTAGAATAAGAAGAAAAAAGTGACAAAGAGAAGATATAACACCTATGCAAAAATAACAACTAATTAACCTCCAAGAGCAGACAAAGAAGCTAAGGAACTGATTAAATTCGTCAAAATAAAGAGATGACCAGAAAGCAACAAAAATCTACAAACCAAACCAATAATCAGGAAAACATGGCTGAATCCAATCAACAAACCAATAATCACGAAGGGGAGCAAAACTTGGCACAAGCAATGAAAGATCTCAGAACATTTATCACCGACAAATTTGATGCAGTAATGAAAGAGGTTAACAACATGAAGACATCACTTGGAGGGGAAATTGCAGACATACGCAAAACCATAACAGATATGATGGGAATGAACACCACAGTTCAAGAAATCAAAAATACACTTGCAGCAAATATCAGCAGACTAGAAGAGACAGAGCAGAGAATTAGTGATGTGGAAGACAGTACATCAGAAATCAAACAGATAGTAGAAGGGGTCAATAAGAAGATAGAAAAAATCCAATTAGGATTTAGGGACCTGAATGACAATGCAAAACGCTCAAACATACGTATTATAGGCATTCCAGAAGGTGAAGAGAAGGGAAAGGGGTCAGAAGGAGTGTTGCAGGAAATAATGGCTGAAAACTTCCCAAATCTACTGAAAGAGACAGATGTACATATCCAAGAAGCACAGCGCACTCCACAAGTCATAAACCCCAACAGGCCCACCCCAAGACATATACTTCTCAAATTATCCAATGCTCAAGACAAAGAGAAAATCCTAAAAGCAGCAAGAGAAAAGAAAACCATCACATACAAGGGAAGCTCAATTAGA
The DNA here is from genome assembly GCF_030445035.2 of Dasypus novemcinctus. Classification (NCBI taxonomy): domain Eukaryota; kingdom Metazoa; phylum Chordata; class Mammalia; order Cingulata; family Dasypodidae; genus Dasypus; species Dasypus novemcinctus. Next base: position 52,694,376 of record NC_080689.1, read on the forward strand.
TTAAGTGCTGATTTCTCTTCTGAAACCATGGAGGCAAGAAGACAGTGGTATGATATAGTCAAGGTACTAAAGGAAAAAAATTTCCAACCAAGAATACTCTATCCAGCTAAACTAGCATTCAAACATGATGGAGAGTTCAAAATATTCGCAGATAAACAGAAACTGAAAGAGTATACCAACAAGAAACCTCCCCTTCAAGAAATTCTAAAGGGAGTTCTGCAGGAAGAAAGGAAAAAACAGGAAAGGCAAAGTTGGAGGAGAGTATAAGACCAACAACAACAACAAAAAAGACAAAAAAATATATACAAACAAAATATGACAAACACAAATCCAATCAAAATATGGCTAACACAAATAATTCCTTGATAGTAATAACACTGAATGTCAACGGATTAAACTCACCCATCAAAAGATTCAGACTGGGACATTGGATAAGGAAATATGACCCATCCATATGCTGTCTACAAGAGACACATCTTAGACCCAGAGACGCATGGAGATTGAAAGTGAATGGCTGGAAAACAATCATACAAGCTAACAATAACCAAAAAAAGGCAGGAGTAGCTATATTAATATCAGACAAAATAGACTTTAAATGTGAAACAATTGTGAGAGACAAAGAAGGATACTACATTTTAGTGAAAGGGAAAATCTGTCAAGAAAATCGAACAATCATAAATATCTATGCCCCTAACAAGGGTGCCTCTAAATACGTCAGGCAAACGCTGGAAAAACTAAGTGAAAGAATAGATACATCTACAATTATAGTGGGGGATTTTAATACACCACTATCAACTCTGGACAGAACATCTCAAAAGAGAATCACCAAAGAAACAAAACATCTGAATAGTATATTAGAGGAGCTCGATCTAATAGACATATATAGATCGCTACACCCAAACACAGCAGGATATACATTTTTCTCAAGCGCACATGGATCATTCTCCAAGATAGATCATATGCTAGGCCACAAAGAAAGGCTGAACGAATTCAGAAAGATTGAAATCATACAAAACATTATCTCTGACCACAGTGGAGTCAAGCTGGAGATTTGCAAGGGACAGAAGCCCAGATTTCACACCACGATTTGGAAATTAAACAGCACACTCTTAGAAAAACAGTGGGTCAAAGAGGAAATCTCAAAAGAAATCAAGGACTACCTTGAAACAAATGATAATGATAACACAACATACCAAAATTTATGGGATGCAGCAAAAGCAGTACTGAGAGGGAAGTTTATAGCCATAAATTCATATATCAAAAAAGAAGAAAGAGCAAAAATTGAAGAACTAACTGCACATTTGAAGGAATTAGAAAAACAACAACAAAGTAACCCAACAGGAAGAAGAAGGAAGGAAATAACAAAGATAAGAGCAGAACTAAATGAAATAGAAAATAAGAAAGCACTTGAACAGATAAACAAGACCAAGAGCTGGTTTTTTGAGAAGATTAACAAAATTGACAAACCTTTAGCAACACTAACAAAGAAAAAAAGAGAGAAGATGCAAATACACAAAATAAGAAACGAGAAAGGCGATATCACCACTGACCCCACAGAAATAAAGACTATCATAAGAGGATATTTTGAAAAACTATATTCCAACAAAAATGACAATCTAGAGGAAATGGACAAATTCCTAGAAACACATAAGCAGCCCATATTGACGAAAGAAGAAATTGATGATCTTAAAAAACCAATCACAAGTAAAGAGATAGAATCAGTCATTAAAAACCTCCCAACTAAGAAGAGCCCAGGGCCAGATGGCTTCACAGGTGAATTCTACAAAACATTCCGGAAAGAACTGACACCAATCCTGCTGAAACTATTCCAAAACATCGAAACAGAAAGAACATTACCCAACTCCTTCTATGATGCCAACATTACCCTAGTACCAAAGCCAAACAAAGACATCACAAGAAAGGAAAATTACAGACCAATTTCTCTAATGAACCTAGACACAAAAATAGTTAACAAAATACTTGCTAATCGTATTCAACAACACATTAAACGTATTATACACCACGACCAAGTGGGATTCATTCCAGGTATGCAAGGATGGTTCAACATAAGAAAATCAATCAACGTAATACACCATATAAACAGATTGAAGGAAAAAAATCACATGATTATATCTATTGATGCAGAAAAAGCATTTGACAAAATACAGCACCCTTTCTTGATAAAAACACTCCAAAAGATTGGAATACAAGGGAATTTTATGAACATGATAAAGAGTATATATGAAAAACCTAAAGCCAATATTGTTTACAATGGAGAAATCCTAGACTCCTTCCCTCTAAACTCAGGAACAAGACAAGGATGCCCACTGTCTCCGCTCCTATTTAACATTGTCTTAGAAGTACTTGCTCGAGCACTGAGGCAAGAACCAGAAATAAAAGGCATTCAAATTGGAAAGGAAGAAGTCAAAATTTCATTATTTGCAGATGACATGATCCTATACATAGAAAACCCTGAGAGATCTACAACGAAGATTCTAGAACTCATAAATGAGTTTAGTAAAGTCGCAGGTTATAAGATCAATGCGCAAAAATCAGTAGCATTTCTGTACACCAATAATGAGCAAGATCAGGAGGAAATCAAGAAACAAATACCATTCACAACAGTAAATTAAAAAATCAAATACTTAGGAATAAATTTAACTAAAGAGGTAAAGAACTTATACAACGAGAACTATACAAGATTGTTCAAGGAAATCAAAGAAGACCTAAATAAATGGAAGACTATTCCTTGTTCATGGATAGGAAGACTGAACATTATTAAGATGTCTATCCTACCAAAACTGATCTACACATTCAATGCAATCCCAATAAAAATCAACGCACCCTTCTTTAAGGAACTAGAAAAACTAACTATGAAATTTATTTGGAAAGGAAAGAGACCCCGAATAGCCAAAGACATACTGAAAAAGAAAAACGAAATTGGAGGAATCACACTACCTGACTTCAAAACATACTACAAAGCCACAGTAGTGAAAACAGCATGGTATTGGCATAAGGAGAGACACATAGACCAATGGAATCGAATTGAAAGCTCTGATATAGAACCTCACATATACAGCCACATAATATTCGATAAAGCCACCAAACCCTCTCAACTGGGAGAGAGTGGCCTATTCAACAAATGGTGTCTGGAGAACTGGATAGCCATATGTAGAAGAATGAAAGAGGATCACCATCTCACACCTTATACAAAGATCAACTCAAGATGGATCAAAGACCTAAATATAAGAGCCAAGACCATAAAAACCTTAGAAAGCAGTGTAGGGAAACATCTACAGGACCTTGTAATAGGATATGGATTTATGAATATCTTACCAAAAGCACGAGCAGCAAAAGAACTAATAGATAAATGGGACTTCCTCAAAATTAAAGCCTTCTGCACCTCAAAGGAGTTTGTCAAGAAAGTAAAAAGGGAGCCCACACAGTGGGAGAAAATATTTGGCAATCATATATCTGATAAGAAACTTATAACTTGCATATATAAAGAACTCCTATATCTTGAAAATAAAAAGATAAACAACCCATTTAAAAAATGGGAAAAAGACTTAAACAGACACTTCTCCGAAGAAGAAATACAAATGGCAAGAAAGCACATGAAAAAATGTTCCAAATCTCTAGCTATCAGGGAAATGCAAATCAAAACTACAATGAGATACCATCTTACACCCATAAGATTGGCAGCTATGAAAAAAACAGAAGAATACAAGTGCTGGAGAGGATGTGAAGGAAGGGGAACACTCATCCACTGCTGGTGGGAATGCAGAAGGATCCAACCATTCTGGAGGACAGTATGGCGGTTTCTCAAAAAACTAGCCATAGATTTGCCATATGACCCAGCAGAACTGAAAACAAGGACACAAACCGATATATGTACACCAATGTTCATAGCAGCATAGTTCATTATTGCCAAAAGTTGGAATCAACCCAAATGCCCATCAACAGATGAGTGGATCAATAAAATGTGGTATATACACACAATGGAATACTACTCGGCTGTAAGAACAAACACACTACAAACACATGTGATAACATGGATGAATCTTGAGAACCTTATGTTGAGTGAAGCAACCCAGACATTGAAGGACAAATACTACATGACCTCAATGATATGAAATAAACAAGCTGCCCTAGATAGCAAGAGACTGAACGATAGGCTTACAGGAAATCGGAGGGTGGAGGAAGGATATGAGCCGATGTCTGCAGGGGTGGAATTTAAGACGAGATGGTGGTAAGTATGAACACAAAGAAGAGATAAAAGGGGGGCAAGGGGCTGCCTTTAGTTGGGGCTTTGCGGGTTTGAGGGTGGCTGGGGAGGGACGGATGGGTAACGTTGCCCAAAAGTGGGGGGAGGGAGGGGTAGCATACGAACACAGGAGAGGGTCAGGTGTTGGTGGAGAGTAAAATGCCGAGAAAATCATATCAAAATATAATAAAGAGGGTTACCTGTTTAGAATGCTCGGAGGGGAGGGTCTGATGCAGGACAGGCTCCTGGGGAATGTCTAAATGCTCATTCTGCCAGAGTGGGTGACACCATGGGGTAGAAACCCAAGTAGTGAGAGTGGGGGTGGACCCACATCCTGGGGAGGACTAATGCCATCAAATAGAGGGAACTGTATCCCTCGAGAGAAAGGGTGGCTCCCAGGGCATTGGGGCAGTTGAGCAAGTTAGGCCCTGAACACTATTCCATCTATCTCTGGAAGTGGCTCCTCAGGAAACAGAGGTTGGCTGTCACTGTGGGCACCAAGGTGGAAGGGAAAATGGACGTTAAATGTGTGGAACCAAAGTAAATGGGGGGGAAGAGAGGAGTTTCTTGAGAGTACACAAGGATGGATATAAAACATGTAATATTACACCATAACATATAGGAGATGACAGACTGATAATGTAAACCATAATGTAAAACATAGGATAACTAAAAATGTAAAGAACTGTGTATCCTAAAGTATGCACCATAATGTAAGCACAGATGTCACCTTGTTAGAAAGCTAATGTCTCAGACTCTGTACATCACTTTAAGTAAATATGATATGAATAGGGCGTAAGAGTATCACTGTGGAAGGGAAAAGGTTTTCTGGTGGATGTGTGGGAGTGCTGTATATTATATATATGCATTGCTGTGGTCTAGGACTCCTGTGAAGAAAAGCTGAATAATTAGGGGGGGAAAAAAAAAAGAAAAAAAAGAAAAAGATAGGAAGTGGAATTTTTTCAAGTCAACATTCTTTATCTAAGTTCTTTATCTAACTTTATCCAAGTTCTTTATCTATCCTTTAAACCCATCGCTATATGCCATTCCCTAGTAAGGGACCATGACATTATATTGGGCTTCAAATTTCGGGGAGTTCTGGATCACAGAGTGTTTCAACAATGGCAATGGAGGGATACTGGTATGGGATACCAATGACAGGTGATATATGGCTGACAGGGAGCTGTACAGAATATATGTCCAGGGTGCATGGTAATGTTTGGATATACTCATAGTGGCAACAATTAAAAACCACAGCAGGGGGGGTACTGGGTTCCTGGCCAGTGGTGCTCTGTCGTGGTCCCTAGGGGAGCAGCAACAGTCTCCCAGGTACAGCGGCGGGGACTGGGAGGGAGTGAGGGTTTAACAGTGAGCCCCTGATGCTAATGACTATGCTTGTGAGCTGATAAACCTAAAATAAGAACAAGGCCTAGAGCAACATTGTGCCTGGGAATTTCCTCCTGTCAGCCTTCATGTTACTCAAATGTGGCCAGTCTCAAAGCCAAACTCAGCATGTAAATGCAATGCCTTCCCCCCAGCGTGGGACATGACACCCGGGGATGAGCCTCCCTGGCAACGAGGGACCACTATCAACTACCAACTGATGATGCAACTGGAAAATGACCTTATACGGAAGGTTCAATGCGGATCAGCAGAATATCCATGTCTACATAAAATAACATGACTTTAAAATGCTGTTTGACCTAAAGTAAGGGGGAAATGGAAAGGAGAAATGAGTTTATATGGCTACGAGTTTCTAAAAAAGAGTCTGGAGGCTGGCAGAAGGATTGCCCTCATGCACAACTGAGCAGAGTCAGAGAGACAGATAAAGCAGATACAACCCCCAGATATTGGTTCCTTTGAGGGCTAAAGAGACCCATGGGAGTTATGGTCATGGCCGATGGGGTTAACTACCAGGGCAGATGGCCCCTCTTTGGAAATGGTGTTTATGTGTGATGAATCTGGACTCAGATGGGATCTCCCTTCATAAGACTTTCATGCTAATGTGCTGGAGGTGCAGTTAATGTTGGGGTTTAAGATATATTTAGGGGATTTGAATCTCTGGACTGACAATGTGATAGCCAGGTCCTGAGCCTCAACAGACTCCAGCACCTACAATCTGGTCTATTGGACTTACCACACTCAGCTAAGATGGAGTTGAAGAAGGACAACCACCACACCATGGAGCCTAGAGTGAATACAACTGAAAATGGGAGGATTGCATCCAGCATCCATGTGGAATCTGAGCCTCCTCTTGACATAGAGGTGCAATGGACACAACCAATCCAATGTCCACATAGAAGAGGTGGCATTGGATTGGGAAAAGTGGACATGGTGGACGATGGGTATGGGGAAAGGCAGGAAGAGATGAGAGGTGGAGGCGTCTTTGGGACATGGAGCTGCCCTGGATGGTGCTTCAGAGGTAATCACCGGACATTGTAAATCCTCACAGGGCCCACTGGATGGAATGGAGGAGAGTATGGCCCATGATGTGGACCATTGTCTATGAGGTGCAGAGGTGCCCAAAGATGTACTTACCAAATCCAATGGATGTGTCATGATGATGGGAATGAGTGTTGTTGGGGGGGGAGAGGGGGGGTGGGGGGGTGGGGTTGAATGGGACCTCACATATATATTTTTAATGTAATATTATTACAAAGTCAATTAAAAAAAAAAAGAAAAAAGAAAAAAGAACCCATTAAAAATAAAGAGGGGGGGAGATAAAAAAAATAGACATTTCTCCAAAAAGGACCTACAAACGGCCAAAAGCAGAAGAAAAGATGTTCAACAACATTAGTTATTAGGGATATACAAATCAAAACACAATGAGATACCTCTTCACATCCACTAGAATGACTACTATTTTAAAAAATTAGAAAATTACAAGTATTAGAGAAAATGTGGAGAAAGAGGAACACTCATTAATTGCTGCTGGCAATGTAAAATGGTGCAGCCACAGTGGAAGACAGTTTGGCAGTTATTCAGAAAGCTAAATATAGAATTATTATACCATATAACTTGGCAATCCACTTATAGGTATATACCCCAAAGGACTGAAAGCAGGAACTCAAACAGATATTTGCATACCAATGTTCACAGTGGCATTATTCACAATTGCCAAAAGATGGACGCAACCCAAGTGTCTATGAACCAATGAATGGATAAACAAAATGTATCTTAATAGGCAATGGAATCATGAGAAGGAATGAAGTTCTGATACATGAAACAATATGGACGAACCTTAAAGACATGTTGGGCGATATAAGCCAGAAAAAAAGGACAAATATTGTATGATCTCACTGATATAAAACAATTAAAATAAACTCAGAGTCAGAATCTAGTCTATAGGTTGCCAGGGGCTGGCCTGAGAGGAGGCACTCAGGAGATAATGCTTAAATTATACAGAGTTTCTATTTGAGTTATTGTAATGTGTTGGTAATAGATGGTTGTGATGGTAGCTCAACATTGTGAATGGAATTAACAGCACTGAAACTATATGTGAATGTGGTTTGTTTAAAACTTATTTTTATTTATTTTATTTTATTGATTTCTCTCCCCTTGCCCCCAACCCCAGCTATATGCTCTCTGTGTCCATTCACTGTGTGTTCTTCTGTGCCTGCTTGTATTCTTGTCAGCAGCACCAGGAATCTGTGTCTCTTTTTGTTGCATGATCTTGCTGCATCAGCTCTCCATGTGTGTGCAGCATCACTCCTGGGCAGGCTGCACTTTTTTCATGCCTGGCGGCTCTCCTTACGGGGCGCACTCCTTGCGTGTGGGGCTCCTGTATGCAGGGGATACCCCTGTGTGGCATGGCACTCCTTGTGTGCAGCAGCACTGCGCATGGACCAGCTCACCACATGGGTCAGGAGGCCCTAGGGACCGAACCCTGGACCCTCCATATGTAGGCGGACACTTTATCAGTGGAGCCATGTCCGCTTCCCTGTGAATGTGGTTAAAAGGGGAAACTTTAGGTTCTATAAATGTTACTAGAATAATTTTTTTAAAAACATTGGACTGTACAACACAGCAAACCTTATTGTAAACAATGGGCTATAGTTAATAGGACAATTATAAAAATGTTCTTCCATGAATTATAACAAATGTACCACACTAATGCAAGGTGTTAATAATAGAATAGTATATGGGAACTCTGTATTTAATGTATTTTGTAAGTGATTTTCCTATAAACCCATAACTTCTCTGATAAAAAAAAAAATGAATTAAAAGTAAAAAAAAGATTCAGCATTCTGGGCATGACTATGTGTTTCACTCACAGTCTAACTGCCAGGAGCAGGTAGTTGAAGGCTATCTCACCGTATTTGTTATATACCGCCCCCTCCCCCAAAATAAGAAAGGAATATGTCTTTTTGGGAACCAAAATTACCAAAAACGGCCACTGTACTTCTTGGGTAATTATTTTTAATGTATTATTAATTATATAGTGGAAATTTTAAATTATTGGCAACAGAGCAAAATCATACAACATGAGGATTTCATAAAAATAACATCATGTTGCTTTATCTTGGCTCAATGCTTCCAAATATTTTGAAGTTAAAGTTATAAAGTTCCATTCATAAAACAAGGTAAGGCAGAATTGCTTCCATTAGAAGAGAATTCTTGCTTTTCAAAAGTATTCATTGTGGATTCCTTCAAAGAACTGGTTCCCTCATTGCAATTAAAATTAACATTAGATTTATAAAAACCCTATTTTCTTCTAATTTCTGAACCAAGACACAGGGTCTAACCATTCAACTTTTGCATTTGTACCATGAACATCATTTTATTCATTTACTGATTCATGCATTTCAGGGTGCCTGCCCTCATAGAATTTTCATGACTAAATTGAAATAACTGACTAGACATGAAATATTTTCTCTCTTGCCACTACTGAAACCAAACTAATATGAAGTCCAAGAGGTAGAACCAGTATTGGACAATAATATTGTAAAAGACTGAAATTTAATAATAGGTTTCCTTGCCAGCTTATCTGTCATTGACTAGCCTATTTTAAAATGCTTTAAAGAAGTTAACTTGCAGAAAACTAATAGTAATTTAAATAATTCCTGAACAGAGAAATGTAATTGTGTCCTGTGGAATGCAACTGATTATTGCCCTGTGGATACTGATCAGTTTAGTATTCATTTGTAAATTCATTTTAGTATTCCTTAGGTGACTATAAAAATACATGGTACTCAGTTCTCTTTAGAACTGGCAATAATATCATACTGGCTCACTCAGTAACTAATAAATTAAATAAAAGTTTTTACCCAGGCTCATTTATATTTGTATGAGAGTCATGACCATATCTTATTTTAAAATTTAGCTTTTAACAATAGTCTGTTTCATAAACGGCTAAAATAAAAAGATAAACATAATGAGCTGCCACCAATAATTCTATAAACACCATTGAAAAATACAGCAAAGGAGGGCCACTTAGAAGGATAATTGCTATAACTGAGCAATTTAGAACCCTTGATACGATGATTGTTTATTTACATCACATAATATAAATATTCTAGAAATGCACCGTTTACTACTATGGACAGGAGTAAGGTATAAAAAATGAGAACTGTCCTAAAACTAAATAAGTGATCATTTCCTTCACTTAGGATAAAAATCCAGAAAATAACTATGAATTCTACATATATTTCAGCTCTTAACCTAGCTGTTTACTACACTGAGGAGCACAATTCCAAATTTTGTATCAGTTTTTCTATTTATGGGCACACAACTAAGTAATTTTATATTTGCGATTGGACATAGATTAAAAATCTAGGGAAACGGACTTTGGCCCAGTGGTTAGGGCGTCCGTCTACCACATGGGAGGTCCGCGGTTCAAGCCCCGGGCCTCCTTGACCCGTGTGCAGCTGGCCCATGCGCAGTGCTGATGCACGCAAGGAGTGCCGTGCTACACAGGGGTGTCCCCCCCGTAGAGGAACCCCACGTGCAAGGAGTGCACCCATAAGGAGAGCCGCCCAGCTGGAAGGAGGGAGCAGCCTGCCCAGGAATGGCGCCGCCCACACTTCCCGTGCCGCTGACGACAACACAAGCGGACAAAGAAACAAGACGCAGCAAAAAGACACAGAAAACAGACAACCGGGGGAGGGGAGGGGAATTAAATAAATAAAAATAAATCTTTAAAAAAAAAAATCTACTAGTTAATAGTTTTCATAGTGAATTTGTTATAGTAAAATCATATTTTTGAAGTCCAAAATGACCATGTTCTCTTTAAGCCTTTATAGTATAAATATTTCCACAATTCAGTAAACAAAATGCTTTTTTTTTAAATGCCTTGGCAATAAAAGTTCTATCCAGTATAGTAACTTAATTCATTTTACACACATATTTCAAATTTTTATATTTAATCCTACCTAGAGAGTAATTTCCAAAGTGGTATTTCCTGAAGCCCAAACCCAGACTTTGTGTCTCTAGAGTAATCTTGCCTTATAGAAGTTTCAGCTTCAGTAAATCTATATCTCCTTCCCAAAATTGTTCTGGCCTGCCTGAGCTTGTTGTAAATAGTTGGTTGATTCAGAAAACTTTCTCAATGTCAACACAGTTAACAATTCACAAAATGTACAAGGAAAAGTACTGTTCTTTAAAATAAAGATATATTTCCTCTTATGAAATAAAGTTTACCATTTGGGAGAGTCTGCTTAAAGGATATGGGATCGTTTTATGTCCTCTAGAAAAGAACTTGAGAGGGCATCTCATCTCCTTTCCCTTCCTTTATCCCATTTTAAGCACCATATAAGAGATGATCCAGAGGACAATATGTATGTCAGCAAAAGAAACATATCATTAAAAAGGATGTGAACATGCAAAATTGAGTCATATAAGCTTGTGAGATTTCCAAAAACTGCTCTGCATTTTTAATATCTGAAAATAATCAAATAATTTTGTTAAATATAAATTTTCCAAGCTCCCTAGTCATCCCCTCTAAATTTTTAAACAAATACACTTGATATGAAAAATAGAATTTTATCCAAATATCAATTATACTGAGTATTTAAACTGCAAACACAGTCTTAATCCCAACCATAGTCTATGTTGTGAAATGTTAATGTTGTGAAATGTTAATGTATTTAAAAATTTTAATTATACATGGAATTAACTTAAATACTGCACTTTAAGCAATTAGTTATTAATATTTCAGTCATATTAAATAACAAGGACACATGAACAAGTGATAATCAATGCAGAAAATTTTCAAAGGCAAATTATATATTGTGGAAAGCCTAGCTTTGGCTTCTGGAAAATGTTAACTGCAAAGTTTGTACAGAAATGCTGAATAGCCCTTTAAGGAAAATACTAATGACGAATGCTGTAACAACAGAAAAGTCTAAGGAAACATACTAAGTTACATGCATTCCTCTTAAACAGGTCAAAATAATAGGGCAGATTTAATTAAGTTATTGGTTTCAAAGTAATTTTAGTGAATGATAGGGATATTAAAGCATGGAAAATCCTTGTTCCAGTTTTATACCAATTTTCAGCATCATCATTACTTAAATTTAAACAAATTTAACAGTATTAATATTTGAAAATTACTCGGAAAGTAACTCACTTAGCTTACACTGCCTACAGACAGAGTAGGGCTCTGTTCTGACAGAATGAAGAAGCAGGATGCATGTACATGTTGTCAAATATATCCATAGGAGTCACTTATGGGAAACTTAGGAAACTGCCCTTCCACCAACTTTACTATAAAGGGAGCTAGCCACAGACTAGTCCATAAAAAGGAGTAACATGTTCTGAAAACCATGATTCCTCCCCAACTGATACACACACATTACACACACACCTAAACGGGCCAGAAATGGGTACCTGACACAGTCTAGAGGTTGGTAAGCACACTATGAGGGAGCAGGACAGGGAAAGCTCTGCCCAAACTACAATGGCATGGCCTCCCCGGCCAATCTAAATCTCTCTCTAAGAAACTAAGAAGAGACTCATAGTTAAGAGCAGGAAGAAAAGCAGAAAGATTTGAAATAAGCTAAATCACATTATCGGTGGAACACTAGACTAAAATATGTGAATTCCTGAAGCTAGGAGGACAGGTAAATAAACCTGTAGACTTCTTGGATTAAAAAATGGCCTGGCAGTTTTATTCTCCCAAGTGACACACTTGTTCTATTTGTTCCTGTTTTTGGAAAACAGGGGAGCAGGGAATTATAAAATGTATGGTTTAGTTTTTTCCTGTGTTCCTCTGAGATCTTGTCAACTGACTGAAATTCATCATATTCTTATTATCATGTTTATCTCTACAGCATAGCTCCCCCTTACAAAACATTTGGGGTGGTCTCTGTTCCCAAAAACCAAGAGTACTAATTAGAAGACTTCCTGTTTTGATTTTTGTTCACTTCCTTTTACTAAGTTTTTGCAGAATTAGAGAAAAAATCATCAACATTTACCAAAGGAAAACAAACCCTTCATGTACTGTTACAACCTACTGAATAAAATAAACCCATACTAATTAGATAGTTGAAAGTTAGAACTTTAGTTTTCTAGTTCACAATTTTGAAAGCTACCAGGCTTTCTTCCTTCCAGGGTTGGTATCTTCTCACCTGCAATCCTTAGGGTTCCTTGGGTTTTCCATCATATGGCAATATGGTGGTGTCTTCTCCTGTCTCTTCTGGGTTCCATTAACTTCCAGCTTCTGGTGCTCCCTGTGGCCTTTTGTTCTAAGTCAAATGCCCTTTGCTTATAAGGACTTCAGCCATATTGGATTAAGGCCTACCCTCATTCAACTTGGGCACACCTTTAACTACTAACATCTTCAAAAGTCCTGTTTACAAATAAGTTCACACCCACAGGACCAGGTGTTAGGACCTGAACATGCCTTTTGTGGGAGACATGATTCATTCCCCAGCAGACAGACAGATAGATAGACACATGCATGGAAGGGCAGGAGAGGGGAAACTCAAACTCTACAGTAGAATGCCATCTAAACAAAGTTGAAGAAATAAAAGACTTTGGAAATAATTTTACAACTACAGTTATCATTATTTCAGGCAAGAATCATCAATGAGTGCTAAAAACTATAGGTTAAAGTATGATGAGAAACAGATAATTAATATAGTCTCAAAGTATATCCCCACAGATTGCTTGTTAATTACAAAGGAGAAAATGGTAATTTTTTAGTGGAGAAATCTGGTGAACACTACCTTAACCAAATGAGAAAAATTAACATCCCAACCAACATGCTGTGCCTCTTGATGAAATGCCCAGATAAGGACAAAACATCACTTTGTAATCTTCCTGCCAAAAAATGCATAACCTGAATTTAATCATGAGGAAACTTCCAACACAAATTGAGAGACATTCTACAAAACAACTAGTCTGTACTCTTCAAAAACATCAATGTCATGAAAGACAAGGGAGTGATGAATTATTCCAAATTAAAGGAGTATAAAGAGACATGACATTTAAATTCAATCATGACCTTGGATTGGTGAAAAATGTTATGGAACATTACTGAGACAACTAGTAGAATGTCAATACGATAGTACATTACATAATAGTATACATTGATGTTAAATTTCCTGAATTTGATCACTGTGCAGTGGTTATGCAAAAGAATGTCTTTGTTCCTGAAAATATTCACTGACATGGTATAATAAGGCATGTAGTGTCTTCAACTTAAAAATAGTTCAGAAAAAAAAAAATGTGTGTTTGTATGTGTGCGTGTGTGTGTGAAGAGAAAGAAATAAAAAACATGTATGATAAAGCAAATGTAACAAGATGTTAACAATTGTAACACTGGGGTCTTAGATACTCTCTATATTATTCTTAAAACTGTAGTGAATTGGGAAGCAGCCCAATGGATAGGGCATCTGCCTACCACACGGGAGGTCCACAGTTCTAAACCCAGGCCTCCTTGACCTGTGTGGAGCTGGCTCATGCACAGTGCTGATGCGCATAAGGAGCCCCCTGGCACGCAGGGATGTCCCCTGCATAGGGGAGCCCCAAGCGTAAGGAGTGCGCCCTGTAAGGAGAGCTGCCCAGTGCGAACGAAAGTGCAGCCTGCCCAAGAATGGCATTGCACACACACAGAGCTGACACAACAAGATGATGCAACAAAAAAGAAGCACAGATTCCCGGTGCCACTGATAAGGATAAAAGCGGTCACAGAAGAACATACAGCAAATAGACACAGAGAGCAGACAACTCGGGGGGAGGGAAAGGGGAGAGAAATAAATAAATGAATGAATGAATGAATGAATGAATGAATGAATGAATAAATAAACTCTAGTAAATTTGAAATTGTTTCAAATTTTTAAAAATAGCTCAGCTTGCAATAAAGAAAGGGAACTCCTACTTACCAGAAAGGAAGTGGGAACTAAAAACCAGAGCAGTAGGCATGTGAAACTGTTAGGAGAAAGAGGGTACAGAGCAAGTAGAAGGCGCCCAGCAAACAACTTGAGTTGAGACAAAGCCAAAAGGCTGGGGAGGCCAAGGTGGTTGAGTTTTCTGGAGAGGAAGAAGCTGCTAAAGAGAAAATTCCAGAGGTCAGCAGAGAGTTTCTCTTGAGAATTCAGCTGAGTGTAGACATCACAAGCATATGAGGAAATTATAGGAGGCCAGGGAAAAAACAACCAGAAATGAATAGAAATAACATTTGGTACTCATAGAGCAGGAAATGGTGTCTGTTCCTATCAGTCCCTCAGGAAAACATCGTACCTCATGGTTATTGGGTAGAGTATACAGGAAAGTCTGGATTCCAGAGTACAGACTCTATACTAAGCACTGTTCTGGTCATGCCTAATAAATCTTAAAAAGCAAGCTCTGAAAAGATAAAACTGTTTCCAGGTAACTTAAGTACATCCAGAACAAAGATCAAAAATATTTATAGGAATATAAAAATATTCACCACCAATAAGGTAAAAATTACAATGCCTGACATCCAATCAATAATTACCAGGCATACAAAGAAGCATAAAAATATGACCTATAATGAGGAGAAAATTCGATGACAACTGGCCCAGCACTGAGAGATATTATAATTATGAAACAAGAACATTAAAACAGTTATTATGACTATATTCCGTATATTCAAAACCTTTAGTAAACATGGAAGATATAAAAAAATCAATTTCTAGAGATGAAAACTACAATATGTGGGATGAAAAATGTACTGGATGGGATTAACCACAGATTAGACATTGCAAAAGAACCGCGACCATGAAGACAAAGCAATAAAAATGACACAAAATAAAACACACAAAGAAAAGAGAATCAAAAAAGGAACAGAGTATAAGATATGGGACAACTTATAGCAGCCTACTATATATGTAATTGGAGTTTCCAAAGGAGGAGTAAGGGGGTGGACAGAAAGAAAAGACATTTGAAGAAAAAATGGCCAAAAATTCCCTCAATTTGTTGAAAACTATAAACCCACAGATCCAAGAATCTCAATGAACACCAAGCACAAGAAACATGGAAAAAATAAAATAAACTATACCAAGGCACATCACAGTCAAATTACTCAAAAGCAATGATAAAGAGAAACATATTAAAAGCTGCCAAAGAACAATAGACACCGAAGTACAAAGAAAGGAAAAGAGTACAGCAGATTTCACATCAGGAAAAAAGGCAAATGAGAAGACTGTGGGCCAACACCTTTTAAAGATTGAAAGAAAAACTCACAACATAGAATTCTAGACACAGTAAAAATCTTTCACAGTAAAGGCAAACTCAATTACAAAAAAACACAAACAACCCAATTTAAAAATGGGCAAAGGATCTGAAAAGATATTTCTACAAAGAAGATATGCAAATGACAATAATCACATGAAAAGGTGCTCAACATCATTAACCATCAGGGAAAAGCAAATCAAAATTATGAGATATCACTTCATAACCACTAGAATGCCTATTACAGGAAATGTAAAACAGAAAATAACGAGTGTTGGGGATGATGCAGAGAAACTGGAACTCTCATGCACTGCTAGTGGGAATGTAAAATGGTGCAGCCATTGAGGAAAACAGTTTGGTGGTTCCTCAAAGAGTTAAACATAGAATTACCATATGACTTGGCAATTTCACACCTAGGTATATACCCAAAACAATTAAGAACAGGGACTCAAACAGATATTTGTAAACGAATGTTCATAGCAACATTATTCACAATAAGCAAAAGGTGGAAGCAACCCAAGTGTCTATCAACAGATGAATGGATAAACAAAATGTGGTACAAACATACAATGGAATATTATTCAGTCATAAAAAGGAATGGAGTTCTGAAACATGTTACAACACAGATGAACCTTTAAGACATCATGTTGAATAAAATAAGCCAGACACAAAAGGGCAAATATTGTATGATTTCATTTATATGAAATACCCACATTAAGCAAATACACAGTAACAGAGAGTAGATTACAGGTTACTAGAGGCTGGGGGTAGAGAAGAGAATAGGAAGTTATTGCTTAATGGGTACAAAGTTTCATAGAGGGTTATGTGAAAGTTTTGGTAATGGATGGGAGTGATGGTAGCATAATATTGTGAATGTAATTAATATCACTGAATTGTTTATATGACAGTGGTTAAAATGGGATATTGTGTTGTATATATATTACCACAATAAAAATTTTAAAAAATAAAAAGACAAAACATTTTTTCAGACATACAAAGATGAAATAATTTATCATTAGCCAATCCACACTATAAGAAATATTAATGGAAGCCCTTCAGGCAGAAGGAAATCATGCAGATAAGAAACATAGATCTACATAAAAAAGAGCAAAAGTAGTAAAAAATGCTAATCATAGGGAAGCAGATGTGACTCAAGCAATTGGGCTCCAGTCTACCATATGGGAGGTCCAGGGTTTGATTTCCAGGGCCTTCTGGTGAAGGTGAGCTGGCCTGTGCGGTGAGGTGGCCAACACAGAATGCTGGCCCATGCAGTGAGCTGGCCCAAGCAGATTGCTGGCGTGCACAGAAGCACTGGCCCACACGAACAGCTGGCGCAGCAAGATGATGCAACAAAAAGAGACACAGAGGAGAGACAATAAGAAATGCAGCAGACCAGGGAGCTGAAGTAGCACAAGAGATTGAGCACCTCTCTCCCACTCTGGATGGTCCCAGGACCAGTTCCCAGTGCCACCTAAAGAGAAGACAAGCAGACAGAAAAGAACGCACAGCAAATGGACACAGAGCAAACAATGGGTGGGGGAGGGGTGGAATAAATAAATCTTAAAAAAAAGATAACTATATGGATAAATATTTATGGTAAGGTGGTTATATTATGTAAATCTATTAAAAGATCATTGTCTTTAAACAGGTTGAGAGATGAAAATGGAATTAAATTATTGAAAGATTGTTACAGTATAGGTAAAGGGGTATAATATCACATGAAGGTAGACATACACACACAAATACTTGGTATATGTATATTGAATTAAATTTTCACATTCAAAAAACTATTATATTTTGGAACTACATTAAAACTATAGATTCATCTGAGGAAAAGCCACACCTTTATAATATTGAGTATTCTTACCTATAAATATGGTATATTCCTCTGTTAATCTAGGTCTTCTTATATATTTAAATAAAGTTTAATAATCTCATCCATTAAAATCTAGTAAATCTTTTGTTAGATTTATTCCTAACACACCTTATATATTTTTACTAATATTGAAAATGCTATTTTTTTCATTTTTATTATGTAATTTTGTTACTGGTTTATGAAAATGTAAGTACCTTCTGTGTGTTGATCTTTTATCCAACCTTATTGGATAAAAGATTTTATTAATTCTAATCCTTTGTAGAAAATCATAACATCTGCAAATAATCATATTTTTGTTCCTTCTTTTGCAACCATACATACAGCCTGTATTTCTTTTTCTTCTCCTACTGCTCTAGGTAGTATCTTGAGAACAACATCAAACACAAGTGATGACAGCAGGCAACCTTGTCCTGTTTTTCCTTTTTTCATACCGGTAAGAGTTTTTCAATATGAATGCTGGTCAGTTTTATTGAAATTTTTCCTAAATCTTTAGAGATAATCATATGATTTTTGTTCTCTAATCTAATAATGTGGGAAATTATATTAACTAATTTTCTAATATTGAATCAATCTTGCATTTCTGAGATAAATTTAATTTGGTTGAGATATTTAGCTTATTAATTTTCAGCCTTCCTTTATAACATAAGCTTAAGGGTATAAATTTTCCTGTGTGATGCTTTAAATTGCCCCACAATTTTTTAGATGTATTCTTTACATCATTCAGCTCAAAAGATTTTCTAATTCCCATTTCTTCTAGTTGTTGCCTAAATAATTCTAATTATAATATCACAGTCTAGCATTAGCAATATATATATATTATCACCTTATAAGTATCATTAACAAAGCAAACCCCAAATTTATCATAGGAAATATATCAATGCATTTAAAAAATACTAGCAAATATAAGTGCCCACTCCATTGGCCTTACAGTAAATAATGATAATAATAATAGCCAATATTGCCAAATATAAAACCTTTGATAATTTTCAGTAAAGGCCAGGCAGTAAGTAAGAAACACACCAAAACCATGGTATAGTCAATCTGTCTTTCCTGTCCAAAAATGATTCTGTCACACTATATTATCAGAACCCTCAAATTATTATTATTATTTTTAATTTATTTTTCTCCCCTTCCCCCCCTCCCCTTGTTTGCTCTCTGTGTCCTTTCGCTGTGTGTTCTTCTGTGTCCGCTTGCATTCTCTGGTGGCACTGGGAAACTGCATCTTGCTGCATCAGTTCTCTGTGTGAGCAGCGCCACTCCTGGCAGGCTGTACTTTTTTCACACAGGGTGGCTCTCCTTGCGGGTGCACTCCTTGTGCGTGGGGCACCCCTATGTGGGGATGTCCCCGTGTGGCACGGCACTTCTTGCACACAGCAGCACTGTGCATAGGCCAGCTTACCACATGGGTCAGGGGGCCCTGGGGATGGAACCCTGGACCCTCCACATGGTAGACAGTCGCTTTATCAGTTGAGCCATGTCCGCTTCCCTCAGATTATTTTCAAACAACAAAATACTTCGCTGCTACCGGAAATAAGATGAGGGAATGTTAGAAAATAAAGAAATAATGCCTCCTCCAACATCCTAAGCTATTAAAACTTCTTGTCTTCTCATGTCTAATAAGTTCACAATCTCTTGCAAAATTCAGCGCTTTATACAAACTCTGAAATTGGAAAAAGAAAAACCAGCCATACTGGGAGATGGGAAGCTTGGAAAGATCTGCCAGTTTTTCTTCCCTTATTGCTGGAAAGCATAAGCATTTGATACAATCCTAGCTAACAGGACCTGAAGGGAAGTCTGCTGAAGTTTCTCAGAAAAGTTTCCCTTTCTAATAAAAAGGAAGATAAGAAAATGTCCCTCTTCTTTGCTGGATATTAGATCTGTATAAGAGTATGAGAAAGGTGAAGCCATCTTGTAATCATGACATGGGCCATCACTAACAGTGCAGAAATAACTCATCTAACCCTTAGTCCTCCTGATTAAGTTAGGCATCTTTTCAACTCATCCAAATTTCCCATTGTAGATTTTCCTCTCAGTCACTGAGCTAGACTAGAACTGCCTAACTTCTGACATAGAGATAGTATAAGTGAAAGTCCTCTTATTGGTTAAGCCAGTTTGAAGGCATCCCAACTGACATAACTATCTCAAGGGTTATTGTGAGGAGCAAATGTGATACTATGTACAAAACACTCAAGTCAGTGCTTGCCACCTAGCTCAGAGATTGGACTACGTAATGTTGATGAAGAACAACAAAGTGGACACATCATGTGATGTCACTGAACATAAATATGTGATTTAGTACCAATAAACCATATTTTACATATATTTGCTTATTTCCAGATGTTGTGGTTGCCGTATAATAAAGTTCCCATTTTACTGATGAAACTTAGGCTTAAAGAGACCAAGAAATATGTTCAAGGACACACAGCTAGGTAGTAAAGTTAAAGCCAATAAACACTATTCCTTCCACTTAAAAGAAAAAAATTCAAGGTTAGGGAGCTCATACTCCTAGAAATATGTAATTATCAAAAGGAATCTTATTGGAAAATGTTTTAACATATTTCAGATAAAGTTGAAAATGGCAGTCACAGCAACTGACTCTGCCCAATTCTACCTCTTAACCATTTACAGCAAATTGATTACATAAAGCTCACATGACTATAGCTTTAATCCTGTTGAAATATCCTGTATTTTACCATTCCTGCAAATTCTAGTCAAATATTTTCAAGTTAAATATGTTGAGATGTATGTAAATTATATATGTATAAAATAATTTTTAAATGGTGGAAGTGACTTGGCCCAATGGATAGGGCATGCGCCTACCACATGGGAAGTCCGAAGTTCAAACCCAGGGCCTCCCTGACCCGTGTGGAGCTGGCCCATGAGCAGTGCTGATGAGCGCAAGGAGTGCTCTGCCATGCAGGGGTGTCCCCGTATAGGGGAGCCCCACGCGCAAGGAGTGTGCCCCACAAGGAGAGCCGCCCACCGCAAAAGTGCAGCCTGCCCAAGAATGGCACTGCACACACAGAGAGCTGACACAACAAGATGATGCAATAAAAAGAAATATAGATTCCCGGTGCCACTGATAAGGATAGAAGCAGTCACAGAAGAACACACAGCGAATGGACACAGAGAGCAGGCAACGGATGGGGGGGGAGGAGAGAAATTTAAAATAAATAAATAAATAAAAATGGTATAAAAGTGATCCTCATTGTGGCTACCATTTTAAATTAAATTAAAAGTACTTTGATTTTTGCCATGACAAAATTTAATTTTGAAATTACTAGCTTTATGACTCAAACTGAAGTGAATGTAATAATCATTTAATAATACTATATATTAATTTTAGAAATTATTTGAAAATACTTTCAGAAAATGTTCTGCATGTCATCAAAACCAACCAATTTTCAAGAAATCCAACATTATGCTTACATTTTAAAAGTACAAAGCCAACCATTATTTTTTTTGTAGTTAAATCAATTATTTAGCCATGTACAATCTTTCACTTAAAAACTATGCTTAAACCACTTTCCTAGTTTCAGTTAAAGGGAATGGATATAAGCAACGAACGGAAAGCAGATTATAACTTGTTACATAAGAACTTTGAAGTTTAATTGTATTTCACAAAACCATTAAAATGAATGACCTCTTTAACAGATGCATACCAATTAATATATGCTACAGATAAAATTAAGATGAGGTTAATAATTCTATACTATAAAATTCTAAGGTTTTCTAAACTCCAAAATGCCTAACGTGTCAATAGCCAAAATTCTATTTCAGGAATTTAAAACTTAATGCTCCTTAATATTCTGTTGGAAGTTTTTAGAATGGTATCACAAATATTTTCTGCCACTTGAATTAAACAATACCTAAGTAATACTGAGCTAGGCAAAAAAAAAGTTTTAATTTATCTCCAACCTAGCATAACATCTTAATGCTCTATTGTTTGTTGCCTTAACAAATAATGTTTACAAATACTTTAGAAATCACCCAAATTCACAGTGAAATAGTAATGACATATTATACCACTTGACATTAGTTATTATCAGAGATGGTTCTCCAAGAAGGCTGAGAAAACCTTATTAGTAGTACTGAAGCAGGCTAGTAAGACAGGGAATTAATAGACGGCTCTGGAACCTGACAGAGAGTCCACGTGGACATCAGTAACCCCCAAGATGGCTGCTGGAAAACCCCCACCCCCAGAATTCTGCTATCCAGGACAAAGCCTTCTTCTGGGAATAAGGAAAAGCCCTGGATATTCCCCAAGGACTTTATCATTGGGTCCTCATGGGGGATTGATGGGTGGGGTAATCAATCAAAACAGCAAAAAGCTGGAACCCCTCCCCTGCCATTAGCAAAGGGGTGGAATAATTAATAGTTTATAAAGCAGACCACGAGGCCCAAGAGTGCTCTCGCCCTGCTCTCTTGCCTCTGGACCTGTTCCTGTCCTCTGTTGCCACTCTTGCCATTTTTCCTCTACCACATGGCCACACAAGTAAACCTGGGCACTTGTAATCTATAATGGGGAATTGTAGCTTGTAAATCAGCCCTCTTTATGTCTTTTAACCACCTTCCTCTCTACCTGGGACTCCTGATCTGTTATTTTCTCCCATTTCCCTTCCCTCCTTACCTGAATAAATTACTGGCCTAACTCACCCGGCATGCTCTTGAAATTCATTTCTCCCATATAAACAAGAACCTAAGTGGAATCCGGTAACAGTATGATGTGCAATGTGCTCATATGTCTACCTGACCAAAAATTCTCTTTTGCAACGTAACTATATTACCTGTGAAAGGCATATATAAACTAATAAGTGCTAATGGGTTCCTTACTCCGATATATAAAAAGGTTGGGACTTGGGGATGGCATTTATATGTTTGTGACTTTCCTGGAATATGGGACTGTCCTGTCCTGTTCTAGGATTGTAGTAAGAATTCTGATTATGAAAACTCTTCCCTTCTAAAATTCACTGTAAGTCAAGGACAGAAATCATGTGATTCTAAGATTTTAAGATAAAATAACCACATGAAAAACTCTCTTTCACTTAGGAGCTGGTATAAGAATTCATTTAGTTTAGGATCATGGGGGGAAAATCTGACAAGCACTCAGAGTGGAAGGCAAACTCCTCAGAGAATCTAAGCTTTGAAGAACAATGCACACCTACTCCACTGAAAAAAGGAGAGCAGTCTGTTTTGCTCCTCAGAGGGGAGGAGGAGAGAGAGTGAGCCAGAGGATAGCAAGCCAAGTGCTATGCCTTGCCAACCTATAGTAAGTAATATTAAGGAAATTTTTAATATTAAGGTGACTTTTTTTAGCAAGTCACATAAAGAAATACTTATTCCAATTACAGTCAGACTTGATTGTAAAAACTTTTTTTCCTACTTTCTAGTAAGAAAAAATAAAATCATATGCTACCAGCCAGACCAATTTGTTTTTAGCAATTCACATTATATTCCTTCATTAAATACGCAGGAAAAGTTTGATTGTGAGGTCTAAGAATTCTAACAAAATTAATATATTCATTTCTCATTTGTACAAGATTCAAACTCTCAAAGGCCCAAGTATACTACTTTGCTGAAAGAATACCATATTTTCTATCATATTCCTTACCTTATAAATCACTTTTCATTTAAGCTGAATTTTAAAATGAAGTCATATGCTTTTTCTGACAGAAAATAAGTCAGACTTATCTGACTGATTTGACATTACAGACTATCTTTGCCAATTAAATTATATGACAATATTTTAAGCAAATTTGAAAACTGAATAAGCAAACAAGCCATTTCAAGGTTTTCACAAAAACATGTTCAAAGCATGTAAGATGAAAGCATTTTATTAAAAATATTGTTCTGGGAAAGAAGTACTGAAATAACATTTTAATTTTTCCTAACACTTCCTAATACTTTCAGAGCATATTGAATTAAAGTAATTCTAAATGAAAGAGGAACTGTATAATTTTAGGCAACTTTCAGTAAATTTTAGTAAAACTTTGAATGACTAACAGATAATAAATAAATCCTTTTGCAAATCAGGTAGCTTTCAATTTTTTCCTTTAAACCAAATTGAAGGAGGGCATAAATTAGTTGTCAGTTGATAGACAATTGAAAACCATTTCTGATGACAGGCTGCCATGTGATTTTGCTTTCGCAAATGACATGGAAGGAATTCAAAGAACTTCCATCTACATATTTGTGTGATTAGAGTTTCTACACATTTGCATTTATATATATACACAAACATATTTTGTAAACTGGAAAACTATGTAGGTTGTAAAGTAGATAACAATCCACATCAAGGAAATAATAAATTTATGAGGGCCTGGAAAAAAACACCTCCCTGAATTATGAATCCTGTTTATGTGAACTGGTCAGATCAAATAAGATATCACAAGACAAACCTCAGCTCTGAACCCCGAGATATACGTTAATTCATTTCTCGGCATTATAGATGAAACTAAACATAAAATATCTACATTCCTCATGCACATACTTTTTTATATGGGAGGGTATCAAAGAACTGGATTTGAAAACTAAGACACTGAAATGTTCCACAAAAAAAGGAACAGGGGACTTGTATGAAATCCTATGGAGGGCCAAGCTTAGCTAGTCAATTCCACCTTTGGGAACTAGTTAGTTTGCAACATCCTACCTCTATAATAAGCACAATGTAATATAAATTCTAGGGGCGGCAGCAAGGTTATGAAACTGGTTATGAGTAATGCATGACCATTTTCTGAGCCTTCTATTCCAGCCACAGCTCTCAGCAGTCCCATGCAGACAGAGTCAACTATATTCCCTAGGTAAACCAAGCACATTAGACAAATAAACATATCATAAGAACAAAAGATAATTTAGTGAAGTATACATTTTATAATCTAAATTATTTTTAATTCCACATTAAAAATTATCAGGTTAAAACTGATAATTTAACTAGATGATTTGGTAAACAACGTAAACACAAGCTAATTACAATAAAATTGCAAATACATCCTTTTTTTTTTTTTTAAGTGTTGAATTACAACTTTTCCAATCATTTTCCCAATAGAATTTGCATGTTTGGAATTACTGCTTGGCTACAAAAGTTTGAAACTGATTAGGTTCATAAAAATTAGTGGTCCAGCTCCCACACTGGCAAATTTAAAGGCATTTTTGCTTGTATCTACTGTGAGAAAGACACCAGGTTGTGTTCTACGAGGTATATATAGATGTATATGATATAGTAATTGAACTCAAGGAAATTAATTAAAAGTCTAGTAACAACACAAATAACTATAACACAGAGTAAGAAAAACATGTTTCCAAACTCTTTATTAGGAAAATCTTTAAACAGAAAAGTTGAAAGCATTATACAACGACCACCACATAGATCCAAAATTAACATTTCACTATACATTATTTTCTCACTTTACTACAGTTGCTTTACCCATTTCCTTTTTTTTTTATGGTCATGACTATCCATCATCCTATATACCTATTTTAATGGTTAGGCTATTGTGTCAACTCCGCCAGGTAATTGTGCCCAGTTGTTTAGTCAAGCACTGGACTAACTCTAATACAAGGGCATTTATGGACTTCAGTTACCATTGACTATACTTCAGTGGTAAATCATAGATAGCTGGTTATAATTACATCAGTCAGGGAGATTGCCATGAGCAAGAGTGATGCTTAATCCAAACAGCTGAATGCCTTAAAAGGGGAAGTGATTCCAGCATTGAGAGAGAATTTCCCAGCTCATCTTTGGACAGCCAGCATCTCCCAGAACTCATCAAGAACCTTCATTGGACTTTCATTGCAGTCCAGGTTGCAGCCTGCCTGTGGAACCTGGAACTGTGCATCCCCACGGCTGCGTGAGAGACTCTTACAGAATCTCGTGCTATTGACAGATATCTCTTGATTCTGTTTCCCTAGAGAACACTGACTAATACATCCATCAATCCATTTTATGTTTTCAATACAACTCAAAGTAAGTTGCAGGCATAGGTATGGTCCACCCCAAAACACTTCAGCATGCATATCATTAACTAAAATGTAGTAGTTGTTTACAGTTTTTTAAATAAAATTTGCATAAAATGAAATGAACCAATCTTATTGTGTCATTTGACAAATGCAGACACCTGTGAAACTCAAAACCCTATCAAGATACCACAGAAAGTTCTCTTATGCCCATTCCCAGTCAGTCCCCACACCCACATAGATTTAGCTTTGCAGACAACTTTCAATTCAAAATTTAAAACAAAGAGCAGAGACGGGACAAGATGGCGTCTGAGTGAGTGCATCTTACGATCTCTCCTACGAAGAGGCGGCCGAGTGGGGTTGGAGTCTTGCCGGAGCAGGCTCTCTTAGGGGTTTGCAGGGCAGAGGGTGTGTGGACATCGATTTGGAGAGAGAGTGGTGGAGCTGGTGCTTGCTAAAGGTAGAATTGCAGCTTACAAGTACAGAGGTTGGAAGCTGTGGGCTGGCGGGACCCTTCCCCCTGGGGCTGGCGGCTGCGGTGTTTCCTGAGAACTGTCGGTTGTGCGGTGGCATTCCTGGGCCCTGTGGTCCCTGGATGCGTGGTCCCCAAGTCAGTGTCCCCTGAGCCACCATAGCCCCTGTTCCACGGACCTCCGTGCCCTGCAGAGTCCCAGACTTCCCTTTCCCAAGTCCAGCACTCCTGGAGTTCCGGGATTGCCTTAGCCGTCCAGTTTTGACTGACTCTGTGGGTGGGAGGGATTTGGTGGGGGCTGCAGTAAGGGTGCCTGGCTAGTGTGGGTTCGATTTTCTGGTGTTTCCCCCGCCCCCCTCTTTTTTCTTTTTCTCTTTTCTTGCGCTTGGAGGAGCATACTGGCTGGCGTGGGGAATCTGCTGAGAAAGCCCGATTCACCTAAATACCCTGGGACAGGAAACTTGGCCTGGGAGAAGGTGGAGTCATAAAATCAACAAGCCCTCTCATAGCACACCTAAAGGAGAGGGACTGTAGGAGCTGCTTTCCAAGCCTCCAATAGCACACTTGGGGTTCCTGGTGAGGTATGGGTGTTCTCTCTCTGGAAATTAAGAGTCATTGTTTTCTGTGCAGAGCTGATTTAATAAGGACCCACTTGAATCTCTACTGGACTTCTCAGGCAGCTTTCCTGTTGCCTGGGAGAGAGGGAAGTGAGGAAGGGAGAAAAGGGGGAACGTTAGATCCCTAAGCGTTTTATTTAACTACAAACAGGATTCCTAGCTTGAAATTTTCCTTAGTATTTGGTTGGTTTTTCCTTGTTTTTCCTTCCTCTTTATCCCCCCAAGGCCCTTTTTTTCTTTCTTTTTTCTTTCTTGCTCTTTTTCTTTTTCCTGTTTACTTCCCCACTCCCTTTTGTTCCTTTTTTCCCCCTCTTTCTTTTTTTCTCTGCTTTCTTATTCTTCTTACATTAGGTGCTGCAGAGAGATTCACATTTGCTGTATTTCCTCATCCTCCATTTACTCTTTTCTGTGTGCACTGATTTTGGCCACCAATACTATTCCCTTTTCTCTACATCTTTCTATCCTCCATCATTGTTTGTTTCTCTTACATTACACCTCTCTTTGTTAGCCCCCCTATTTTTCTGACTTTTTATTACTAATACCTTTGTTCTGTTTTCTGCCTTATATTCACTCTTTATACTATTATCCTCTCTTTTCTCTTTCCCTCTCTCCTGAACACACAGGTCTTTTAATTCATGCTGTATTCCTCCCCATATTCAGATTATTATCTACTCTACTTTTCTTACTGTTATAACTCTACATACCTTACATGAGTCTAATATCCATTCTCCTATATCTCACATGGTTCCTCTGTTAATATTTACTATCAATACTACTATTATTCATTTTCTTTTCTTACTCCTTTTGCTTTCTCTGGCCCTAATATTTTCCTTCAAGTGAACTTAGCCAACAAGGAAATAGAATAAGAAGAACAAAGTGACAAAGACTTAACACACATGCAAAAACAACAACTAATTAAACTCCAAACTAGACAAAGAGGCTAAGCAACTGACTAAACCCATCAAGATAAAATGATGACCAGACAGCAACAAAAAACTACAAACCAAACCAATAATCAGGAAAACATGCCCCAATCCAATGAACAAACTAAAAATCAGGAAGAGGAGCAGAACATCGAACAAGTAATTAAAGATCTCCAAACATATATTAGGGACCAATTTGATGAGGTGAAGGAAGAGATTAACAATATGAAGAAAACAATTGGAGAGAATACAGAAGAAATTGCAATCATACGCAAAAATATAACAGATATGATGGTGATGAACAGCACAATTCAAGAAATCAAAAATACACTCTCAGCAAATAACGAAAGACTCGAAGAGGCAGAGGAGAGATTAAGTGAGATGGAAGACAGTACATCCGAAATCAAACAGATAGTAGAACTGGTCAATAAAAAGATAGAAAAAATCCAGCAGGGGCTTAGGGACCTGAATGACAATGCAAAATGCACGAACATACGCATTATAGGCATCCCAGAAGGAGAAGAAAAGGGAAAGGGGACAAAGGGGTGTTGGAGGAAATAATGGCTGAAACTTCCCAAACTTAATGAGGGAGATGGATGTACATGTCCAGGAAGCACATCACACACCAAACAGCATAAATCCCAACAGGCCTACCCCAAGACATATACTTGTCAAGTTATCCAATGCTCAAGACAAAGTGAAATACTAAAAGCTGCAAGAGAAAAGAGAACCATCACATACAAAGGAGGCTGCATAAGATTAGGTGCTGACTTCTCATCTGAAACCATGGAGGCAAGGAGACAGTGGTATGACACAGTCAAGGTATTAAAAAAAAAAAAAATTTTCCAACCAAGAATACTCTATCCAGCAAAGTTAGCATTCAAAAATGATGGAGAGTTCAAAATATTCACAGATTAAAAAAAAACTAAGAGAGTACACCAACAAAAATCCTGCCCTTCAAGAAATACTAAAGTGAGTTCTGCAGCAAGAAAGAAAAGAACGAGAGAAAAAGAGTTGGAGGAGAGTGTAAGAGCAACTAAAAAGACAAAAACAGGGAAAGAAAATCAAACAGAATATGAAAAACACAAATCCAAAGAAAATATGGCTAATATAAGTAATTCCTTGAAAGTAATAACACTGAATGTCAATGGATTAAACTCACCTGTCAAGAGACTCAGACTGGAAGACTGGATAAGGAATTATGACCCATCTATATGTTGTCTGCAAGAAACACATCTTAGACCCAGGGATTCAAGGAGGTTGAAAGTGAATGGCTGGAAAACAATCTTACAAGCAAGCAATAACCAAAAAAGGGCAAGAGTAGCTATATTAGTATCAGACAAAATAGACTTTGAATGCAAAACAGTTGTGAGAGACAAAGATGGACATTACATATTAGTGAAAGGGATAATCTTTCAAGAAGAAAGAACAATCATAAACACTTATGCTCCTAACAAGGGTGCCTCCAAATACATGAGGCAAACACTGGGAAAACTAAGTGAAGGAATAGATGCCTCTACAATTATAGTGGGGGACTTTAATACACCACTACCAACTTTGGGCAGAACATCTCAAAAGAGAATCAATAAAGAAACAAAGACTTTGAACAATATATTAGAGGAGCTGGACCTAATAGACATATACAGAACATTACACCCAAATACAGCAGGATATACATTCCTCTCAAGTGCACACGGATCATTCTCCAAGATAGACCACATGCTAGGACACAGAAAAAGTCTCAATGAATTCAGAAAGATTGAAATCATACAAAATAATTTCTCTGACCACAGTGGAATGAAGGTAGAAATCTGCAAGGGCCAGAGACCCAGATTTGGCACCAAGATTTGGAAGTTAAACAATACACTCTTAGAAAAACAATGGGTCAAGGAGGAAATCTCAAAAGAAATTAATAACTACCTTGAAACTAATGAAAATGATAACACAACATATTCAAACTTATGGGATGCAACAAAAGCAGTCCTGAGAGGGAAATTTATATCCATAAATTCATACATCAAAAAAGAGGAAAGAGCTAAAGTTGAAGAATTAAATGCACACTTGGAGGAATTAGTTAAAAAAACAACAAACTAACTCCAAAGGAAGAAGAAAGAAAGAAAGAACAGGGAAGCAGACTTGGCCCAAAGGATAGGGCGTCTGTCTACCACATGGGAGGTCTGCAGTTCAAACCCTGGGCCTCCTTGACCCATGTGCAGCTGGCCCACGTGCTGTGCTGATGTGAGCAAGGAGTGCCATGCCACGCAGGGGGCGTCCCCCACGTAGGAGAGCCCCACGCGCAAGGAGTGCAACCTGTAAGGAGAGCCACCCAGCGCGAAAGAAAGTGCAGCCTGCCCAGGAATGGCACTGCACACACGGACAGTTGATGCAGCAAGATGACACAACAAAAGAAACACAGATTCCCGTGCCACTGACAAGAACAGAAGCAGACAAGAATACGCAGCAAATGGACACAGACAACAGACAAGTGGGGGAGTAAGGAGAGAGAAATAAATAAAATAAAATCTTTTAAAAAAAAAGAAATAACAAAGATCAGAGCAGAACTAAATGAAATAGAAAATAAGAAAGCACTTGAAGAAATAAACAAAACCAAGAGCTGGTTCTTTGAGAAAATCTATAAAATTGACAAACCCTTAGCTAGATTTACAAAGAAAAAAAGAGAGAAGATGAAAATACACAAAATAAGAAATGAGAAAGAAGATATCACCACTGATCCCACAGAAATAAAGACTATCATAAGAGGATACTTTGAAAAGCTATATTCCAACAAAAACAACAATTTAAAGGAAATGGACAAATTCTTAGAAACACATAAGCAGCCTACATGTCAAAAGAAGAAGTTGAAGATGTCAACAAACCAATCACAAGTAAAGAGATAGAATCAATCATTAACAACCTCCCAACTAAAAAGAGCCCTGGGCCAGATGGCTTCACAGGTGAATTCCACAAAACATTCTGGAAAGAACTAATGCCAATCTTGCTTTTAAGCTCTTCCAAAAAATTGAAACAGAAGGAACATTGCCTAACTCATTCTATGATGCCAACATTACTCTAATATCAAAGCCAAACAAAGACACAAGAAAGGAAAATTACAGACCAATCTGTCTAATGAACCTCTATGCAAAAATCCTCAACAAAATACTTGCTAATCGTATTCAACAACAATTAAACAAATTATACACCATGACCAAGTGGAGTTCATTCCTAGTATGCAAGGATGGTTCAACATAAGAAAATCAATTAATGTAATATACCACATAAACAGATTAAAAGAAAAAAATCACATGATCATATCTATAGATGCAGAAAAAGCATTTGACAAAATACAGCACCCTTTCTTGATAAAAACACTGCAAAAGATTGGAATAGAAGGAAACTTTCTGAACATGATAAAGAGTATCTATGAAAAACCCATAGCTAACATAATTTACAACGATGAAATCCTAAAATCTTTCCCTCTAAGATCAGGAACAAGACAAAGATGCCCACTATCACCCCTCCTGTTTAACATAGTCTTAGAAGTATTTGCTCAAGCACTGAGGCAAGAACCAGACATAAAAGGCTTCCAGATTGGAAAGGAAGAAGTCAAAATTTCACTATTTGCAGATGATATGATCCTATACATAGAAAACCCTGAGAAGTCTACAACAAAGCTTCTAGAACTTATAAATGAATTCAGTAAAGTCGCAGGTTACAAGATAAATGCCCAAAAATCAGTAGTATTTCTGTACACCAATAATGAGCAATCTGAGGAGGAAATCAGGAAACAAATACCATTCACAATAGTAAATTAAAAAATCAAATACCTAGAAATAAATTTAACTAAAAAGGTAAAAGACTTATACACAGAAAACTACACAACACTGTTCAAGGAAATCAAAGAAGACCTAAATAAATGGAAGAATATTCCCTGTTCATGGATAGGAAGACTAAATATTATTAAGATGTCTATCCTACCAAAACTGATCTGCACATTCAATGCAATCCCAATAAAAATCAACACAGCATTCTTTAATGAACTAGAGAAACTAACTATGAAATTTATTTGGAAAGGAAAGAGGCCCCAAATATCCAAAGACATATTGAAAAAGAAAAATGAAATTGGAGGAATCACACTACCTGACTTCAAAACATACTACAAAGCTACAGTAGTGAAAACAGCAAGGTATTGGCATAAGGAGAGACACACAGACCAATGGAATCGAATTGAAAGTTCTGATATAGAACCTCATATATATAGCCATATAATTTTCGATAAAGCCACCAAACCCTCTCAACTGGGAGAGAATGGCCTATTCAACAAATGGTGCCTGGAGAACTGGATAACCATATGTAGAAGAATGAAAGAGGATTACCATCTCACACCTTATACAAAGATCAACTCAAGATGGACCAAAGACCTAAATATAAGAGCCAAGACCATAAAGGCCTTGGAAAGTAGTGTAGAGAAACATCTACAAGACCTTGTAATAGGAAATGGCTTCATGAACATCACACCAAAAGCATGAGCAGCAAAAGAACAAATAGATAAATGGGACTTCCTCAAAATTAAAGCCTTCTGCACCTCAAAGGAGTTTGTCAGGAAAGTGAAAAGAGAGCCTACACAAAGAGAGAAAATATTTGGTAACCATATATCTGATAGGAGACATATCTTGTATATATAAAGAACTCCTATATCTTGAAAATAAAAAGGCAAACAGCCCATTTTAAAAATGGGAAAAAGATTTGAACAGACACTTCTCCAAAGATGATATACAAATGGCTAAAAAACACATGAAAAATGCTCAAAATCCCTAGTTATTACGGAAATGCAAATCAAAACAACAATGAGATACCATCTTACTCCCATAAGACTGGCAGCTATCACAAAATCAGAAAACTACAATTGTTGGAGAGGATGTGGAGGAATGGGAACACTCATCCACTGCTGATGGGAATGCAGAAGGATCCAGCCATTCTGGAGAACAGTTTAGAGGTTTCTCAAAAAACTAGCTACAGATTTGCCATATGACCCAGCAATTCCACTGCTGGGTATATACCCAGAAGATCTGAAAACAAGGACACAAACTGATATATGCACACCAATGTTCATAGCAGCACTATTCACTATTGCCAAAAGTTGGAATCAACCCAAATGTCCATCAACAAATGAATGGATAAATAAAATGTGGTATATACATACAATGGAATACTACTCAGCTATAAGAACAAATACAGTACAAACACATGTGATAACATGGATGAATCTTGAGAACCTTACGTTGAGTGAAGCAACCCAGGCATTGAAGGACAAATACTACATGACCTCTCTGATATGAAATAAGTAAACCAAGCTGTCTCAGAGAGCTAGAGACTGGATGATAAACTTTAAGGTAGTTGGAGGGTAGAAGAAGGTTGTGAGCTGACAGCTACTTGAGTAAAATCTATGGTAAGCTGGAGATAAGTATTTGTACAGGGAAGGGATAAATTGGGGGCATAGGGCTAACTTTGGGTGGGGTTTTGTGGGCTTTAGGGGTGCTAGGGATGGGAGGATGGGTCAAATTGCCCACGAAATTGGGGAGAGGGTGAGGGGGACATTTGATCATGGGAGACTGTCAAGTATGTGGTTGAAATTGTGGTGTAGAGAAAACTCTTTAGAAAATGTAGTATGGAAGGTTGCATGTTAGGGATGCTTAAGGGGGGGGCATATGACAGAGGGCAAGCTTCTGGGGAGTGTGTGAGTGCTCATTTTGTCATAGTGGATTATATCATTGGGTGGAGACCCATACAATGAGAGTGAAGGTATACCCACATCCTGGGGAGGACTGATGTTCTCAAACAGAGGGAATTGTATCTTTTGAGAGAATCGGTGGCTCCCAATGGGTTAGGGCAGTCAAGTATGTCAAGCCCTCAACATTTTTGCAAATATCTCTGAATATGGTCCCTCAAGTAATGAAGATTGATTATCATGGTGGGCCCTGTGGGGAGGGGGAAAGAGGTGTTGAATACACGGAATCAGGGTAACTGTGGGGCAATGGAAGAGTTCCACAGGATCATGCCATAATGGATATAGGTCATGTTAAATTACACCAAAAATGTATAAAAATCTGTAGGCTAAAATATAAACCATAATGTAAACCCAAATGGAACCATGTCTGAAAGCTATCATTTCAATATCTGTACATTAGCTGCAGCAAATATAATATGAACGTGTAAAAAGATCACTGTTGGGGAAGGGACAAAGGGTTTGATGTTGGATATGTGGGAGTACCATATATTGTATATGTGAATTACTGTGACCTAAAACTTATGTCAAGAGAAACGTAATAATCAGGAAAAAAAAGAAGAAGAAGAAAGAAAGAAAGGAGGTAGACACTGAGGAAGAAATGGAGGAGATTGCCTTGCCACTGTACATACAGGGCAACACCTGTAGTTTTTTCATTTTTTCATTTCTTTGATACCCCAATTTATTTTTCCTTTATTTAATTTTTCTAAATTCCTATGTATTCTATATCTAACTTTTAAACCCATCGCTATATTCCATTTTTCTATGAATGGAAACCTGGGTTTCCTTTTTGAAGAAGTTTTGGACTAAGAGAGGTTCAACTATGGTGGGGGAGGAGCATTTGTGTGGGTGTCATCAGTGGGGAGCACACGGTTGGGAGAGAGTTCTCCAGGGCATGTATACAGGGTACATAGAAAGGTTTGGATATTTTCATAGTGGTTTTGGTTGGAAACGACAGATGAGAGAGTGCTGAATTCCTGACCAGGGGAGCTCTATCACATTCCCCAATGAAACAACAACAGTCCCCCAAGTGCAATGGCAAAAACCAATAAAGATAGATGGTCCAATGATGAGCCCTTGATACTGATGGTTCCGATTATGAGCCTGTGTGCCTGAAATATGAACTAGGCCTATAGCTGTGGGATGCCTAAGAGTTACCTCCTGAGAGCCTCCATGTTGCTCAAATGTGGCCACTCTCTAAGCCAAACTCAGCATGTAGATGCACTGCCTTCCCCCCAGCATGGGACATGACTCCCGGGAATGAGCCTCCCTGGCACCGAGAGATTACTACCAAGCACCAGCTGATGATATAACTACAAAATGACCATGAACAAAGATGTCAACTCAGTCCAGCAGAATATCTTAGCATACATGTGATATCAGGTGATAAAAACTGCATTTTGACCTTCAATAAAAGGGGGAAATGGAAAGGACAAATGAGTTTATATGGCTATGAGTCTCCAAAAAAGAGGTGGGAGGTCATGGGGGGGGGAGGGGTGGGTCATGCTTATGTATGCCTCAGCAGGGTACCAGAGATAGCCAAGGTAGATGGAAACCCAAGTGATGGTTCTTCTGAGGGCTGCAGCGACTGACAGGTTCTATGGTCAAGGCAGATGGCACTGGAGTTCAGGACCATGTCAGTTGGCCCTACTCTAGAGTTTGTGTTCCTGAGTGTGATGGAGTTGGACTCAGATATAACTTTTCTACACATGCCTCTTCTGTTACTTTTACCGGACCTGTGGTTGGCATTTGGGTTGGTGCATACTCCCGAGACCTGAATCTCTGAACTGTCCAAGTGATGGCCAGGCTCTCAGCCTCAGCAGACTTGTAGCTCCTACCCTCTGGTTTCTTGGACTTACCCTGGCCAGCTGGCAGAGAGGTGAAGAGGGTCAACCACCACACCAGGGAGCCAAGAGTGCCTACAGCTGCAAGCAGGAGAATTGCATCCATCATCTATGTGGAATCTAAACCCCCTCTTGATGTAGAGGGGGACTGGACATAGCCATCCCAAGTCCACAAGATGGAGGAATAGAGTATGGATTAGGGTAGACTTACTGATGTTCTGCTGGGAAAATATTGTGATTAGTAAGGGAAGAAATTGTAGTGGTGATGTGGAGAGGGTGGCCATGGTGGCTGCTGATGGTCGGGAGAGGGAAGAAGAGATATGGTGTGGGGGCATTTTCAGGAGTTGGAGTTGTCCTAGGTTGTGCTGCAGGGACAGATGCTGGACGTTGTGTGTCCTATCATGGCTCACTGGCTGGAATGGAGGAGAGTGTGGACTACAATGTGGACTACTGTCCATGTGCTGCAGCAGTTCTCCAGAATGTATTCGCCAGGTGCAGTGGATGTGCCACAATGATGGAAGAGTTTGTTGATGTGGGTAGGGTGGTGTGGGTGGGGTGGGGTGGGGGTTATATGGGGACCTCATATTTTTTGAATGTAACATTTAAAAGAAAATAAAGAAAAAAATGAAAAAAATAAAATAAAACAAAGAGTGATCATCAGGCTGAGGAATCAAAAGGACTACATGTGGATGGACACATGGATATGATGTGTGATAAAGTAAATAAAGCAAAATGTTTAACAATTGTAGTGCTGGGTATGTGGGTGTGCCAGTTATCAATTTATTATCTCTCTGCTCCAAACCTACCCTTCTTGCCCTACTTTGTGACACTGGACCTAGACTCTGTAAACATTTCTCATTTGGTGGCCAGAGAATGTTATGCTTTATCACATAGGGACAATGAAGTGATATAAGGTAATAGCAGCAAAGAGATACATCCTTCTAGATTCCCATTCTCCATTACTATTCTTATTCTGTCAGAAAACCCCAGACAGCCTTGCTGAGGCAATCAAGCTTGAGCTCTAGCCACAGACCCCATCTCCCCACTTCCCAGCAGCCTGGGCTGGCCAGTACCCTCCAGCAACAGACAACTGTTGCTTAGTCTAGCTCTGGCCCTTCTGGCAACAGTGGGTACTCTCACAGGTGATGAACGGAGGACACACGGCCTTTTAGAAGTCTGAATCCAAGCCTTGGGAAAAGGAGCCTTCTCCTAGTCCTTCTTCCTCAGGCTAGTGTTAGCTGCTACTGTATTGTACCTGCTGCTTATGGGCTCTTAGACTTAAGAGTTCTCTTTTACCTGTTTCAGTAGTTAACCACAAATGAATACGTTTGGTGAAGCTTTTTTGCTCCTCTTTAACCTTCACGACTATATTTAAGGTCTTCACACACAACTGATTTCATTTCTGGATCCCCCTCTCCCTGCCCCTAGCCTATACCTACCTCTACTTATTGTCCAAAATCAACGTCTTTCCCATTCTTCCCCACTTCTCATGAATCATAAATTGATCTGTGTCAGCTTCTTGTAGTATTCTCAAGTTTGTTTTAAACAACAGGCATATCTGTCTTTGGACACATTTATAGAAAAAGAATAGATATGTTTGTGTCTATATAGCAGTATTTTTAATATGTAAAGCTATTAGCAGTGACAAAACAATTTTTCACAATCTCTAGTTAGGAGATAAAAGGAAGTATTATTTCATAACTCATGTAACTTTCTTTTTTTAATCACAAAATAAATCTATACACAGAAGTGCGAGCATGTGTGTGAGGGAGGCAGAAAGCGAGCAAGATACAGCATCTTCCCCAGGAAGGGATTGACAATAATCTTTCTTATGCTTAGTGGGGTTTACAATTGAACAAAGAATAATAAAATAAATACCTATATATTCTCCACCTACCAATACTTTTAAAACTCCCTTGGGTCCCTTCAAGGTGACATCCCTCTTCTTCTATACCCCAAAAATGACAACTGTCCTGAAATGCAATTTATAGTGTTTGTTTAAAACAACTTGAAAATATTATAAAGCTAACCAAACACTTATTTAGAAGGAAAAATCATAATAGAGATAAGGCCACAGAGTCCAAATATATATCCAGTTGAAATGTATATCATGACAATTCATGAAAAGCACATATAAATATAGATCTGTTGTGCATAATAAAATGTATAAACACCCCAGCAGGGCCACAGATGCTCCTCTCCTTCGTAGTCCCCATGATCAGTAGGTGTGAACCTGCCATTCTATTTCAAGCCTCTACATGTGGCACATGCTCTTCTATCTACTTAGCATGCTGAGGAACATAGACTTTTCAGAAGAGTAGAGAACAGGAGGAAGATGCTCAGTCCCTCCTGAGGATAGCCTTGCTGATACTAAGTGTGGTTCAAGATCCAGGATAGTGGGGAGAAGATATGGCTCAGGTGGTTGAGCACCTGCTTTCCACATGGGAGGTACCTGGTTTGGTTCCCGGTGCCTCCTAAAAACAAAAAAACAAACAACAACCAAATGAAAAAACCAACTCAGTGGAGCCAAGGTGGCTCAGTGGTTGAGAACCAGCTTCCCACACACAAGGTCCCAGGTTCAATCTCTGACCCTGGGACCTCAAAAAAAAGATCCAGGTTGTGTCATGATGATGGGAACGAGTGTTGTTGGGGGGGGGGAGAGGGGGGGTGGGGGGGTGGGGTTGAATGGGACCTCACATATATATTTTTAATGTAATATTATTACAAAGTCAATAAAAAATAAAAAAATTAAAAAAAAATTAAAAAAAATAAAAAATAAAATAAAAAAAAAAGATCCAGGATAGTGATTTTTTTTACAGTATTTGTAAACATCCTTTTAAATAGACACACTGAGATTGCTAGTGTGACTTCTTCCAAAATGGTGATGATATAAGTTCCAGAATAAAGGGGCAATGTTTCATAAATTAGACTTCTCCCTCATGTCTGATAGATTGTTTCATACGTATTCAGTTTCATAGACAGCTATGCACCGTACCAGAAAAGTGGAGGCAAAACTAAAGCCCCCACAAAGATATGTTGTAGCTGCTCCTACTTTGGATAGACACCTTGCTAAATTCTAGCAGTACTATACAAAATAATTTTCTGTGATGATGGAACTGTTCTATATTCTGCCATATGTGGTTATTGAGCTCTCAAAAGGTAGCCTATGTGACTGAGGAAATGAATTTCTAATTTTACTTAATATCACTTAAATTTATAGCCACATGTAGAAGCTACTAATTGCCATAGTATTGGACAGCACAGTTCTAGAGCCTTGGTTAAAAAAAGAAATTCAGGACTTAAGGCATGTATGTATTATGTTGTCATACTGCCAATCCAGGAACTTATAGCATGTATGTATATACACTGTCTTAACAGCCAATCCAAAACCCTACCTGCAATATTGCAAATGTCCTTCTACCTCCTGCCCACTCCGTTTAGCTGTCTGGCAGAAACACACATTTGTCTTTCAAAACGCGCTCAGGTAGCATCTCCTCCATGAAGCCCTCCCTGGCAGCCCAGAGTTTCTAATTCTTCATTACAATTATTAATATTACTAGACAGTTCATACCATATTATCATTATGGGTTTACATATCTGTATCCTCTGCTATACTTGGGGCTCCAAGTTCATTTCTGAATCCACAAAACTAATGGAGTGCCACATCCTAAGACTCTAGATCTAGGTTCTCCTGACCCATTTATTAAACTAATCTCCACCTCACCAGACCCAGCTCTTTATTACTATACTGTTCGAAATCTCAAAATCCCATCCACACTTAATATTTTGGAATTGGGTAAATTCCAGATTATGTTGTCTGGAGCAATGGGTATTATATTTCCATATGCAATTGTCCAATAGAAAACACGTTTAAACAGTGGAAACGATGCTCATTAGAAAACCAAATGAAAATAGCAAGTAAGTAATTAGACACAGGTGTGTGGAATCAGAACTAGGAAAAGACATTTGGGAGTTTTCAACATTAGAGGTACCATTTGAAGCCAGAAGATTCTGAAGCCAGGAGACTCAAAAATGATCACTCAGAAAGTCAAGAGTTAAAAGTGTTAAAGAGGTCAAAGGTTAAAAAAGAACTTGTGAGAACACTGAGAAGAGGTCCCAGGGACATAGTAGTAAAACCAGGAAAATTATGTTGTCTGAGAGCCAATTAAATAAAGCAATTCAAGGAGAGAGTCATCAGTTAAGACAAATGCTACTGACATGTCAAGCAGGAAAGTAAGGTTATATTTCTTTTCCACAATAACAAATCCTCCAAAACTGGAACAGAGAAAAAATTAAAGATACCATTTGGCATTCATTAACCAGTGAAAGCGAAAAACCATAAATTATACCAATGTTATCTAATATAGATGATGTTTTATTTCATTTTCATTATAGACATGCTATTCCAGAACATCACATCTTTCTTCTAATATCTACACGAAACAAGGTTTCAGAGAGCGCAGTAATTCTCTTGGGCAGCATTAATTTTAAATGAAAACTAAGGTGTTTTGACTCTGAGGCACTGTGTGTCCCATTCAGCTGCGACGCTTTCCCTGAACCACGGCAGAGGCAGGTTTGTCATAACTTAAAGTCAAGATGGCTTTAAGAATATCCAGTTTCCATAAAAGAATAGGCAAGTCTCAGCATTCACTTAGAACTTAGAGAAAACGTTAGATCCGTGGACTGTGAGTTCCAATGAAGGGAGGGGCTCACCTCCCACAAAGCCGACGCTCAGCAATTACTTTTTACTTCACTTTGGAGGAACTACCCCTTACAGCGGGGAGAGGTCGCGACCTTCAGGGCACATCAGCCTCCAGAACACTGTCGCATCCTCACGCTGGTGACACTGCACCGAGGCGAGCTGGCCAAGCAGACCCGCACCTAATCGAAGTTACCGCGGGACGGCGCACGCCCGGGTCCCATCCCTAAAGTTAAAAGAAAACCTCCTGCCCTCTGGTCCTGGGCTCACCTGTCTCCGAAGTGAGGAAGATGCGCGGCCCCCGGCCGCCTCGGAGAGGGCGGGCGCTCCCGCACACCCCTCCAGTCGTAAGAGGACACGGACGGGCGGAGGGTCCCCAGAGCGAGGGAGGGAGGACCCCGGAGCTGGGTCTCTGGGTCTCGGGGCGCCGCCGCCGCAGTTCCCTCAGGTGCCTCCGGGGCCCGGGAGAGTGCGTGCTCCCGCCTCGTCGCTTAGCAACCTGCGAAGCTGTCCGGTCTTTCCCACACGTCAACTCCCCCGCCCCATCAGAAAGTGAACATTGTTTTTCAAAAAAAAAGGTCTGTTTCCGGGTCGAGCCGGCTTTGCGCAGCGGAAGGGTTCTTCACCTTCCACGTCTACCCTCGGGGGAGAATAGTCTCGGTCGCCCGCGGGGGGGTGGTGTCGCTAGCTCCTCTCTCCTCCCTGAAGTTGCACGCGCCTCCCCTCCCGCCGACTGCCGAGCGCCAACAGACTGGTCCTTTCCTCGGTGCGCTCATCACAGTCCTCCAATCACAGCGACTCGCCCCGGGGACTACTTTGCAACCGGCGAATAGCGCAAGGAGAAGGGCGTGAAAAGACCTCTGAGCTCGGGAAGTGCAGTTCAGCACTGGAAGGAAATGCTTTGGAACTCGCGCCAGGCCTGGGTCGCGTAAACTACCGTTCCCAGAGGGCGCCGCGGTTGGCGCCGAGCCGTCCTCCCCACGCTGCCCGCCTTCCACGAGTCGGTTCCGCGGTAGAGGTGACCTGTCTCCGAGAGGCTGATTCTGAAGGTGCTGACATTGTCCGCGCAGTTCCCAGCCATGGTGAGTGTGCGCCCCCGGCTCCTGCCCACCTCCTGGCCTGCGCCCTTGTCTGGGGTTTCTCGCGCTTGAAAGGCTTTTGTGGGCAGCTGTGCGTGGCTCCGTCCGTTGCGCCCTTTGGAGAGCCGAGACTCGGAGCTCCGCGGTTCATCTTCTGGGGATTGTCGCAGTGACCCAGTACTAGGGAAGGGGTTGATTTCCTCCTGTGGGGGGCTCTTAGAAGGACTCCGGGGACCTCGCTGTCCTAGGAGAGGCGCGGTCTCAATCCTGCTGCACGATAAAATGACAAAATCACAGACCGCAGGTTTTGTCTTAAGGACGGGTCGTTAGATTTGATATTGGGGAAGAGGATTCTGGATGTCAGTCTCTTTCTTGAGCCTACGGTGTTTTTAGGGCTTTTGTCACAAAGTCCTTGAAAGCAAAATGCCTCCGACTGTAA
This sequence comes from Dasypus novemcinctus, assembly GCF_030445035.2. NCBI lineage: Eukaryota > Metazoa > Chordata > Mammalia > Cingulata > Dasypodidae > Dasypus > Dasypus novemcinctus. Next base: position 52,735,961 of record NC_080689.1, read on the forward strand.
AGGTAGCGCTTACAGGTGCCCCAGATTACGATCTGCGTTTTGAGAAGTGTTTCCGCCATATCTAATTTCACAAAATGTTATCTAAAACCTGTTCATTGATCTCCTTTTAAAATGCCAGGACGTCTTGGAGTCACGGCATCACTAGCCAGAATAACTGATGCAGATATTCTTTCATGTAGATTATTAATTCCAGAAGCATTACTTTTAATTGTAACACAATGACCATCTTGTCATCTAAGATCTGGATACTTAGATCTCAATGGGTTGTCTCTGCTGAAAGAGGGAATGGGGGAGGGGGAGGGAAAGACAATGACGTAGGAATAATCTGCATACTGTTTGAAGGTGACATTTGATAGCAAGAGAAATTGCTTCAGTACTTTTATTAATAGTTGAGACTTATTTTTCCTCCCTTGTCTCAAAATACTAAGATGGGTAGGGAGAGTGGGGAAATATTTGAATGAATTGCAAATTTCCCAGAATCTGAAAAGACATATTTTCAAGGCTTGGGTTTTATTCCTTCTGCCTTTATACGGAGGCCAGTGGAGATTCCTAATTCCCAGTAAATGTTAAATCTAGGTTTCCTAAGTATTTTTTTCAGATAAAATGGTCATTTAAATGACACTTTCAGTGGGTTCTGTCCTAATAAACTTAGCAAGAAAGCAGGGCTGCTTATTATCAGAGACGCTTGGACTTTGTAATTTGAATTGAATAGGACCTTTAAAACTGATCTTGGCAAACCTTCCCACCTCACATCTTAAAATTGACGTTTCTGAGACCCAAAGAGTATGTGGTTTGTCCAGGGTTACACAACAGTTTGCCTGAGGGGTCTCACTGTTTCCATTTTTCCATATCATGTCATAGACACTTACATAGACACGTATTCTGAAAATAGTTTTATTTTTAAACTGAAGTTCTAGAAGAAAATAGAAGCTCACACTGCAAATACTAACTCGGCTATGTTACCAGAATTTAAATTACCTCATAGCTTTATGCATTGCAATACAGAATATAAGAATTCTAGAATTGGAAGGGAATTTGGCGATTATATTATCTATTATTAAAATGTAGCCTGGTTTAAAAAAAATGTAACCTGGTGAGGTCAAAGTATATCCCCAAGGTCACAGGATGAAAGAGATAGGGGCCTCTAGTTTTTGTGTTGTTTTTGCTGAACAGAAGATCAGGCCAGGCCTCAACTCTGGAAGGTCACTTTGGCATTTTCTGCAAGGAGCTTGTCTATGAGGAAGAGTCCTTCTGCATCTCCTTGCCTCCTTGGGGAGAATGTATGAATAATGCAAGTTAGATACAACCTATTTTTAAGACAATTCACTGTTTTTTAAAGGAGGGAATTTGCTTGTGTCCTTTGGGAGTGATAACTAGAATGAATCAGGTTATAAAGAAATCTGAATGATAACTTTACTCTTATATTACAGAAATATAATTAGAAAGTAATAAAAGAATATAGAAAGAGCACTTAGATTTAAGTTTTACAACCGTGACTTTAGTGCACGCACAAGACAGAGCCTGCATCTGCGGGAAGGTCATTAGGGCCCTGCCAAGAGCAAAGACATTCCTTCTTTGAATCTTGGCAGACTGCCCAGTTCAGCACAGAATAGTAACTTGTGTTCATACTGTAACATTGTCAAAAGTCAGCAGGACTATTTCACCCTTCTGCTTTTCAACTGCAATGTTGCAAAAGAGCAGAAAGAATCAAATGAACACTTTCTTTCTCTTTTATCATCAAACATTTAGGCACTAACTAGGCTTCATCCTATTCTTAACAAGATGGAATTACCTACCTGCAAAAATAATTTGCACAAGGCAACCTCAGAGGTGGAATGAGTAACTAACCTCATCAGTCCTTCAGAGAGGACTGTGTTACTGTGAACACATTTTTAGTAGCTAAAATTAACTCCTCAAATGGACTTGCATTCTTCTGATCTGACTTTCTGGCAGTTTACACTTCATAGCTAATGATACTACTGGCTTTCCCCCTTAGTTCTGATCCTAACTTGCTTTTCATTGAAATAGCATATGCGGTTTTTTGTTTTTTGTTTTTTTTCTTTATCCTTAACTTCACCCATTTAACAAATATTTGTTTAACAGTAGGTAGGAACACAAGTTTGAGTCAAAAGTGGGCTGCTCTCAGAGGCATTCCCATGCCAGTAAGAATAACAGACATGTAGATAGAAAACCGTAGGCTTTAAGAGTCCTTAAAGGAAATTTGTGTGGTGACGGACTTTTATTTGGGAAGCGGTTATGGCTGAAGCAATTGAGCTCCTACTACCACATGGGAGGTCCCAGGTTCACGTTCCTGGTGCCTCCTGGGGAAGATGAACAAGACAGCAGGCTGGCATGGCAAGCTGATGCAACAAGGAGACACACAGAGGAAATACAATGAGAGACGCAACAAAGCAGGGAGTGGCGGTGGCTCAAGTGATTGAGCATCTCTCTCCCACATGGGAAGTCTCAGGTTCTGTTCCCAGTGCCTCCTAAAGAGAAGATGAGCCAGGTACAGAGAGCACACAGTGAGTACAAACAATGGGGGGGGGGGATAAAATAAATCTTTAAAAAAATAATAGTATGTTAATTCTCAGTCCTTAAAACTACCCTATTGATTAAGTAGTTGCTATTATTTCCATTTTACTAGGGGGAAATGGGAATGCAGAGGTTAGGTAACTTGTCCATTGGCATACAACTAATGAGTAGTGGAGTCCACATTTGAACCCAGAAAGTATGACCATAGAGGCTATCCCTTTACTGTACCCTACTGCCTCTCTAGCCCTCTGTTTTAGAGAATTGGCTTATGCCCTGAATGTTTCCTGTATATGGTTCAAGAATGGATTTCCTGGCCTAAAATATTACCATAATAGGAGGTGAGTCATATTGCTTAATGAATGAATTACATGATATGACAGTTCCCCCATTGATATAAGACTATATAATTTTGCTTACTATAGCTACAACTATTGTGGTCACCAACCTTCTCAATACAAATATTTATAAATAAAATATCTTTAGATGAAATATTTTCAAAGCATATTCAGTATGCTTCCAAAGAATTCTTACACATTTCCATCCTTTTGGTAGCAGTTTTCACAAGATTCATCTCCTTCAGCAAATATTTGAGCTACACATATGTAATTTTGTTCTAAGCAGTAGGGATACAGCAGTAAATAAAATAGATAAAGCTCCTGGACTTAAGAAGCTTGCATGCTGAAGGACTGGCAGGGAAGAGAAAGGGCAGGATTGTTCATTTCTTCCTTTATTCCATTTTCTTCATCTACTTTACTTAGAGGGAAGAGGAAAAAAGAACAAATGAAAAAGATGTAAAAACCATTAGAGATTTTTCTGGATATAATAATAACTCCTAGATAATGATATCTTTAGTGCTATTTCTAAAGTCTGTTTGGGAACATAAATATATATATTGTGTTAAAATTGGTTTATTTGGGAAATTATCACATTTTATGCATTTAGAGATGTGACGGTCTGGAGAAAAAGTTGGGGAAGAAAATGCAGAAAAGATCCAGGAGATCAGGAAGAAACTTTACACATAGTTTTCTCTTCCTCCCCCAGCCCATTCCCACTCTGGCAATATCTCTGGAGAAAAAGTACCTAAATTTATTCTGCAATAATCAAATTCATTTCTTTACAACAGTTGACACATCTTTCCTGTTTTGTTTTGTTTTTCCTTCGACCAAATTGCTAAGCTGCTGACCTTTAAGGTTAGAAAGACCTTTTAGAGGTCATCTGTATCCCTGAGTCATGATTTCCTCTGTTAAGAAAAATGTTAACTATAAAGAAACCAAAGGCTTCTATCCCCAGTGAGGTCAGTAGACCTCTCATGCAAAAAAGAGATGCTAGGGTAGAAGAAGGAGAGCAATTCATTCTGATTGAATTTTTCCATCTAACAGAAACTTGCCTATTACATTTCCAAACATTGTTTAACTCTTTTTATTAGAAATATTTCTCTCTTTTTTTGTTCTCTGGGCTTAATTTAGCCTTTGCTTGATGATTCAGGGACATCACTTTGAATATTGGATCATATGTCCATGTTCTGTACAGGGTATTACAACAATTATGCTCTTTGTGTTTCTCTCCCTTGACCCACTTTTTAAAAATAATTTTCTCTTGGAATCAGGTGGTGAGTTGTTACTATGTATTGCTGTCATCTTTGTTTAATTCTGAAATTTAATTTTCTTTCTTTTTCTTAAATAAAAAATAATGGTTTATCTCCTCCCCTCAACCCAATATTTAAGTCAAAGCATGAGTAATTGTTTCATTTAAACTTTTGGTTCAACTTAAATGGAAAAATTTAACAACTGTTACTTCTCTTCCTGGTGTAAAGGATTCGACTGAGCAGATGGGCAAGGGGGCGAATTAGCATAATAGGCTTTGTAAGGCTCTAATGGCCACCAGGCTTTGTTCCAGGAAAGCGGTTATCACCAAGTGATGCTTAGGAGGAAGAGTGTTAGGCCTATTTTAAGTGGTAAGATATCCTACAGAAAGGTGGATTAGATTATGTAAGTGAATCCACGATAACACTTAGAGCCCCCCAGTACAGTGAGTAAACAGCACCGCATGTTCCAAAAGTGCCTTAGTTGATGTATTAGTCAGCCAGAAGCAGTGCTGAGGCAAAGTACCAGAAATCTGTTGGCTTTTATTAAGGGTATTTATTTGGGGTAAAAGCTTACACTAAAGAGTCCAACTCAAGATTCCTTTCTCACCAAAGTCAGTTGCCACGTGTTTAAGCAAGATGGTTGCCCATCTCTGCCAGGGTTCAGCCTTCCTCTCTCTCAGCCACAGGCTAGCATAGGGCTCTTCTCTCTTCCCAGGGCTTTAGCTGTTGAGCTCTCTCCTTTCTGTCACATGGCAGGACTGAAATGACCAAGTTCTCTCCTCTTCCACGTGTCTTCCTGAGTATCTGTTCATATAGCCCAGCAAGAGGACGGGGACTCAACCCTGAGTCATGCCCTACTTTGATCGAATCAAAGCCCTAGTCTTCATTTAATCAAGTAAATTTAAAACCTTTCAATTAAATACAATGGAGGGTATCACACCAGAGGAACAGACCAGTTTACAAACATAATCTCTCTTCTTGGAATTCATAAATCTCAAGCTGCCACCATTAGTCATTGTATGCTGTCTGTATTTACTGGGACAAGTCAATACCTTAGTGTTCTACTGGACCAGATGCTGAAGAGATTTTTAAAATTTTAATGAGCTTTTAAAGTATGTGGTTGTCTTAAAGAGAAACTCTCAAATATCTTAGAGTGAAATAGTGCTCTTTAATAAGATGTTTGGTTTTTTTTTAAGATTTTATTTTTTTATTTTTATTTTTTATTTCTCTCCCCTTCACCCCCAAACCCCCGCCCCCCCGCCCCGTTGTCTGCTTACTGTGTCATTCACTGTATGTTCTTCTGTGACCACTTCTGTCCTTATCAGCGGCACTGGGAATCTGTGTCTCTCTTTTGTTGCGTCATCTTGCTGTGTCAGCTCTCCGTGTGTGCAGCACCATTCTTGGGCAGGCTGCACTTTCCTTCACACTGGGTGGCTCTCCTTGTGGGGTGCACTCCTTGTGCGTGGGGCTCCCCTACGCAGGGGACACCCCTGCGTGGCACAGCACTCCTTCCATGCATCAGCACTGCGCCTGGGCCAGCTCCACACGCATCAAGGAGGCCCGGGGATTGAACTGTGGACCTCCCATGTGGTAGGCAGATGCTCTATGCATTGGGCCAAGTCCACTTCCCTTTAATAAGATGTTAATAGGTCTTTTTCATTACAGTCTGAACCGATCAGAGTCCTTGTGACTGGAGCAGCTGGTCAAATTGCATATTCACTGCTGTACAGTATTGGAAATGGCTCTGTCTTTGGTAAAGACCAGGTAGGAGCAAGTATCTGTAAGTCTTAAATCCTTAGAGTAAGAATATCATTAATAATACCCTGTGTTTAGTTGCAAACATTATAAAACAGTAAAGGAATGGGTAATCCCAATAAATGTAATAAGCACATGGCTGTAATTGGAAGCTGGTAAAAATTTTTGTATGCACCCCTCCAGGCATTGAAAATACTTTGCAAGTCAGAACTACTCCACATATTTAGTTGACTTGGTGCAACCAGCAGGTGTCACAGTGGAAGATATCATTAATGACAGTAACTATTAGGCTGTTAGGGTCATGGGGGGAGAAAGTTCCTGCATCAGCACTTACTTGTTTGAAAATGGTCTTTAGGCCCAAAGTAGGACAGGCAAATTGCTTCCTAGTAGGAATTCCAATTCCAGCAGGCCTGATGAATGTTCATTAAAATCCCTTTCTAAAGAATTAACTTATTTAGTCATTTAACCCACAGATAATTGAGTTCTTCCTTCATGCCTGATACTGTACTTAGCATTCCATGAACTGAAATCCATGCAATTCTGAAGAATAGTAAGAGCAAGCTGTTGTCACATTAGTTTGATGTTTTTCTCATGTACTCCTTAAAAATACAGTGTTGATAAATTCTCCCTCTGTGTCTGTTAGCAAACCATTGTTGGTTCTACAGCATTCCTCTTCTCAATGAGCATGGTGTTAGATGTCTTACCTCCTAAAATAGTAATTATGACCAATTAACAAGAACTATGTGTGGGGCTTTTTTTGTGACCAAGCGACATAACCTACTGTCCTTGATATTTGTCAGCCTCTGGTTCTCGTGCTGTTGGATATCACCCCCATGATGGGGGTCCTGGAGGGGGTCCTTATGGAATTGCAAGACTGCGCACTTCCTCTCCTGAAAGGTGAGTCCGGAGTGGAGAAGGGATTTTATGCCTTTCAAATTAATAGCCCTTTATTGTTGGAATTGGTAGAAATTATTTCATAAAAGTATTTTATTTTTATACAACTACTTGGTAAGATGTATACAGAGAACAAATAAGGGCAAATGCTAGAATTAACCAGTATCAGGCAAAGAACTATGCCTTTTTTTTTCCCCAAAAATTATTATATATAACTTACTTGTATTATATATTATTAAGTATAATATTGCACCAGGCTTATGCACCTGAGATGGTCTACATTGTAGTGTTTAAGTCTCTTTAAATGGTAATAGAATCCTGTAATGGAAAACCTTTTCAATTTTAAATCGTATCAGCCAGAGCCATATACTGCCCTGAGACTGGAAGTTGGCTGGTCCCTCATATCTAACCCATCCCATCTGCCAGTCTTCAAGTTGAGATGTAGTGTGAATGGTCCCAATCATATGCTATGTAGTTTGAAAAAGTTCACCAGGGTTCTGCTAAGCATTTTTTGGGGGGGTGGTGTTTGTTTATTTTATTTATTTATTTTTAATTTTTTTATTTTAAATGTTACATTTTTTAAAAATGAGGTCCCCATATACCCCCCTCACCCCACTCCTCCTATAACCACAACCTCCATTATCACGGGACATTCATCACATTTGGTGAATACATCTCTGAGGACTGCTGCACCACATGTTCAATGGTCCACATTACAGCTAAGCATTTTTGAGAATCATTGAACTATAATACAAATATAAGACAAAAATGTTACATGTTATCATTTGATTTTGAGTTTCATTAAAGCATTAGGTCAAGTTATAAATTAATTCGTATCTTTTTCTTTAGATATGCCTTCTTCATGAGCTTTCTCTTTTGGTAAAGATTATTGATACTCTTCTAGAAGTCTGCACAAAGTAAAATGTACACATACTCCAAGAGAAACCATTCTCAGAATTCATATATCTGTTCAATAAGCATTTACTAAAAGAGGTGCTCTGCCACCTAAATCACTTGGTTGCATCGTCACGTGAGAGAACACATTTTCATGCCCAAGCTGTTCGGCTGACTCCCTTTGCCTACCCTCCCCACCCTGCAGATCAGCTTTCTCTGCTGCTTTTATTTCATTTTTTCCTCTCCCAGGTTCCTCCTCTACTTTCTTATGGGCCCAGGATTCAGTAAACTTGTCCTCTAGCACTTGTGAATATGATAAAAAGAGATGGTTCAGCAGAAAAAGATGTATGGTGGGGAAGAGGAAAATAGTTGTTCTGGTGTTTCTGCTTACTCTTCTTTGGAGACTTATAGCAAACAGACTGGGATACATTCACTGGCCTAAAAATTGGCCAGTAAGAATGTGGAGTTCTAGGCATAGACTTTTTAATGCTGCAAACAAAAGAGAGAGATGTTATGTGTTCTTTAATCAAAAAACGTAATAAACACTCACCGTAGCATAGTGGTTGAACTTTAGACCAACCTCAGCTGGAATTATAGCTCCATTGCCTTTTAATGGCAGCTAGCTAATCTCTTTAAGTATTAAACATCAGTGTCATCATCTGTAAAATGTGAAAATTAAGCTTGATAATGCACATAAATCTCATTTGTTATTGATATCTTAGACTTTAAAGTAATTATAATTTAGAGATTAAGCGAATTTGTTGTTTTGCCTAATGTGTGGTAATTAATGTGGATAACAAATGTTGCTTTGAAGGTTATTGTAATAAACCTTGGATCATAAATGATTAAAAAAGTAAAAGCTATGGAGTTCTCGAAATTGATAATTACTATTGATATTTCTGCTAGTAATATGGTTGTTAATACATTGTCGTTCATTTCTTAGGCCCTATAACTTAGATCAACTTAATTTGTAAAAGCGAATGTTTTTTAGAAAGTGAAAGAATTACTGGGCAGATTCCATGTGAAAAAGAAAACTTCAGACTTTGGTGTTTAAGTAGCTCTTAATATTGTTTGTTATGTTCACAGATATCATCATTACAGATAAAGAAGAAGTTGCCTTCAAAGACTTGGACGTGGCCATTCTTGTGGGTTCCATGCCAAGAAGGGATGGCATGGAAAGGAAAGATTTACTGAAAGCAAATGTGAAAATCTTCAAAACCCAAGGTGCAGCCTTGGAAAAATATGCCAAGAAGTCAGTTAAGGTGACCAACACTATTTTATGCAGGTTTTTCATTTTTAGTATATTTCAACTAATTTCTGTTATATTTGAAACTTCTGCTCTCCACATTTAAATGAAAACAAAATTATTTACCTGTATTTTTTTTCCAGTTTTGTGCAGTCATCAGTAAATGCTGATGTAGATTTTTACTTCTTAGTAAGCTCTCCCTTGCAGTGGTAGACCTATTTTCAGAGATGCTCAAAAATACTTTCCCTATTACTATGACATGGAAACTCGTATTAGTTCTTAAACATATAAAGAAGGCAAATAACTTACTGGTTCCTTTGCACTAATATGCTTTGCTGTGTGGGAATATTTGTTCACGCAATTTATTTGGATTTGTGAGTGTGATTGTAAAGGAGATGGCTGGAACTCTATTTGTTCTCAGCAATAAGAGATGGTGGCTACTGAATGTTCACATTTTCTTAATCCAGGGAATTTTAATTTCTTAAAGAGTTTGAGTCAGTGAGACTTCTTGTTCTGTGTCTGTGTTTAGCCACTCTCTGATATTACTTTAATTTTATAATAAAGCTTTCTTTATTATAATATCCATTTAAGAGATTTTTAAAGCTAATAAGTAGACTGATCTATCTGTTGTGATATTTTATAGACTTCTGCATTTTTGTCTTAAAATTTTTTTTCATTTAGTTAATTTTTCTGTAATCAGTTTGTTAGAAAATGATTGTAGGGTTTTTTCCAATTGCTAAAATCCAGGCTGCTTGGAGTTGTAGTACTTCTTGCACAGTGTTCCCCTATCCCCAAATTTCTCCCCATTTAGGGAAAATATACAGTGACATTTCCCCCAGATGGGGCAAGAGAGTATCATATCTCCAGCTTGCTTTCAAATGGGCCAAAAAAAAAAAAAAAGAAAAGGGTGTGTGTGTGTGTGTAGATGGAGAGATTTATGAGGTAGAGGGAATTGGAGTATCTACATAAAGGGGATATGAGAATTATATTCTTGGTAATGTGCTTGTTGCTTTTTTATAAGTTCCCATTTATTCTGAAATAAGGTTTCTAATTATCATTTAATATATTCAGAACTTAAAAAAATAAGGTCCATATATGTGTTCCTATGCTGTATTTTATTTCAGTGTATCCCAGACCTCCCCTGTACAAAAAAAAGAAAACACTTGAAGTACTCTTCTCCTAAAGATTGGTCTGGGTGGGTAGGACCTGATAATCTATATTTTAGCAAATATCCCAGATATCCCTTTAGTATTAGGCCAGTTTGAGAAACACTTTTACATTTTTAGAGGCAAATAGTTGTCCTAAAGTAAACTGCTGAATTGGAATTTCATGTCTTGGACTACTGTTACACAAAGGAAAGTTCTATGAATGAAACTCTGAGATAGAGCTTTATATTACTTGTTTTTTTGTGCAAGTAGTTAAATGCTCTGGCTTTTTTTTGGCACAAAACACAAAATAGACATATTTTAAACATTGCCACCTGGAAAATGATTTAAATAATGGTCCAATTAAAGGAATGTTTTCAGTAGTCAGACAAAAAATTAATAAGGTATAAGACACCCAAAAAAAAGTTTTTTAAAAAGGACTTGTTCTACAAACTACAATGGTAACTATACATACAAACTTGGTGTAAAGGCTACATGTTCCACATTTTTAAAGTTATATTCTAAGGTAATTTAGTTGATCCATATACTATCTGTAGGTTGGGGTAATATCTGTGACTCTTCTGTGCCTCTCATACAATCTAGGTAATTGTTGTGGGAAACCCAGCCAATACTAACTGCCTGACTGCCTCAAAGTCGGCTCCATCCATCCCCAAGGAAAACTTCAGTTGCTTGACACGTTTGGATCAAAACCGAGCTAAATCTCAAGTAAGAGAAATGCCTTTTAAATTTTATCAATGTTCACATTTAAGACTTTTTTCTCTCTTTTGAAGTAACACTCTAGTTTGTGCTTTGTTGTTATTGTTAATTTAGTAGGAAGCTATTATAATTTGTCAGATTGTCTTTAAATCTATTCTCTTAAGGACCAGAGGCTGGACTTCCTATTTAATTTTGTTTTCCACTATACTTCAATTGCTAGCAGTAATTATATGCAATTGCTTATATCTTTTTAACCTATTTTGGGATGCCTTAAAATTTCCTACCTTTCATTACTTAGGAGCTAAATTTTAATTGTCAATTTTCCTTACCTTTTAGAGCATTAGATAGATATGCCAAGAGATCAGTTAAAGTGACAGTTGAGTAATAATAGCTTTTAAAAATATTAGAGGCTATGACACTCAGTTGAGTTAGAATGAAGTCAGGACAATTCTCTGGTTTTCTGACATACCTTATTCCTTTTCCCGAGTGCTTTTCTCGTCATCTTTCCTTACCCACAGGTCATCAGTGATAGGTTTATGAGTTTAGTCTACTTTCTTATAAAGGAGGCAACTTGGTTGAGTTTCAAGAACATGAATTTTTCCCAGGAGATGGGGCAGAATATATCTAAGTTGAAAAACCACTACTTTCTTAAACTGGAAATTGATAGTACTTCAGCTCTGGAACACCGCGTAAAGGAGAAAAGAATTTTTATTTGTTCAGTTTCTATTATAAGCTGACTTTTTTATATGTAATTTTTCATTTAATCCTTTTAGTAATTGTATGAGGTATATGTTATCCCTGTTTTATAGGTAAGAAACCCAAGACTCAGAGAGGTCAGGCAACCTGCTCACAGTCACACAGCTAATAAATGATGGTGCCCCCTAGATTTGCCTGACTCTGAACCCTTGTGTGCATTCTTACCTAGTGGTATCGGGTGACCTAAGTTCACATACTAGCTCTGTGACCTTGAAAAAGTGTATTATTCTCACTTTTTAAAGAGGAGCACAGCTTAGAGTTGACAAGAGCTGCACCTCAGAAATATCTCCCTGAACATTCCACTTAATTAGAGGGTTATTGGGTAACAAACTTAAAATGCACATATTCCCTCATTGGCTTTGTGCTGTGGGCTGGGTTATTTTCTTATTTCCCAGGATGACTGGGAAGGAATAAGAATTTGTTTGAATGACTATAAACAATGGATTTGGGTACTATGGGACAATTATGAAGGAAAGGATGATATTAGAGGGCACTGCCATTGTAGGCTCTAGCCTGCCAGAGGCTTACTTATTTAGTGCCTAGGTGGAGGAAGAGAGAGATCTCCCTTTTTTGGTGTTTTGCCTAAGGCGTTGGTGGAAGCAGACATTGGAAAATTCTGCTTTGTCCCAGTGCCCAAAACAGTGGAGGGGAGGAGTCTGAATGAGAAAGAGGGAAGAAAGAAGTTTTCTCATTAGACTAACCACCACTTGTGGCTCATGTTCTTTTTTACGCACTGGGCACTTGGGTTAGGCACTGGTTCAGCGTCCATTTGGCACAGTCGCAGCTTTTAGGATGTTTTTGAAGTAACGGTTTCTTCTTACAGAAGTTATTAATCTGGTGAGAGAAACAACAAATCCAATTATTAATTTTTCTTATTTTAGTGCTTACTATGCTTATATAATTTGTTTTGGAATTCAGAGGACTTAGCCTATTTTGTAATAATCATAGACTCATAAGAAGTTGAGAAGAAAAAAATTGGGAAGCACATGTGGCTTAAGTGATTGAGCTCCCTTCTACCATATGGGAGGTCTAGAGTTCGATTCCCAGGGCCTCCTAGTGAAGGCAAGCTGGCCCAAGTGGAGAGCTGGTGTATCAAGATGATGCAACAAAAAGAGACACAGAGGAGAGACAATAAGATACGCAGCAGACCAGGGAGCTGAGGTGGTACAAGAGATTGAGCACCTCTCTCTTACTCTGGAAGGTCCCAGGACTGGTTCCCAGTGCTGCTTAAAGAGAAGACAAGCAGGCACAGAGGAATGTACAGCAAATGGACACAGAGAGCAGACAATGGCAAGGGGGGTGGGGATTAATTAATTTTAAAAAAAGTTGTTGCAAAAATAGTACAGAGAAGTCCCATGGACCTATCGCCCTGCTTCTCCCAGTGGTGACATTTTACAGAACTATAGAGCATTATCAAAACCAGGAAATTGGGAAGCGGACATGGCTCAACTGATAGAGCGTCCATCTACCATATGGAGGGTCCAGGGTTTGATCCCCAGGGCCTCCTGACTCATGTGGTAAGCTGCCCACGCTCAGTGCTGCCGTGCACAAGGAGTGCCGTGCCATGTAGGGGTGTCGCATGCGCAAGCTGTGTGCCCCGCAAGAAGAGCCGCCCCACGTGAAAAAACACAGCCCGCCCAAGAGTGGCGCCACACACACGGAGAGCTGACGCAAGATGACGCAACAAAAAATAGATGCAGTTTCCCAGTGCTGCCTGATAATGCAAGCGGACCCAGAAGAACACATAGCAAGTGGACGCAGAGCAGACAGTGGGAGGAAGGGAAGAGAAATAAATAAAATAAATATAAAAAAATACACAAAAAAACAGGAAATTGACTGATATTGAAGAACACTGGAGTTGTTTCCAGTTTGGGGCTATTAACTATCCTTGTTTTTAAAATTCCTTTAAAATATCAAAGCATATCCCCTTTGTTAATTGGTGAATGCTCAGATAGAACTTTGGTATAATGTTGCTTTAATGTATGTGTGCGTAAATTATGAACTCTGGCACAACTGATTTTTTTCTCCCATTAATATTACAGCCATAATGAAAAGAAAAATCAATCTCACCCTAACACCTCAACTTTTAAAGATTTTTACACATTTCCCTTCTAGTTCACAATAAATTACACTCTATACATCCAACTAATCGTAATTTCTTCTCTTGTTTTGAATAACAAAATAAGCCAGCTGATTTTATTTTATTTTATAGGTCAAGATATAACTTTCTAACTTTTTCATAACTAGAAAGTTATGGCTACTCTATTACATAGTATAATTGATAATTTCATGTGACTGTAAAGAATTGCAAGATCCTAAATACTTTCAGAACCACCAGCTAGAGATTGTTATATACATTATAATTTTAGCTTTATGAATATTTACCCTCTTCCCCTCAGTTTCTAAAGTGTAAATTGAGGACAGTCATATTTTTTGGTAATCTGGGTCTCATTCAATGCCAAAATTTCAAATTGAGTATTATTGAAAAATAATAGTTTGCGTATGGTATATAATAAAAAGTTCACTTAAGCATATTATTACCTTCTTCATCTAAGTAAACAGGAGTCACTAAATGCAGAGAAAGAGCCTAAACTATTCCAAGTGTTGAGATTACATCTCTAAGTAAGTTTTAACAACAAATTGATGGTCAAGCTTACATAGTTGATAAATATTAACCTCTTCGTTGATGTTTATAAAACATCAAATTTGATAAACTTGTATTAATAAGTTAATTACAAACTGTAGGACATTCTCTTAAATATTCTATTTAAATAGTCTACTCTATGGTTTTAGTTCATAGTTTGTTCATGCTATTAAGTTGTTTTAGGAAATTACCAAGCTGTGAAATTTGCATTTTTTACACGCCAGTATTAACTCTAAGTTTCAGAAGCTTTTTATCTTTAGTTAAAGTCATTTGCCAAACATGTCACATTTTGAAACAAAAAACATATTTAAATGTATTTGTTTTTAATTTAACCAGATTGCTCTTAAACTTGGTGTGCCTGCTGATAACGTAAAGAATGTCATCATCTGGGGAAACCATTCCTCAACTCAGTATCCAGATGTCAACCATGCCAAGGTGAAAATGCAAGGAAAAGAAGTTGGTGTTTATGAAGCCCTGAAGGATGACAGCTGGCTTAAGGGAGACTTCATCACGGTAAGAAAGATCCATGAGCCCCTCTTAACAGCCAAAGATAAAGTACTATTCAGAGACATGCCACTCCGGCGGTATGAATGTCTCTCTAAGGGGTGGGGTGGGGGGAGCTTAAGGAGAGCAGGCCTTTCACAGTTGCTCTGATGAGTCTGTAATTTTCTTTTGGGGTCGTTTTTAAGTCAGTTTCAATCCGATCTGATCTTATCTGTAGAGTGGCAATTGAGATTGATTACTAAAGTGGGAAAGAAGTAGAGAAACTTTTGGTCATCCAGTTATCTTTTTACAGAGATCCATTCCTTTGTGTAAACTGGTAAAAGGGAGTTTGTAGTTTTCTCTTTACAAAAAGACTGGTGAATATAACTGAAGTCGGTTAGTAAGGCTGACATTGGGTAGTTGCATCATTCTGGACAGGGCACATTAAGCTATGGTCACAGCATTTCACCACAGCACTAGCTTGGAATTGATGACAGTTCTGCTACCATGATCCAGTAACACTGCTGTTTCTACCTGTCCCACCCCAGACTGTGCAGCAGCGTGGCGCTGCCGTCATCAAGGCTCGGAAACTATCCAGTGCGATGTCTGCTGCTAAAGCCATCTGTGACCATGTCAGAGATATCTGGTTTGGAACCCCAGAGGTGAGGACTCAGTAACTGCACAGGCCACTCTTTTATTTTTGTCCTCGGATGCATAACATAAAAAGAACAGAGCCTTGGAAGTCAGATTAGATTCACATCCCAGATCAGGTACCTACTAGCTAGGCAACCTTGGGAAAGTTACTTAACCTTTCTGAGCTATTTTCTTATTTGTTACATGACATTTACCTCACAGGGTTGTAGGAATTACATGGGATAATTAAATATGAAAAGCAACTAGCACAGTGCCAGGCACATAGTAGGAACAACTTATTTTCTTCTCAAAACCTATTAATATATTGATTGGGTCACACCTTCCTCATTGTGAAGTGAGGATTGTGTTTCTCCTGCCTACCTCACACATGGGTTGGAAAGAGTGTCGTAGAAGTCCCTGGTGCTGGCAGTAGTTTCCCTATACGGTACTGAAGATAAGTACACCGTAAGAAAGTATCACCTGGTTTACTTTTGTTAGTGCATGAGTCAGTCAGTTGTGTAAACTACTCCCTGTGCACCATGAGACTGCAAAACCTTGTTCTTTCCAGGGGGAGTTTGTGTCCATGGGTGTTATCTCTGATGGCAACTCCTATGGCATTCCTGATGATCTGCTCTATTCATTCCCTGTTGTAATCAAGGTAAGGTATCTCGGGACTGTTTCCCTTCTGTGGGAAAATAGTTGTATGTTTTTCTTAAGAATATTATAAGTAAGTCTAGAAATTGTTCCTTTATTAAATTTGACATTTTTTTCAGTTTTGAAATTGTGTATTGTACAACTTCAGGTCATTAAAAGATTGAAATTGATCTGGAAAGGGAAGATTCAACTCTTCCCACTAGGGACAGTAAGTTGTTAATGCCTCTAAAATAGTAACTTCTTTCCAAATTAAGCAATGGTTCTCAATATTACTGCTCTTTATTACAACTGTGCTAAAGCCAACCAATAGTTTTTTATATTCACTAATTGCAGTCTCATTTGAAGACTTTTTTCCCCCTAGATTTTAATGGTTTTAAATTCAAGAATTACCTGTTAAATTCTGGATTTTGATTTGCTTCTTTAGAATCAGACTTTAAAACAGGTACTTCTATAGATTTAAGCTCACACTATATTGTTGCTAGAAGATCAGTTCTGGTTTAATTTTAAATCTCTTACTTACAATTATTTTTAAACAGAATAAGACCTGGAAGTTTGTTGAGGGTCTCCCTATTAATGATTTCTCACGTGAGAAGATGGATCTTACTGCAAAGGAATTGGCAGAAGAAAAAGAAACTGCTTTTGAATTTCTTAGCTCTGCCTGACTAGACAATCATTTTAATGTTATTAAATGCCCAAAATCAGAAGAATCTAAATGTCGTCTTTGACTCTAGTACCAAATAATAATGATGCTATACTTAAATTACTTGTGAAAAATAGCACATTTGAAAGTTGTGTGCTTCTTGATACAAATTTGTGACTGTATCATCATGGTGTTAGTGCTGCAAAATAAAAATATATATTCAAGTGAAAATGACTCAGATTCTTAATTTCTAGCTAACCTTTAGTTTTCATTCAGAAAACAGACTTACTTGTGTCCTGGTTTAAAGAAAAATAAAAGGAATGGCAGTAAAGATTTTTTAAATGTTACAAGGTAAAGCATAAATTTCCTACTTTTAAATAGAATGGAATAATCCACACTTTTGGCACTTTGGCATATGAATCAATCTACTTCAGAATATATTTTTAAACATCACCTAGGTTTCTTAAAGGTTAGTCATGCTCTGTGAAAATTTAATTTGAACGTTAGCTGTTACATAGGTTATGGATAATACTCTTAATAGTTTTATGCCATTGAATGAAATTATAAGAATCGTTTCCATAGTAGAAGAAAAAGAGTTTTGAGGTATTCCTCTTTAGCAGATAAGGAATCATTAACATTTCATTATCAGGTAAATGCCACAGATGGTTTTTCTAGTGTTAAAAGAGTATTTTCGATCCAAGTTTATTACTAGAAACTTGTTCAAAAAATCATCAGTCTTTTATCCAAAGTCCACGAGGACAAGGGACATCATCTGCATTTTCATCATTGTGCTTAACAGTGTCTGCACATAATACGGCACTCATTTATTACTCTCTCTTCCCAACCACACCCTTCTTTACTCTGCTTTGTTATGCTGAGACTAGACTGTGCAAACCACATTTCTCCCACTCCAGATGATCCTTGTTAAAAATAAAATATGGGGTACTAGAGGGAGACTAGAAGCCTGGAGAAGGAAGAAAGGACATGCTTTCCTGTTGGCTGCCTCTACCATTACCTTCTCTTCACTTTATATGTGCTAGAAAAGAAGAAAACAAGCATCAAACATACTTCTAGAATGGTAATTAGAAGTATAAAACAATGTAATTTCATGTAGGATTAAATGAAAATGTTATATGTATAAAGTTTGTATGTATAAAAGATAGACGGTACGAATAGAATATAGGGTACAAATTAAATTAGTTCAGTAATATATTCACCTCTTTTCATGCCATTCCCTTCTGTCACCTTAACCAAAAGAACAAAGCATTGCAAAATGGATGTGGCTCAGGTGAGAGCTCCTGCCTACCACAGGGGAGGTCCTGGGTTCAGGTCCCAGTGCCTCCTGGAGAAGACAAGCAAGACTGAGCTGATGTGACAGGTAGGGACAGTGAGCTGACACAACAAGGAGACACAAAGAGGAAAGACAATGAAAGACAAAGCAAGGAGCTGAAGCTCAAGCAATAGAGCACCTCTTTCCCACAGAGAGGTCCAGGTTTAGTTCCCAGTGCCTCTAAAGAGAAGATGAGCACACAGTGAATGGGCACAGAAGATAGCAAGCACAAACAATGCAGTGGGGGTGGAGATAGATAAATCTTTTTTAAAAAGCATTTTGCTGACTCCTCTCTTAATGGACAGAGTCCAGGCCCAGGAAATTGTGCCACTGAGTAGCACGATAATATGTGAAAAGTCTAGGCCTTACATAAGCATGTTATCAGAACTTAAGGAAATGGCACAAGGGTAAATTCCAGGGAAAAAGACTTTCTTTAACCCAATAAAGAGGGATTCAAAAACTCCAAAAGAGGTGCAATCTGAATAATAAACCTCAGGGAAGAACTAACTTCTATTTCATGACACTCTGGTAACACTTTCTGAACAATGGAGGATGACCTGCCATATAGCAAAAAAAAAAGTTTTTTTTAATTATTAGAAAAAAAAAAATACCTATAATCCCACTGTCAGTTAAATCATATTTTAAAGATTAATAAAAGTAATACATGTTAGAAAATCAATGAAGTGGTATTAAATGAAAACCAATGAATAATCCTAAAAATACTTTTTTGCCTCCTAGGAAAGAAAAATACACATATATTTATTTTGAGAATTTAAAAAAACAGCAGTGAAAAATTCTTTCTCAGCAAACTCCTACCTTCATTAAGCCCTATATTTGTCCCCTTGTCTACAGTTCATAAATAATATTTTTTGTACATAAATTATTATATACTCAATACACCATTATGCACTTTGCTTTTTCCTTTAATAGATCTTGGAGATAGAGCCATATCAATACTTACAGTGCTGCCTCATTCATCTTAACAGCTGTGTAGTATTCCATTGAATGAATGTACAAATTGTGCTGTATATAGCCAGTCTTATCAATGGACTTTTGGGTACTTCCCATTCTTTTGCTACTCTAAAGATGCTGTTCTGACTATTTTTATGAGTAGGTTAATTCACAAATGCACAAATAAAATTCCTAGAAGAAAGCACAACAGATTTTAAAGATTTTTTTACTTTTTTTTTTTTTTTTTAATTTATCCCCCACTTTCCCCAGATGGTTCTGTCTGTTCATTGTGTGCTCAACCCCTCAGGGAGGCACCAGTAACCAGAACCCAGGACCTCCCACATGAGGGGACAATGACCAACAGCCTAAGCCATTCCCTGCGGGTGGCTGTGGCATCTGCTGGCCTGTGGCATCTGCTTGTTCAGGTATCTGCTTGTTGCAGCAGGGTGCAGCATTTAGCTCTCCTTGCAGCCGAGACGGGCGTCTAAATTCTCGTTGCAGCAGGGTACAGGCATCTGCTTGTCTTCTTTAGGAGGCACCAGAACCCGAACCCAGGACCTCCCATGTGGTAGCAGATGCCCAACTGGATGAGCCACATCCACTTCCCCACAACACTTTTTAAACAGTTTTGGATCTAGTTTGTTCTGAAAGCAGTGGCCTCCTGATCCCATAGTAGTATATATATCTAATGCCATTTTAACTCATTTTCCCACTAACCCTTTGTTTGTTTGTTTGTTTTTTTCAATGTTACATTCAAAAAATATGAGGTCCCCATATACCCCCCACCCCCTCACCCCACTCCTCCCCCCATAACAACATCCTCAATCATCATGAAACATTCACTGCATTTGGTGAATACATCTCTGAGCACCGCTGTACCTCATGGTCAATGGTCCACATCATAGCCCACACTCTCCCACAGTCCACCCAGTGAGCCATGGGAGGACATACAATGTCCAGTAACTGTCCCTGCAGCACCACCCAGGACAACTCCAAGTCCTGAAAATGCCCCCACATCACATCTCTTCCTCCCACTCCCTACCCCCAGCAGCCACCATGGCCACTTTCTCCACACCAATGCCACATTTTCTTCAATTACTAATCACAGTAGTTCATGAATAGAATATCAGTAAGTCCACTCTAATCCATACTCTATTCCTCCATCCTGTGGACCTTAGAATGGTTGTGTCCACTCCACATTTATATCAAGAGGGGGCTTAGATTCCACATGGATGCTGGATGCAATTCTGCTTTCAGTTATAGGCACTCTTGGCTCCCTGATGTGGTGGTTGACTTTCTTCACCTCCATGTTAGCTGAGTGGGGTAAGTCCAATAAACCAGAGTGTAGGAGTTGCAAGTCTTTTGAGGCTCAGGGCCTGGCTATCACATGGTCAGTCCAGAGATTCAGGTCCCCTGGGTATACATTAAACCCCAGCACCAACTACAGTTCCGGTAAAAGTAACAGGAGAGGCTTGTGGACAAAGACCACATCTAACTCCAGCTCCATCACACAGAAACACAAACTCCAAAGTAGGGCCAACTGACATGGCACTGAACTCCATCTGTCATGGCCATAGAACCTATGGGTCTCTGTAGCCGTCAGAAGAACCAATACCTGGGGTTGTATCTACTTTATCTGTCTCTGGGACTCTGTTCAGGTGTGCAAAAGGGCAACCCCTCTGATCACCTCCCAGCTCTTGTTGGAGACTCATAGCCATATAAACTAATTTGTCCTTTCCATTTCCCCTTTATTCAGGTCAAAAAGCATTTTTATTAACTCCTGGTATTACAGGTAGATTGAGATATTCTGCTGGTCCAAGTTGACCCTTTTATTCAAGGTCATTTTCTAGTTACATCATCAGCTGGTACTTGGTAGTAATCCCTCGGCACCATGGAGGCTCATCCCTGGGAGTCATGTCCCACACTGGGGGGAAGGTAAAACATTTACATGCTGAGTTTGGCTTCGAGACTGGCCACATTTGAGCAACATGGAAGCTCTCAGGAGGCAACTCTTAGGCACCCTGCAGCTCTAGGCCTTGTTCTTATTTCAGGTGCATAGGCTTACAAGCATAGTCATTAGTATCAAGGGCTCATTGTTGGACCTTCCTTCTTTTTTAGTCTTTGCCATTGCACTTGGGGGATTGTTGCTGTTCCTTTAGGGACTGTGATAGAGCTCCCCTGGCTAGGAACTCAGCACTCCCTCAGTTGTTTTTAATTGTAACCACTATGAAAATATCCAAACATTTTTATGTACCCTGGATTTATGCCCTGGAGAACTCCCTGCCAACCATGTGTCCCCTGTCAATAACATCCCACACCAGTATTCCTCCCCTGCCATTATTGAACCTCTCTGTGATCCAAAACTTCTTCAAAAGTGAAACCCAATATATTGCCAGGTCTAACCCTTCCTTTAACAAGACCTTGATTAAAGCAGCCAGAAATAATTCTCAAGGAATATTGACCAAATACGTACCATCTATTAGAAGATATCTTTTTAGTATATAAGCTTAAGAACTTGGCTGTGAAAACTAGACAAAAAGCAACAGAAATAGATTCTTCGTTGTCCCTATGACTTTGGAGTAAGAATTCATGGGATTTTTTTGTTGTTTTTTTTAAAGATTTGTTTTTTATTTCTCTCCCCCCCCGCCCCCGCCCCAGTTGTCTGCTCTCTGTGTTTATTCACTCTGTGTTCTTCTGTGTCCGCTTGTATTCTTGTCAGCAGCACTGGAAATCTGTGTCTCTTTTTTGTTGTGTCATCTTGCTGCATTAGCTCTCCCTGTGTGCAGAGCCACTCCTGGGCAGGCTGCACTTTTTTCACACAGGGTGGCTCTCCATATGGGGCGCACTCCTTGTGTGTGGGGCTCCCCTACATGGGGGACACCCCTACGTGGCATGGCACTCCTTGCATACATCAGCACTGCGCGTGGGCCAACTCACCACACAGGTCAGGAGGCCCTGGGTTTGAACCCAGGACCTCCCATGTGTAGGTGGATGCTCTATCAGGTGAGCCAAATCTGCTTCCTAGTTTTTATGATCTTTATGCCTTTAAAAACCTTAACAAAACAAGAAAAAAAATTCATGTTTTAGTTTCTGAATATTGATTGATTCTAATACAACCTAAAGGGTTACTGACTCAACAAGAATGTATAGGCTTTGAAGTCTTTTTCCATTAATATCACCTAATTGTATCACCTAGTTCCTATAGTAATATAGCGAGATTTCAATAAACATTTGTTGAATGAATGAATGGGTTTTTGTCAGTTTGTCCTCTAACCCTAGTAGGAATATACTTATAACCCAGAGCTGAATCAAATCCATAGACAGGCCAGTTGGCCCAATAGAGTAAAGCAGGTTTAAGCAGAGCAGAAGTCTTCAGTCCACCCTGTTGCCTCACATTCCCACTGCCATTGTGCCGGGCCAGACCCTCATCATCTCTTCAGAAACACTGCTACAATAGAGATGGGAGTAGGAACTCAGTTTGGGGTCTATGCCTTCTCTCCCCAGTCCAGTCCACATTTGCCACCAGAGATACTGTTTAAGAACAATATTTTACTTCCCATTTCCTAAAGAATAGAGCTGAAACTTCTTGGAAGGGAGTATCCAAGATGGCCCAAAGCATAGCCTTAGAATTCAGACAAACCTGGGTTTAGATCCCAGCTCTAGTTTTGTTTTTTGTGTGTGTTTTTTTTTTCCTTTGGTGTTTTTTGTTTTTGGTATCAGACCACCTTTCTAAGTTTGATTCCTTAAACTACACAATGTGGATAATAATAAACTTCATAAGGTTTATGTGAGGATTTAAATGTAAAGCACGTAATAAGAGCTCCATTTATTTTCTGGTTTTTTGTTGTCTTTTCCTTTTTAAAAAATTCCTTAGCATCACCTCAGAGTCCAATATATTCTGGCCCCAAGTGACACTTTCCAGCCTCATCTTTGATATTGGTCATTTTCTGGCCCTTATATAACCGCTGTGCCAGCCACCTTAAACTGCTTGGACAGCTATTCACTTTCCTGGTTCCAGGCCTTCAGTCCTGCTGTTTTCTCTGCTTCTTCAGGGTGTCTTACACAAAAGTATTTAATTGTGTTTACTGCTTAGGGGAAAAAAATAGCAAGAACCTCTTTCCTTCTCTCTTAAACCTGGCTCTCCAGGAATTGACCCTAAGGTAAGGATTTGAGATTCCTCTGCAAGTGATCTATTAAGCCCCTGCTCCAAGGAGAAATCGCTAGAGGGAAGAGCAAGGGCAAGGAAGAGAAGAAAGCCAAGCCAGGGTGGTCTCAGGCAAAGTCCCACAGGATCGCTCAGGCCTGATCAAGTTGATGAACTGTTCCAAGGAAAGAGGATTGGGGCTTTCGTTCTGCCAAGAGTTAGGGGATGGGGCACAGAATTCCCACTTTCCTCTGTGCTACCAGCAAAGGGAGCTTAAGGGGAAGCCTCCAGATAAGAGCCCAGATGCTGGCTGTTGGTGGGGGGGGGGGGGTAGCTCAAGGGAGTAGGAGTGTGGATGTTAAAGGGGATCTGGACAGAGCAGCAACATTATCCACTATACCACACACCCAGCCTTAACTGATTTCCAATGAAGCCCAGATGAGCTCTATCATTTAAGGGAGAGGGCAGAAAACCTGAGTTCTGCACAAGATTTATGCCTGTGTGATTTCCATTCATGTTTCTTCTCTTATTATGTGGCCCTGAGAATAAGCTTCCTTTATTTCAGTCCAGCACTGAATTCATGGCACTACCTTCTTATTCAAGCTGGCAGCTTGCCTTGGTAATAATGTAACCAGATGTTGTCTAGGTTCTTGACTATGCTGCAGAAATGAATTTCAAAAGCACGTCGGGTGAGTTAGGCCAGTAATTGATTAAGATAGGGAGGGAAGAGAAATGGGAGAAAATAACAGATCATGGGTCCCAGGTAGAGAGGAAGGGGCTGAAGATTGATAAAGCGGGCTGATTTACAGCCTGCAATTCCACATTATAGATTATATAAATGCCCAGGTTTTACTTACGTGGCAACCACGGCAGGGGAAAAACTGAGAGCAGAGCACAGAAGGCAGGAACAGGCACACAGACTGGCACCAGGACAGGGCAAAGGCAAGAGAGCAAATTAAAAATGCTTTTAAAACCATTAATTATTCCGCCCCTTTGCTACTGGCAGGGGAGGAGTTCCAGCTGTTTGCTGTTTTGATTGATTACCCCACCTATCGATCCCCCAGTCCTTGGGGAATATCCAGGGCTTCTCCTGGCTTCCAGAGGAAATCTTGTTCTGAACGGCAGAATCCTGTGTGTGTCTCTTCCAGCAGCCATCTTGGGGATAATGATGTTCTTGTGGATATTGATGTTCTTGTGGACTCCTTGCCAGGTTCCAGATCCATCTATTGATTCCCTATCTTACTAGCCTGCTTCAATAATATTCTCAGGGTTGAGCAGGGGAGTTTCCCAAATAAAGTCCCTCAGAGTCAATACTCCCTTTTCATTTATTTATTCAATAGGGAGAGATTTGTCTGTGGCTGGCACTGTGCTAGTCCCAGGAACAGTGATGAGCTCTATCTTCATTGCATGTGTTAAAAGAAGTAAAATAGAGCTACTATGGCTAAGTGATTTTTAAATGCAGTCAAGAGGTCCCTCTGGAGGTTACATTTAGGCAGGTCTCTGCCAGATGTCACAAACTGTCAAAGTCTGCAAAACCTCAAGTAACAATGTTCCTCAAAACCCCAGGACATATGGACCATCAAACAAACCACGAGATAGAGAAATAACTATCCACCAGCTGCAAAGCAACTTGTGTAATCTTCCTTTCCTTTAAAAATCCTAGCCACGAAATGCCAAGATGGGACATGAATTGGGTTGCTGCCTGAATCTGCACTCTGCCAATTGCATTTCTAAGATCCCAGATAAATACCTTTATTGCCTTGCAACTTAATTTATTATTTCTAGCTTGCCATACCCTATATACACACTATAAACAACTAAATAACAATTCACTTTAGTAAATTCTTGGACAGAAACAGTGTAATGTTATGAAAAGACCAAGGTTGAGGATCTACTTAGATAGGGATCCTTCTGATAATGTTGAATTCTGCCTGAGTCCTGTGTTCCTGGAAAACAGCCATGATTAAGAAATCCCTCCACCCTTTATGTTCCTGAAATGGTTCACTGCAAAGAATCACCCTTCCCCATATGTCTTAGATGAGACTCAGGGATGCCCCTTGTTTACCTATGATAAGGCCAGACCCAGATCCTCCACAATTCCCTTTCTTTGCCTCATAGATGATTATCTGAGCTGCTTTCCCCACTGATCAATTGGAGCAAAATGCTCGTTAACCAAACTTTAGTTCAGCTTCCCTCCTTCCCTCAAGGCCCACCCTCAGCCTGAGCCAGCATCCAACCCCTTAACTCCCCATCCTAAGAACAAGCAGAGCTCAGGGGAAAACATTCTCTGGTCTGTCCAATCATGCCAGTCCTGCTCATCCCATTTCCTTATACCCAGTTATTTTCTTATTTCTAGTCCTGTTTGCTCTTCATTATAATAGAAATTCCTCCCCCCACCCCCCACCCCTCCCAAACTGTGAGATGATAAATTTCTGTTTATTCTTGTGGTCCTTGGTTACGGCAGCTAGAGGACATGAAGAAGTCTTTCACAAGCCCACAAAGCCCACAAAGAAAATTCCTTTTTGTCTAACCCTTGCACCATTTGCAAATCTTATGGTCAAAACAGTATGCCTACTGCAATAGTCTCCCTCCTCCTTGGGCAATGGTCCTTTCTCCCTCCCATATGCAATAATACTTGGAAAACCTCTGTGTTCTGGGCTGCTGGTTTCTTGGCTTATGTCACATAGAAGAATTTAAGGACACACCACAAAGTAGGCAAGGGAGTAAAGAGTTTATCAAGAAACAAGAAAAGAATACAAGTCCAGGACAAGGATGAGGGTGTGCTGTGGAGTGAGACACATACTTGGGGCCCCAGGTCAGGCCTTTTTAAAGTCTTTCCTCCTCCCATTTCATAATGTTGGGGAAGGGCCCTAGCTGTTTGCAGTTTTGATTGGTTGCCCCAACTGTTAGTTCTCAGGGGGGGCCAATGGTGAGGCCTTTTGTATAAAGGTATATGGGGCGTCCCCTTGACCCTAGGAAGACCCCCAAAAGGGAACTCATGGCCAGGGTCTTGCTGGATATTTCCAGCAGCCTTGCCCCCAGGACGTTTCCAGGCATGGTCTCACAGCCATGTGGATGGTGGCCATGTGGTCTGCTGGGCATCTTTTCTGCCATGTCTTCAGTTGTGACCCAAGTCCTCCCTTTCCCTATGCTAACCTGCCTCAACTTTCCCCCTCAGAGTTTACGCTGTTCTTCTTGAGGAGGAGCTGAAGAGCAATGGTCATTCTTCTGTGGCTGTTTCTGCTGGTTAGGGGAAGAAGACCCTGCCTGACAGAGTGTAAACCCTCCAGCTATTCTACTGAGGTTGAGGAAAGGTGGGTCTGGCACTATGGTTGAAGCCGAATGAAATCCCCGCATGACTAATACCTTGCTCTGGAAAGCATTATTCTAGAAGAAATAAACTTAGAATTTAAGATACATGGTCCTATTAAAAGGATAAGATGGTGGTAAGCAGGCCCAAAAAAGAGGGCCAGCCATGACATACCGGACCATGAGAAAGAGAAGGCTGCATCCTACAAAGTTGATGGGAAAGAGCATTCTTCCTTGAGTTCTTTTATGCTGTTGGTTAACTCTATGGAGAGATTGTGGTAGATCTGCTGGGTTTGGTATAAACTGTCAACTCCAGTTTTCCTGAGATAGTGGTTATGCCTAGGACAGTTAAGAGAGGTATGAGAGGCACTGCCCTAGACATAAACTCATAAACATAATATAGGCAACAGCAAGACAAGCTTTCGGCAAGCAAAATAAAGACGATACTTAAAAGAGTCCTTCCTTCATCTTATACTATTTAGAACATGAATTAAGCTTACCAGGACTTTTAACATGTTCAATATCCCTCTGCATATGATCTAGACTAAAAGAGATATTATTATATTCATCAGGTATATAGGAACAGTACTTAATACTAATCAATGCACTAATAAATATCTAAGTTCCTCTTTGAGCTGCAAATAGATCTAAGCTCCAGGTTTGTAGTACCATTCATGGTGTCACTCCATGGGGACGAGCCATAAAGTCACTTGTGTCTGTTCAAGTTCTACTTTCTTTACTCTGGTAATTATTACTCCATTTGGTATGCTCTTCACACAGCCAGCATGCTGCAGCACTGTTAGCCCTTGGAGGGAAGTTCCAGCATTTCACTGGCCTGGAACGAAGCACCTTACTGCACTACAAAACAGAGATGGTCTGGAAGCAATGGCCATTGTAAATCTGGCCATATCAAGCCATTGCCGGCTTCTATAGGAGTCTGAAACTGCAAAGTACTCTCCATCCAGTTCAGGAGCCTAACCAGAAATATGGTAGATGCCTTTATTATTTTAGGCATCATAGTAACTGACTAGCCAATAACTCAAAAGGAGAGGCACCACACAAGGTCTTTGGGCCTGGTTTGAATGCACAAAAGTGTGTGACAATGCTGAAGTCTCTCTCATAATTTTTATACACTTTCTAAACACTTCCAATGCAGTTTATAACATATTAAATGAATTTAATGATTTTTAATACTTTGCTTTTTACTTCTATACTTTTACCATAATAACATTAGTTAACAGGTATTTTACTTTAGCAGCACAGGAGAAACTACCTTCTCCATTATTTTATGAAAATCTAAGATTCCCAATGGAATCAAGATTATCTTCCTTGAGGGGGGCTGGGGATGGGCGGATGGGTAATAGTGCCCAAAAAATTGGGGGGGAGGGAGGGGCAACATACGAACATAGGAGAATGTCAGGTGTTGGTTGAGAGTAAAATGCTGAGAAAACTGTATCAAAATATAATTAAGAGGGTTATCTATTTAGGATGCTCAGAGGGGATGGTCTGACACAGGACGGACTCCTGGGGAATGTCTGAATGCTCATTTTGCCAGGGTGGGTTGTACCATTGGATAGAGACCCAAGTAGTGGAGTTGGGGTGGACCCACATCCTGGGGAGGACTAATGCCATCAAAAAAGAGGGAACTGTATCTCTTGAGAGAAAGGATGGCTCCCAGGGCATTAGGGCAGTTGAGCAAGTCAGGCCCTGAACACTGTTGCAAGTATCTCTGGACGTGGCTCCTCGGGAAATGGAGATTGGCTGTCACTGTGGGCCCCAAGGGGAGGGGAAAATGGATGTTGAATGGATGGAACCAAGGTAAATGTGGGGGTAAGAGAGGAGTTTCGCGAGAGTACGCAAGGATGGATATAAAACATGTAATATTACACCAAAAACATATAGGGGACAACAGACTAATAATGTAAAACATAGGATAACTAAAAATTTAGAAAACTGTATATCCTAAAGTATGGAACACAATGTAAGCACAGATGTCACCTTGTTTGAAAGCTATTGTCTCAGAGTCTGCACATCAGTTTAAGTAAATATGATATGAATAAGTTATAAGAATATCGCTGTGGAAGGGAAAAGGTTTTATGGTGGATGTGTGGGAGTACTGTATATTGTATATATGAATTACTGTGATCTAGGGCTCTTGTGAAGAGAAGCTCAATAATTACGAAAAAAGAAAAGAAAAAGATAGGATGTAGAATTTTTCCAAATCAATATGTATTCTATATCTAACCTTTAAACCCATCGCTATATTCCATTTTACTAGTAAGGGATCCTGACATTATATTGGGCTTCACTTTTCAGGAAGTTTTGGATCACAGAGTGGTTCAACAATGGCAGCAGAGGAATATTGGTATAGGATGTTATTGACAGGTGATATATGGTTGACAGGCAGTTATACAGGGCATATGTCCAGGGTGAATGGTAATGTTTGGATATAGTCATAGTGGCAACAATTAAGGACGACAGCTGGGGGGGTCCTGGATTCCTGGCCGGGGGTGCTCTGTCGTGGTCCCTAGGGGAGCGGCAGCAGTCCCCCAGGTGCAACGGTAGGAACCGGGAAGGAATGAGGGTCCAACAGTAAGCCCCTGATACTAATGACTATGCTTGTGAACCTATACGCCTGGGGTAAGAACAAGGCCTGGAACAACACTGTGCCTGGGAGTTTCCTCCTGACAGCCTTCATGTTACTCAAATGTGGCCAGTCTCGAAGCCAAACTCAGCATGTAAATGCAATGCATTCTCCCCAGTGTGGGACATGACACCCAGGGATGAGCCTCCTTGACACCGAGGGATCACTATCAAGTACCAGCTAATGATGCAACTAGAAAATGACCTTGAATTGAAGGTTCAACGCGGACCAGCAGAATATCCCTGTCTACATATAATAACAGGAGTTTAAAATGCTGTTTGACCTAATGTAAGGGGAAATGGAAAGGAGAAATGAGTTTATATGACTATGAGTCTCTAAAAAAGAGTCTGGAGGTTGTCAGAAGGATTGCCCTTATGCACACCTGAGCAGAGTCTCCCAGACAGATAAAGTAGATACAACCCCAGGTATTGGTTCTTTTGAGGGCTAAAGAGACCCACAGGCTCTATGGTCATGGCAGATGGGGTTCACTGCCATGTCAGTTGGCCCTTCTTTGGAGCTGGTGTTTCTGCATGATGGAGCTGGACACAGATGGGATCTCTTTTCACAAGACTTTCATGCTACTTTACTAGAATTGTAGTTGGTGCTGGGGTTTAAGATATGTCTAGGGGATTTGAATATCTGGACTGATAATATGATAGCCAGGCCCTGAGTCTCAACAGACTTCAACTCCTACACTCTGATTTATTGGACTTACCCCACTCAGCTAACATGGAGTTGAAGAATGTCAACCACCACACCATGGAGCCGAGAGTGTCTACAACTGGGAGAGCAGGAGGATTGTACCCAGTATCCATGTGGAATCTAAGCCTCCTCTTGACAAAGATGTGCAATGGACACAACCAATCCAAGGTCCACAGAGAAAATGTGGCATTGGTGTGGGAAAAGTGGTCATGGTGGCTGTTGGGTGCGGGGAATGGGAGGAAGAGATGAGATGTGGAGGCATTTTCGGGACTTGGAGTTGTCCTGGGTGGTGCTTCAGGGACAATTACCGGACATTGTAGATCCTCCCAGGGCCCACTGGATGGAGCGTGGGAGAGTGTGGGCTATGATGTGGACCATTGACCGTGAGGTGCAGCGATGCCCAGAGATATACTTACCAAATGCAATGGATGTGTTATGATGATGGGAGAGTGTTGCTGTGGGGGGAGTGGTGGGGTGGGGGCGGTGGGGTTGAATGGGACCTCATATTTTTTGAATGTAATATTTTAA
This sequence comes from Dasypus novemcinctus, assembly GCF_030445035.2. Taxonomy (NCBI): domain Eukaryota; kingdom Metazoa; phylum Chordata; class Mammalia; order Cingulata; family Dasypodidae; genus Dasypus; species Dasypus novemcinctus. The sequence continues at coordinate 52,766,150 of NC_080689.1, forward strand.
AAAAATGAATAAAAAAATTAAAAAAAAAAAAGATTATCTTCCTTTACCACCACTTTAATATGCAGATTGAGATGGCCTCTGATAGGTTTTGCTGTTACAAGTTACTTTTTGTTAGTAATATCAATTTAGATTTCTAATTGATAATTCCTTCCTGGAATTAGCCATTTAAATATTTAAGTTTAGAAGATGCTTTTACAAACTCCTTATAATTAACCGTAACCATATAGACTACTTTACCTTTAATAAGCTTATTAAATTACAGCGTGCAGCCATTGAAATTTATTTTATCTTAATTTCATTATAGACAAACTTGTAATTTTCATTTTCTTAAAGATTTAATACATATAAAGTTAATTTATTTCATTGGTATCCTATAAACCTAGGGAGATTACACCCAAGCTAAACAAAATTGAAACGATTATAGTTTATGCAAGGAATGCTCTTTTTCCCCCTCACAGGAGGCTAAAACCTCTTTTCTTTAATAGAATTCTAAAATTGTGAATAACTTTAAAACCATACTGACTGCTAGGTTCTGGAATATATTACAATTGTTTAATTTGTTTCAATCATAATTTAGAAAAAATCTCTCCATTGGTTTTAAGGACTTTTCCTTTACATACTGAAATTTGATAATTAGATTATTAACCACCTTTATTTTAAGGCTGCTAAAAGGTTTAAATTATGGAATTACAGGATAAACTATAATTCTTAATTCTTGGCCTAATAGATAAAACACTTATTTAACTTTTAACTATTTGAATAGAGCTCTTTTAAAGAATTTTCATTTGTTAATTTGATACTACCATCCCAATGTACAAAGATATACACTGAACAAATAGGCAGACATAAATAGAGTTAGACTCAAAACATGCAACTCACCAATGTCACTTACAATTTTCCTTCTCATAAGTGTAACTGCAAAATAGCATTGCATTCAAAAGATCTCTTTGAAGGCTATTTCTAGTTAATCTGTACTGTGACAATGCTGTTTTGCACAAGAATTTCATTCTTTAGTTATTGGCTTATAACCAAATTGGTCCTAATGCTTTGAAATACAATTTACAACATTTTTCTTTACTTTAGGGCTTTGCCTACTTCCCATTTTTACTTGGCAAACCTTGGATGGGCAACACAAATTTCAGTATATACTCACTGAGGTCACTGACATCTCAGGGAAACTGGTTTCTCCCATGACTCGCTTTTAGGAACCTCAACTCTTGAGGTGGAAGGCCCCCCAGTCTCCAGTCCTTGGAGATAATAGGACTGCAGTGGCTGCTGGACTGAAGAGTGGATGTACAACCCTGAGGACTGAGAATTCCACCAGGCAGCAATCCACCAGGCAGAATTCCACCAGTCCGCACCTGCAGTTATTAGAGAAAGCAAGGTTATTAACCCAGTGGAAAGATGGAAGACGGGGGTGTCTCAAATTTGCCTTCCTCTGTGCCATAGGAGACAGAAGTTGCCAAGTTACAAATGGGAAAATACAGTAGTTACCATCACAAAGGGGAGGCCAGCACTGAAATAACCATAAGCAAAGGCAAAGTCAGATTAGAATCATCATCACAATGGCAAGCATACACAAGGGGGAGGTTAGACTTGAAGTAATGATAAACAAAGGTAAATTCTGTTTATAATTATCATTTCTAAAGCAAGCATAAGCAAGGGTGTGGCTAGACCTGAAATAACCAGAAACCAAGCTGAATTCCTCCAAGATTACCTCACAATAGCAGGTCTAGGCTAAATCCACCCAGTTATACCAATTTCAGATATTATCTTTCTGCTGTTTTATAATATAAAGGCATCTATATAACAATCTTTTTTTTCTCTCTTCTCTCCTCCCCCTTCCCCCAGTTGTCTGCCCTCTGTGTCCATTTGCTGTGTGTTCTTCTGTGTCTGCGTGTATTCTTGTCAGCAGCACCCAATCTGTGTCGCTTTTTGTTGTGTCATTTTGCTGCATCAGCTCTCTGTGTGTGCAGCACCACTCCTGAGGAGGCTGCACTTTTTTAGCGTGGGGCAGCTCTCCTTACAGGGCGCACTCCTTGTGCATGAGGCTCCCCTACGTGGTGACACCCCTGTGTGGCAGGGCACTCCTTGCACACATCAGCACTGCACATGGGCCAGCTCACCACATGTGGTAGGCGGATGCTCTATCATTTGAACCAAATCTGCTTCCCTATATAATAATCTTAACTCTTGGTTACAGTTTCTATTAAATTTTCACTTCAGAATAAATTGGGCACTTTTGTTTATTAACTAAAACCATTTTATGAATGACAATTGTGCTAAGTTTTTCTGCCTTTCTAACCATTGAACTAATTCCATGTGAATTTTACGTTAAATACAATTGCAAGATAGTATTGACATTTAAAGACTCATTTTTAGGTTTACCTTTCACTTTTATCCAATTTGTAACAGGTGAACCCCAAATCTGATTTAGGAGTTCCTAGGGACAAAGCAGACTGACCAAGTCAAAGCAAGCACAGATTAGACCATAAGAGGGAATTTTACACTTAACTTAGCTTAGGAAAAGACCTGACCTTTGAATCACCTTAAAGCAAAACTCTCAGTGTCTGTCCAAGGCAGAAACCTCATACAGGACCCTCCAGCTTGTTCCTCCAGGAAAATCCCTGAGCAGATGCTAAGTATGGAGATAAGGAGTCCAGAGAAGACCTGTCCCTGATTAGACACAAATTGGGACTGTCTGGGGCTACATCCCATTAGTTACCTCCCACAAGGAATAAAGCCCTGTGAGGCTTTTCCCCCCACACTGGAAGGGTTGGAATGTTGGAAGAGAATAGGCAGGGAGTTAGGAATAGCCAGGAACTTTTAAAATCATTGGCCAGCAGCAGGGAAGAGGTTTAGCAAATGGCCTAGATCCTGATTCCCCATTCACTCCCCTTATTAGGCACAACCGAGGCTAAGAGGAGTATGGAGTATAGGCTAGGACGGAGTAATTGGTTCCCATGTTAATTAAGAAACGAACAGTGGATGTGGCTTAAGCGATTGGGCTCCCGTCTACCATATGGGAAGTCCAGGATTTGATTCCCAGGGCCTCCTGGAGAAGGCGAGCTGGCTCACACAGTGAGCTGGCCCGAGTGGAGTGCTGGCCTGTGCATCAAGGTGGCCCATGTGGAAAACTGGCACGGCAAGACGATGCAACAAAAAGAGATGCAGAGGAGAGATAATAAGAGATGCAGCAGACCAGGGAGCTGGCATGGCACAAGAGATTAAGCATTTCTCTTCCACTCTGAAAGGTCCCAGGATTGTTCCTGCTGCCTCCTAAAGAGCAGACAAGCAGACACAGAGGAATACACAATGAATGGACACAGCCAGCAGACAACGGGGATGGGGGGAACAAATAAATAAATCTTTAAAAAAAAAAGGAATTAACAATCTTACCTGCCACATCTTACCTGTCACCCAAGGCTCCTCCTGAGAGATGTTCACTCAGGCTGCAGGCCCCTTCTGACCTCCCCTGGAGAAAGGCCCTAGCAGTCAGCATGGTGAGGCAGCTTGGGACCAGGTTCCTACCGAGGTGGAGGCTGAATCTGGGTAACCCTGAGGTGACGGTGCCCTTCACAACAGCAGTTAGAAGGTGAGCCTGTTTTTGGACCCTATGCCTGACCCAACTCACCTGCTTCTTCCCATTGAAAACTGCAAAGGCTATTTCTAAAAGGGAGTTAATGGAAATTTGGGGGCACACGCAAAGTTCCTGCATCTTTCTATGGATATCTGAAGCAGACTGGAGTTCCTTGGAGGACCTTTTTCTAGAGTTATGATCTACAAGAGGGTATTTTTATTGCCTCTATCAACTTTCTTTGAAATAAGGCTGGATTTTCATTCTGCCCCTGAGTAAATTTCCCTGAGCTTTCAATTGACCAGTATGGTAGCTCATTTTCTTATTCCTTTAAGGAGACATGACCATATCACCCTTCAGATCTGTTTGTCCTCTCCTCCATACACAGATTTAACTGGAATTCAGGGTCTGTATTAGTCAGCCAAAGGGGTGCTGATGCAAAGTACCAGAAATCTGTTGGCTTTTATAAAGGGTATTTATCTGGGGTAAAAGCTTCTAGTTATAAGGCCCTAAAGAGTCTGACTCAAGATTCCTTCCTTATGAAACTCTGTTGCCACATGTTGAAGCAAGATGGTGGGCAACGATGGAGAGGGTTCAGCCTTCCTTTTCCCCCTTAAGGCTCTGTGGGTCCAGCTTCTTCTGATCTCAGCTATAAGGTGGCATAGGGCTCATCTTTCATCCCCTGGCTCATTTCTTTCTGGGCTCAGCTTCTCTGTTCTCTTCATAAGGTCAGCTCTAAACTATTAGATAAATGGCTCATCATTCTTTCCGGGACCACAGGATCAAAGCTGACAAGTTCTCTCCTCTTAGATGTATATGGAACAGTCTCTCTTCCTCCATGTATTTTCTCTGTGTATCTACCTCTCTGTTCTTGATTGAGCATCCATTTATATAGCCCACCAAGGGGGCAGGAACTCAATCCTGCATGCCCTAAAGATGTGGTCAAGTCAAAGCCCTAATCTTAACATAATTTAATCAAAGTTATCTCAGCTGAATCTAATACAATCAAAGGGTATCATACCCAGAAGAACAGACCAGTTTACAAATATAATCAACATTTCTCTTTGGAATTCATAAATAATATCACACTGCCACAGGGTCCCATACCAACTCCCGTGCTTGGCTATACTATGGCCATATGGTATGGCACAGATTTTAGGAAGGAAAAGATTAGCCTCTTCCGTTTTAGATAATCTGTAGGCAGGTGTTCCAAGTTGAAGCCACCTAATATCCTACGAGAGGATAAACACATTCATCAGTCTTGATGCTGTCCCACTGCCAGAGCTGGTTTAAAGGACTGCTCACCAAGCCCGTGTTCTGGAGGTTGGGAGCCCTGGTCAGAAGCCTTATGTCTTTGGATATCTCCAGAGCCTTAGATGTCTTGGGAGATGTTTGGGTCTAGTTCCCAAACCTTATTTCCCAAGCTGGGATTTCCTACTACGAAAGGGACTTGATAGGGACCTTTCTTTTGGCCTACTCTGGTAGAGATCTTAGAAAGTGGCCATGAGAGAGAGCTCATTTCATGGTCACTGCCAGGGACCAAGTTTTGCAATTAAACCTGATATTAAAAGGCAATTTAAAAAAAGGCACTGATCTTCAGCTTATAGGGAAACAGCCTCAGGGGTCCCAGTGGTAATGAACTAAGAGGAACTTTAGGGCCTCCTGTGAGCTGAGTAAGGAACAAACCTCCTGACACGGCCCAGTGTGGGAATCTCAGAGTCTTGCTAATAAAACAAACAAGGGCACAGACAGGCTTTAATTAAAAGTTTAGACTCACCAGTCCTCGGCAGGTATCAGGGAGCCTTATTGGCTCTTTGTCTACTGGCTGGTTTGCCAAATATGCTAGCAGAAAGCTCTGGGTTCTGGGCATCTAGGTTCTTGGCTTATGAGGCATAGAAGAATTTGAGGACAAGCCACAGGGTAGGCACGGGAGTAAAGGAACATGAAAAGAGTACATAGTCTTAGACACGGATGTGGGCATGCTGCAGAGTGAGACACACACCTGGGGTTGCAGGTCAGGCCTTTTTAAAGTCTTTTCTCACCCCCTTTCATAATGTTCGGGAGGGGCCTGAGCTGTTTGCAGTTTTGATTTGTTGCCCCACCTGTTAGCTCTCAGTGGGCCAATGATGAGGCCTTTTGTTTGAAGGTACCGGGGGCTTCCCCTTGACCCTGGAAAGAGTTCCAAATGGGATCTCATGGCCAGGGTCTCATGGGATCATTCTGGCAGCCTTCCCCTCAGGAGGTTTCCAGGCAGGGTCTCACAGCCATGTGGTCTGCCGGCCATGCTGTTTGCTGGCCATGTTTTCTGCTGTGACCCAAGTCTTCCCTTCCCTTACACTAACCTGCCTCAATAATGCTTTAGAATACAGCGTCTTTATTAAGTGCAGATTTGTTTAATTATCAGTTCTCTAAGTATTTCTGCAGAGTTGATATTTAAATCCAATCCTTGAAGAATAAGTAGGGGAGAAGATATCTTTTCCCACTCCCCCAAGAGAGGAAATAATAAATGCAAAAGCCCTGAGCCTGAGAAGAGTACCTCCTGTTCCAGAAAATAAAGGCCAGTGAGCCTGGAGCACCTGGGGGTGGGATAAAAGGGTTCAAAATCGGGGCTTGAGTCTTGAGAAGTACACAGGAACCAGTCCATGCTGGACACTTGCCTTATCCTGATACAGGCTAGAAGTTTATTCAGAGACACCTCTTCTGCATTTTGGACCATCCAGAAACCCCTATGACCCACACTTTGAAAAATTCTTAGTTAGGCTACAAAAACATGAATGGTACTTTTTTATGGGCCATATAGACACTAAGAGCCATCTCAAATTTTTGTAAGGTTAACACACAGGGTTGTGATAAAATGAAATAATATTATAGAAGTACTTAATACTTAGCAAGTGAAAAATAATTGTTAGTTCTCTTCACTACATACACTGTGCTCAGTGATAGAAGGAAGTGATTTGATCTATTGCTACAGTAACAGACTAGACTGGTGGAAATTTATAGAGGTCATATTTTAGCATGTAAAAGTCTAATGTGCATATTTGAGTCTGTACATCCTAACTTCTATAGCTTATCATAAGAAATACCTAAGAAAAATAAAGATAGTTTTAAGATTCTAGTAGCTTTGGTATTGACAGTAATGTTGACTGCTGGTCAGTTTTGCTTATACTTATTGGAAAGAAGCTACATTATTCTAGTCCCTTCCTCTAGTATTAGAATGCAAATATGGTAGAATTACTTTAACATAGCATATTACATGTGGGGATCCAGGGTCCCCTGCCCCCAAGGCCTTTGCACGTAGGTGACTGTGTGACCTAGACATAAGTAACACATTAACAATCTTTCCTGAGAGGAGAGAATGTATACATGGTTATTGTAAACTATAATCTTCCCAAAGCAGTAAACGTCCTTCTACAGGTGTAGTGAAAACATCACCAGCCCCACGTGTATGTTTCACGTGACTCTAGCAGAAACTCTGTTCTCAAACCCTGTGGAATGTCCTTGTTCTGAAACCCTTTATATCCCCCCTCACTTTCCTGTCTTTTTGTGGAGTGTAGCTGAGCGAGAGGGTTTCATCCTCGCTCAGGCCCAAGAGTGGGGGGGCTTGCTCCTGCCGATCAGCCGGCAGGGGGTGCCCCAAGAGGGAGCACCGGTTCTCTGGGGGACGCGCGGTTGGGGAAAAACCACGGAGACCGCTTGAGCGCAAGAACAGGTCTGCTTTATTACGGAAGTACACTTAGCTATATAGGGTTGGGTAGAGGGAGGGGCGTGATGAAGGGAGGGCTGGCTAAGGGGCGGCTGTGGACAGGCTGAAGCTGATGGATAGACCTGAGGTAAGCAGTTACTGGGGAAGAGGGCAGATTGTGGGTTGGCAATATGGGCGGGACTGGCGGGAAGGACGGCGGGAGCTGGAAGGGGAGGAGGGGTGGAGAAAGGCGGCAACAATTGCTCCTATTGTTTTTAAAAGGAAATAGAGGCAACAAGTTTTGGTGCACACTGTGGGTGTGAATAACTCGGTGTGCGCAGCAACAAAAGACAAGGATTATGAGGAGGAGGAGGAAAAGGAGGTTATAAGGACGGGTACGGGGATAAGACGAGGGGTGAGGGGAGACCACGAGGACCAGCCGGTCGTGAGCAGACAACATAGCATCTGGCCAGGACGCATGTGCCCACCATTAGGGTCGGCGTACGCCGGCGCCTGGCGCGCGCCGAGCCTTGCCAGCGAAACGGGCCTGTGATGCCCCTGTACCCCTCGCCCGAGGGGGAGGAGTAGTTGGGGAGAAGTAAGGAGAGGAAGACAAGAAGCTATAGGCGTGCGGTCTGGAGTAGGTGGCGCGGGCGGAAGGGGCGAGGTGGACGGCTGGGGGGGGACTCAGCGGTGGCGAGGCGTTGGTAGTGGACTTGTACAAAGGAGCTGAACACTGCATTGGCTTGATCTTTGGCAAGGTGGACTATCCTTCTGATGGCCCAGGGGCCCACAGTGAGGGCTAAGAGGATAATGATAAGGGGGCCTAGGAATGGGAGCAGGTACGGGAGGAGAGAGATAGGTAATATCTTGATCGACCGCCTGCCGGAGGGCAAGGGCGGCGATCCCCGTGCCTGCTCCAGCGAGACTTAAAAGGGTGGCGATGGGAGGGGGCTGGGGTACAGAGTAGGGGGTAAGCGAGGCTTGGGGTTGTGGGAGCTGAGGGAGGCAGTGGCGAGGGGGGTGCCGGGCGAAGGAGCGGGCGAGGTGGAGCGGGGCAGAGAAGGGGGCTGTGCCTTTGGAGGATTGAAAATCTGATTTGGGCCCACTGGGGTGGAACGTGTGGGAATTGGCTCCTTTTTTATAGTGATAATGGCGCCGTAATCGTAGCCTACTGCATACAGGCGGGCTCCCCACATGCGGCCTCGTAACCAGAGGTCAGAGTTGGGGTCTTTGACTGTGAGTGTGATGGTGTTCCATCGAGTAGCATTACGCTGGAGAGTGAGGTATGGGTCTTTGTTAGGGGCGCTGGACCATCCGTGGGCGATGGTTTCGCACCCCCAGGAAGGACAGTAATAGTGCGTTGGGTCATGGCATCCTCTGGCGGAGGATGGGCACATGTAGAAACCTGTGGCAGCGGGGTTGTGTCCCCCCCACTCATAAGACGGAAGGTTCGTGCGTCCAGTGAGGTTGGCGACATCAGTAGTGAAAGAGGGGGCGGAGGCGGTTACGTTCGAGGCGAGGAGCCTTTTTTGTTGCCAGAGGGAGAGGGTCCAATTGAAGGGCTGGTGACTCGGGTTGGCAGCGGCTGGGAGAGCGAGGGAAGCCAGGACGAAGAGAACGGCTGCGAGGCTGTGTAGAGGCATCATCTGACGGTGCGGCATCTTGATGATGGCTGGTGCTGGATCCGGGTGAACGGGGCGACCTCTGGGCCGTATCCACTGTCAATGTTATCTCTCACCGAAGGCATAGGGTGCTGATCGTTCGGTGGAACTAATGGGTCAGTGGCAGGCCGGATGCAGCACCCAGGAACCCAGAGCGGCTGCGGCTCAGAATCTGGAAAGACCCAAGCAAAGCCCCTCCCCTGTGCTAGGAAGGGAGCTGGATCTTGCCAACGATTTGTGGCAGGGTCTTTCCAATGGACAAGGGGAACTTGCGAGGGCTGCCACATGGGTCCCCAGTGCTTATGGGTAGGGGAGAGTCCACGGTCATCGAAGGTTAGGAGATTGTGATGAATGAGGCAGGCAGTCACGACATCGGCGGGGGCCTTGTGGGGAGAGGAGGCCCTTTCTTTTTGAATGAGTAGCTTGAGCTGTTGGTGAGTGCGCTCGACGATTCCTTGCCCCTGTGGATTGTATGGAATGCCAAAATGATGCGTGATGTGATACATCTGCACGAAGCTGGCGAAGGCGGCACTGCGATATGCTGGTCCATTGTCCGTTTTGAGATCCCATGGAATTCCCATGAACAAAATAGCTTGGTGAAGCACCTGGACGCAGTGTTTAGCACTTTCTCCCGCAAGAGGGACTGCATAGCACAGATGCGAAAAGGTGTCAATTGCTACATGAAGATATTTGAGGCGGCCAAAGGCGCTGACATGAGTGACATCTAATTGCCACCTTGAGTTGGGGCGGAGGCCGCGGGGGTTAACACCCTGAGGCTGCAAAGGCCCAAGTGGCAACAATGGCGCGCAAGTCCGGCACGCGCGCACAAGGTGTTTGCAAGTTTCAATGGGAAGGTCTGGGAAGAGCTTCCGGATGGACCGCGCGGAGAAGTGGAATTGGGAATGCAGGAGCTTGGCTTGATTAACAAAGTCTCCAAGTCGCGGCCCGTCGGCAGGGTTTTCATGTAGGAGGACCGGGTTTACCTGGCGGCTGGACACAGAAGCATCAGCGAGGTCATTCCCTTGAGCCAGCGGTCCTGGTAGGCCAGAGTGGCTTCTGATATGAGCAATGAACCAAGGCTGCTGCCTCGCCTCAAGCAGTCACTGTACGAAGGCGAGCGCTCGGTCAATGTTTGAGTCACTCAGTAAGAAAGTGGCAAGCGGGAGGCCGCGACACACTTGAAGGGTGTATAGGCTGTCAGTGAAGATGTTGAGAGACTGGTTTGGGTGGAGGTTAAGGACTGCAGCGACGGCTAGAAGCTCACCTACTTGAACAGAGAAGTCATTTGTGAACAGCGGTTGCTGTGGCTCAGGATTTCCAGGAGTGTATATAATGGCTGCAAATGCCGTTTTTGAGGCATCTGTGAAGGCAGTGATGGCTGAGGGGATTGGGTTCCACGCAGGCAATGGATGGAACGGGTTGGAAAACGCCAATTGAGACATTCCCTGCAGCAATCGGTGATGAGGATAGTGGTTGTCAAAGGAGCCGCGAAAGAGCTCTACTAGGCTCTGCATTTGGGCATTGTTCATGATGAGGGAGGTAACTTCCTTGGCATCTAAAGGCCAGACAATGGTGTGTGGCGGGATGCCATACGTTTGTATGGAGAGAAGTACTAAGTCAGTGGCCAACGCGATCCAGGCCCTTGTAAAAGGGCAGATTTTCGGGAGTTTGCTCTTTGACGTATGCAGAAAAAGGATAGGGCCATCTTGCCACAAGAGACCTGTGGGAGTGATTGGCGTTGGCAGAACTAAAGCCAAAATTGGAAGGTTAGGGGAGAACCACTCCAGGCGGCACTGCTGCAGAGCGGCACTAACTTGCTGGACGACTTCTCGAGCAGCAGGAGTGATGGTGATGCTGCGGGTGGCTGCAGTCGGTGGGCTGTCTTTGGTCTGCAAGAGCTCGAAGAGGGGTTGCATCTGCGCTGTTGTGATGGGCAGCGTCGAGCGAAGCCAATTGATTTGTCCGCAAAGTTGTTGGAGTTCAGTCAGCGTCATCTTGTGAGAGACATGAATTTGTGGGCTTGTGGGCTGAATGAAGTGATGAAAATGAAAGCCCAAAAATTGAAAAGGAGGTTGGAGGTTTATTTTGTCAGACTACACAGTAAGCCCGAGGCTGGAGAGGTTTGTTATTATTGCCGAGAGCAGATCATTGAGGAGCGCACTGGAGCTCGCTGCTAAGAAAAGGTCATCCATATAGTGGAGAATGTATGTTTGCTCTGGATGAAACTTTGAGTGCAGCGGCTCAATGGCATGGTTGACATAGAGCTGACATATGGTTGGGCTGTTCCGCATACCTTGCGGTAGCACTCGCCATTGGAATCGAAGCGCTGCGCCCTGGTTGTTGGTGCATGGGACTGTAAACGCAAATCGCGGACAGTCTCGCGGGTGAAGAGGAATAGAGAAAAAGCAGTCTTTGATGTCAATGGTTGCTGCATGAAAATGTTGGGAGACTGCAGTGGGGTGCGGGCATCCTGGCTGAGGTGACCCCATTGGTTTGATATGCTTGTTGATCTCGTGGAGATCGTGGAGAAGGCGGTATTTGCCAGTGCTCTTTTTGCTGATGACAAAGACTGGTGAATTGTAGGGACTAGTGGATGACTCTATGTGCCCTGCTTGTAGCTGCTCTTCGACGAGGGCAGAGAGAGCTTGCAGCTTGTGAGCTGGCAAGGGCCACTGCTCGACCCAGATGGGCTCCTCTGTGTCCCATTCCAGAGGGATAGGGTCAGGTTTTGAGATGGGAGCAGTGGCCCCTAGAAGGGGGGGGGGGCAGCGCAGCTGAGAAGGCTTCTGTGGTGATTCGGGCCTTTAGCTGGCTGAGGACATCTCTCCCCCATAAGATGGTTTGGACAGACGAAAGGACGAGTGGGCGAATTTGGTCTTCGTGGCCTTCTCGGTCGCTCCAATGCAGAGGCTGGGATGTTTTCCAGGAGGTGGCGGCCCCAGTGGCGCCGATGACTTGAGGGCCAGTTTCCAGAGGCCAGTGATTGAACGCAGCGACTTCGAAGGGAACACAGGAGACTTCAGCGCCGGAATCCAGGAGCCCATCGAGCCATTGCCCATCAATTTTGAGCTCTAATGAGGGTCTCTGGCGGCGCGTGATGGGCATTGTCCACATTATGGCTTGGGAAGTCTTCTGGAGGCCTCTTGGGGGAGGGGCTGAGGCCTGCCCCGCTGGGAGTTTAAAGGCTGCTGAGGACTTTGGGCAGAACGGCAGTCACGGGCCCAGTGATATCCTTTCCCACAACACGGACATGGCGTAGAAGGGCCCCTTGGCCGCCGCAACGGCGGGTCTGAGCGAGGCGCTGGGCCTGGTTGGGAGCACTCGCGGACGAAGTGGCCGGGCTGGCCGCACCGAAAGCAGACGGAAGTGGGGCTGGATGAAACAGCCATGGCAGAGGCAAAGGCAGCGGTGAGTGTTTTGACTTGTGGGTCGACGTCACGGCAAGCAAGGGCCCATTCGTGCAGAGCTTTGTCGCGTATGGGAAGGATTACGGCCCGGAACGGCGCAAGGCACCCGTCAATGACTAACTCTTTGGCTAATGCAAATTGGGCATCCTCGCTGGAAATTTTCCGCTGACAAGCTTCCAGGACGCGGGCGACAAATGCTGGGAAGGTCTCATTGGAGTCCTGAAGCAGCTGCACGAGCTTGGTGGGCTGCTTGGTGGAAACTAGAGAGAATGACCGCTGGACGAGGACCTTTACCCGGTGCCAAAACCCTGGGTCAATTTCGAGATAAGAACGAGGGTTTGCATAATTGTTGGTGCCCGTGTATGCATCGGAGGGATCGAGGACGCCGGCCTGGGCATTCTCCACGATTTGCCGGTCAACAGCCGCTTGATAATGGGCGCGCCATTCAATAAATTGACCCGGCGTCAGGATGGCACGGGCTAGTGCAATCCAGTCATATGGGAGAACGAGTTGGGTCCCCAACTCCTCAAGTAGTTGCTGCGCATAAGGGCTGCCAATTCCGTCTTCCTTTACAGCTTTGCGGAGGGTCCTGACCTCTTCCACTGTAAAGGGTAGCCAAGTTTGGGGTCGCTGCGGCGTGGGCTGCGGATTTAGCGGATATAGCTGGGGGGTTTGAGAAGACGTGGCACCGGGGACTGATGGAGCAGCCAAGGCAGGTGAAGGGCTATTGCCGTACGGTGGCGGCAAGGGATAAGCGGAACACGGGTGAGAAAATGGCGGCCTAGCGGCTTCCAGCGACAACAAAATGGCGGCGGGACCCTTTCGGGCGCCGGCCAAGATGGCGGAGCAGCCACATCCGGCAGCGGACAAAATGGCGCGAGGGGCGCTTCCGGTTTAGCGGAAGATGGCGACCATGCAGTTTCCGGGCCCGAACCGGATGCTAACTGGGCAGGAAGAGGCGGGTAGAGGCGGGAGGAGGAGGACACCGGCGGAGAAGAAGCCGGATGTGCGCCATCTTGGGCAGAAGTGGGGGAAGAAGGCGGAAGTCTGCCATCTTGGGGAGCGGCAGGGGTGGTTTCTGTCTGCTGCGGGGAGCTCGGGCGGGGAGGTTCGCGCTCGAGAGCAGCAGCAAGTTGGTTAGACAGAGAGTCAGTGTCGGCGGACTCATCGGGATCACAGTCTAGAGGCCGTTTGGGAGAAGCTTCATAAACGGCCTCGGTTGGAGCGCCAAGGAGACAGGCGCGAATGGCAACGAGAACGGGTAAGAGGCCTGCTGGGAAGGTGCGTTTCTCGTGCTCCATGGCAGAGGTGACTCGATCTATGAGTCGCGAGTATGTGTCCTGGCTCCAGAGTTGGCAGGTGGCGAGCCACGGATTAAAAGGGAGCAAGAGATCCCAGTACTTTTGGAGCTGCCGCAAGGAGACGCGGACTCCATTGGCATCGAGCAGGGCAGCGAGGGCTCTGACTTGCGGCGCCTGACGCAATGACAAAGAGGCGCCCATGACGGGATAGGGACGGGACGACGGCGAGGGGTCCCTTGGGGCTCGTCCGGGCGAGGGGTCCCTACCTGGAGAGGAGGACGATCACAGCAGCAGCAGCAGCAGAGAGGGGCCGGGGGAGGAGCTGCCACGTTGGGTGCCAGTTGTAGCTGAGCGAGAGGGTTTCGTCCTCGCTCAGGCCCAAGAGTCGGGGGGGCTTGCTCCTGCCGAACCACCGGCGGGGGGTGTCCCAAGAGGGAGCACCGGTTCTCCAGGCGTGGGGGACGCGCGGTTGGGGAAAAACCACGGAGACCGCTTGAGCGCAAGAACAGGTCTGCTTTATTACGGAAGTACACTTAGCTATATAGGGTTGGGTAGAGGGAGGGGCATGATGAAGGGAGGGCTGGCTAAGGGGCGGCTGTGGACAGGCTGAAGCTGATGGACAGACCTGAGGTAAGCAGTTACTGGGGAAGAGGGCAGATTGTGGGTTGGCAATATGGGCGGGACTGGCGGGAAGGACGGCGGGGGCTGGAAGGGGAGGAGGGGTGGAGAAAGGTGGCAACAGTGGAGTGCTATCTTCGTTCTCTGAACTGCTGCCATCAGAGAGCCTCTCCTATCCAAAAGTCCCAATAAAGCTATGCCTGACTAAATGCCAGCTGTGTTCTTTGATTTTGCAGCTGTACCAACTCGTGCCTTTCAGGAGCTGAGTAGTAACAATTGGTGAGGCACAGTCAGGAGACCAAAGAACCACTGGCAGTAGCGTGCATGAGTTCAGGGAAAGGGGAAACGGTAGGGGAAATCCCAGGTTGGCCTATAACATCCATGTGGGGAGGATAACTGGGGGCCACTGAGAGAATATTGGGACACCCAAAAACCTGGCAGGTAAGCTGACAGTGCTACAACAGATAGCAGAGCAGCTACACTTAAATAAGGAAAAGGGAGACTGCCAGATAATGGCAGTTGCTGTATAGCTGGTTAGGGGACTTGCCTGTGACTACGAAGGCAGAACAAGGGGCAAAGGCCTCTGTGTGCTGCTTATAAGGAAAATTAGTTATAAAGGGATATAAGCCTAGCACAGGCAGAGATGAAAGATTCCTTAACCCATCACCTATGCCAATTTGATAATGGTAAAACTGTGTAAACTGGAAGAGTTTAATAGGATGTTATTTTGACAATGTTTTAAGTTTTATTCACATTGATTTTGATCAGAATTTTTATCAAGGTGTTAAAAAGAACTTTGAGTTTTGAACCAATAACTTATTCCTGAACCTTGATTCTAAGTATACTCCTGAAGAATAATCAAGAATATATGTGTTAAATATCTTTATATCTAAACTGCTAAATTAGTGTTTAACTGTATTTATACTGCTCAAGTATTCCTAACTGGTTGCTGGTTACTAATAAAAGTGTTTCCCAGAACGAGCTTGCATATTATAGGCAACACTGATTCCAGAGTAGATCTTAAAAGCAGTGAAAATCAGATATGTGAAGTTATGGAGAGCTTGGATACAGCCATACCAAAGGAGTGAGAATCATGTCTTAAATTAGTGAGTTTTATGTTTTCTGTTGGTGTGTCTTAATTCTTTTTGTGTTTGTTGGTTTGTTCAGTGTATATTTTCAAACCTCCAGATGGTAATATAAAATTAACAAATGAAAATCCTTAAAAGATCTCTATTTAAATTGCTAAAAGTTAAATGGGTGCTTATATGGGTAAATGAGTACTCCTGAAGCCCATGGAGAAGCAAAACAATATAGAAAGTCACATAAAATCAGTGTGGCAGTCTGAGATTATTTATGAATTCCAAAAAGGGATATTGGGTTATGTTTGTAAACTGTTCTGTTTCTCTGGGTTTATTTGATTGTATTAAATTCAGAGATTTCACTCTTGCTTAATTAAATTAAGATTAGGGCCTTGATTTGGCCACATCAGTAGAATATTTAGTCCCCGTCCCCTTGGTGGGTAGATACTCACACAGAGAAGAAGAACACGGAGGAAGAAGGGCAGCTATTTAGACTGCAGAGGCCCTGGGAAGAGAGATGCACTTGATAGCCTACAGCTGCAGCTGAGCCCAGGAAGAATCAAGATCTGGAGAGAGACGAGCCCTCCAGCCTACAGCTGAGATCAGAAGAAGCTGGGACCACAGAGCCTTAGGGGGGAAAGGAAGGCTGAACATCTACAGAAACTGGCAGCCATGTTGCTCCAACACGTGGCAGAAGACTTTTGTGAGGGAAGTAACTTACTTTTTTATGGCCTTGTGACTGTAAGTTTCTATTCCAAATAAATACCCTTTATAAAAGTCAATATATTTCTGGTACTTTTCACCAGCACTCCTTTGGTTGATGAATATGATATTTAAAGGAAAGAAACAAAAAAGTTTATCCTGAATTCTCCCGAAATCTTTCTGTAGTTTATTGTGCCCCCAGGGTCTTCTAAACTTGACTGAATTCCAATGATTCAGTAAAACCAGGTAAGGAAACCAGGGGAAGAGCTGGGTGTGAAAAGATAGGGGAGATGTGAGTTTAGCCTAGAATTCTGACTACTAGGTCTGGAAATTAAAATAATAGGGACAGAGGGGATATTATAGAATAAACCTTGTTTTATATAGTCTATCCTATAATTCCCCAATAATTTTAACAGCTTTTGAGATGTTAGTAATAATCCAATGGCCAAATTTCAGTAAGTAAAGAAAAAGTCCTTGAAAGCTATGGAAATATTTTTCTAAATTATGATTAAAACAAATTAAACAATTATTCTATATTCCAGAACTTGGCAGTCACTATACTTTTAAGGATATTAACAACTTTAGAATTTTATTAAAGAAAAAAGAGGTTTTAGCCTCTTGTGGAAGAGGGAAGAAAAAAGAACATTTAGTTTGGGTATAATCTCCCTAGGTTTATAGGGTGCTAATAAAATAAACCAGCATTATATGTATTAAATGTTTAAGATGATGAAAATTGTAAGGTTTTCATTAATCAAATTGTTACAAACCTCTTTTTTAAAAAACGTTTTTTCCTAAATTGAAATAGTTTTTTTCTTCACAGAATAGAATGAGGGATATGAAACTTAAATGGATATAGAAAGAAGTAAAAGGTTTACTGAAATTAATTCATAGTCAATTGTGACTAAAATTTGATAAGTTTGTTTAAGAGAATGTGTTTTGTCCAAAGATAAGATGACTGGTTTTCATAAAATCAGGGTTGAAATATATAAGACAAGCTTGGATGAGTATAGAATGTTATAGAAGGTATTGTGGAAGGTAGCATTAAGTAAGGGTATTATGTTTTGTAAAGGTAAAATTTGTCTTGATGCGAAGTAACTATAATGTATGTGGTTGTGAATAATTATAGGAAGTTTGCAAAAGCATTTTCATGACTGAAATATTTAAATGGCTAATTCCAGGAAGTTATTATTAAATAGAAACCTGAATTGATGTTTGATAGCCAAAAGTAACTTCATAACAGCAAAACCTGTCAGAAGTCACCTCAATATGCATATTAAAGTCGTGGTAGGGGTAAGATAATTTTCATTTCATTGGGAATCTTAGGTTTTCATAAAATAATGGAGAAAGTAGTTTTTCCTATACTGCTAAAGTAAATAACGTCATCATGGTAAATGTATAGAAATAAAAAATAAAGTACTAAAAATGGTTAAGTTCATTTAATATGTTATAAACTGCATTGTAAGTGTTTAGAAAGTATATAAAAATTAAAGTGACTTTAGGATTGTCAAACTCTCTTGTACATTCAAATCGGGCCTCTAGCACCCTGCGTGGTGCCTCTCCATTGGAGTTATTGGCTAGGTGGTCACTATGATCCCCCAAATAATAAAAGGATCTAAAACATCTCTGGACTCGGCTCTGGAAGTGAAGGGAAAGTACATTGCAGTTTGGGACTACTGCGGCAGCCAGTAATGGCTCAATATGGGCAGATTAACAATGGACATTGCCTCCAAAATGACTCTATTTCATAGTGCTGAAAGTGGCTATGCACCAGGCTGGTGAAACACTGGAGTTTCCCTCCAGGGCCAATGGTGCTGCCGCATACTGGCTGTGTGAAGGATATACCAAATGGAGCGATAATTACCAGAGTAATGTGAATAGAACCTAAACAGACACAACTGGCATTTAGGGCCTGCTCCCATAGAGACACAACATGTGCGGTATTGCAAACCTGGAACTTAGATCTATTAACTGCAGCTCAAAGAGGAAGTGCATTGATTAGTATTAAGTGCTATACCTATATGTCTGATGAATGTATTATCTTTTATATTCTAAATCACATATTGTACATGTTAAAAGTCTTTGTAAACTTAATTCATTTTTTAATGTAATTAATCAGTGTGCCTATAAGATAAAAGAATGGTTCTCTTAAGTATTGCCTTTATTTTGCTTGCCATATGTTTATCATGTTGTTGCCTATATTGTCTCTGTGAGTTTATGTCTAGGGCAGTGCCTCTCCCGCATACCACTCCTGGCTGTCCTAGGCATAATCACCACTGTGGGAACTAGGGGTGGCAGTTTCCTAGACAGCATTTGAAACTTATAAGGTCAAGTTTATCAGCTTTAGGAAGATGTAGCCTCTGGTCTTTCTCATTCCCAAGGTCCATTATGTCATGGCTGGTCCTCTTTTGGGGGCCACTGACCACCACTTTCTTTATCCTTTTAGTAGGACCATGCATTTTCAAAATTCTAACTTTAGTTTATTTCTTCCAAAATCAACAACTTGCAGAGCAAGGTATTAGTAGGAATTTCATCCGATTCTAACCATGGTGCCAGAACTGCCTTCCCTTAACCTCAATTAGAATAGCCGGAGAGTTTCACACCTCATAACGCAGGGAACTGCTGCCCCTAATCAGTAGGAAGCAGCTACAAAAGAATGACCTTCTTTTGCTTCCCCTTAAGGATAAGATGACCCTTCTGCTTCCCCTTAAGGATAAGGGTATAAACTCTCAGGTTGTTAGTATAGGAAACAGGGAAGGTGGCTGGTCAGAATAGAGCCATAATAGCGGGGGCCTTATGTGTGTCTATGAGAACTACCTACTAACAGAAATGTTGTTTGTATACTGTTAGACCAGCATGATCTGCCCTGCTGTTCCCCATAAACACCTTTCTTTTTGCCCATAATGCCCTAACCAATAACTTTTTTAAAAAAGATTTATTTATTTTTATTTCTCTCCTCTTCCCCCCACCTCCCCCCATTGTCTGCTCTCTGTGCCCATTCGCTCTGTGATCTTCTGTGTCCGCTTGCATTCTTGTCAGTGGCACTGGGAATCTGTGTCTCTTTTTGTTGCTTCATCTTTCTGTGTCAGCTCTCCATGCATGCGGTGCCACTCCTGAGGAGGCTGCACTTTTTTCGTGTGGGGCGGCTCTCCTTGCGGGGTGCATTCCTTGAGCGTGGGGCTCCCCTACACGGGGAACACCCCTGCGTGGCACGGCATTCCTTGCACACAGCAGCACTGCACATGGGCCAGCTCACCACACGGGTCAGGAGACCCTGGGTACTGAACTCTGGACCTCCTATATGGTAGGTGGACACTCTATCAGTTGAGCCACATCTGCTTCCCTAACCAACACCTTTTTACAGTGGGCTTTAGCAGTAATCCATGCCCACAATCGAACCCAATGTTGGGTTTGCACAGACTTATCATCCTTGGTGCTACATGCCTTTCTTGGACCATAACTCCTGCAAACTGGACAATGTAGAACATCTTGCTGGCATGGCAGAATATGACCCATTGACAAATTTGGTAAAAGATCTCATTTAAGACCGAGCTTCAGCTGCCATCTTTTAATGAGACTCGTAATTATATATTTTCCCTTGTAAGGGAACAAGTGAATAAGCCCAGGCCTTTATTAGGATATGCTGTACATAATGGTTTAGGATGGTTAATGGCTGAGTCTGTCATCCTAGATCGCATGGCCCTTGTCTGCATGAATGATAAGAGGGAATCTGTGATGTAGGTGGTTACCCCCTGAGTTGTGTAATTTTACTATCAAGGTTAGATTTAGAGTAAAACACACCCCCTGGTGGTTCTACCCATTGGCCATTTTTGTCCCAGGTGGTGCTGCAATTGTCACTGAAAATCACATAACGGCTTTAGCCAATCACACTGCTCAAGCCCTTAATGACTCCAAAGTAGCAATTTCCTTACTAAACAAAGAAACTACCCAACTACAAAAGGTATTTTTACAAAATAGGATGGCTATAGATATTCTTACTGCATCACAAGGTAGGACCTGTGCCCTCATTTATCTTAAGTGTTGTGTATATATTCCTGATCACTCCCATAATATTCTGTGGAATGTGGATGCAATGCTTGTCCTGTGGTCAACTTAGGCTGCTACATGGGGGCAGATTGTGGGGACCAAGTGTCCCCTGCCCCGAAGTCCTTAGCATGTAGTTGCCTGCATGACCTAGACATAAGTCAAAGGTTAACATTTCCTGAGGGGAGAGAATGTATAGATGGTTATCATAAACAATAATCTTTCCAAAGCAGTAAACAAGCATAGTGAAAACATCTCCACTCCCCATGTGTACCTTTCACATGACCCTAGCAGAAACTCTGTTCTCATACCCTATGAAATGTCCTTGTTCTGAAACCTTTTATATCACCCTTTATTTTCCTGTCTCTTTGTGGAGCACTATCTTCATTCTCTGAACTGCTGCCATCAGAGAGCCTCTCTAGTCTGGAAGTCCCAGGAAAGCTTATACCTGACTAAATTCCAGGTGCGTTCTTTGATTTTGCCGCTGCATTAACTCATGCCCTTCAGGAGTTGGGTTGTAACACCATGTATAGAAGAAAAACACAACTACAGAGAATAAATAAAGGAACTAAATAAAATTATAATCCAAGGAAGGAAGAATTTTAAAGCAAGAAGAAACCTTTGAGATTATCCAGCAAAATCCCTTTGTGTTAAAAAAAAAAAGAATTACACTAATGAAAATGGTCTTTAAAGCTTTTCTCCAAGGTACTCAAAAGTAAAATCAGGGCTCTTAGTAAATGGAAAACAAATTAAATTTAGAAATGGATGCCAACCAGGAAATTGTGCAGGATGGGCTCAGGTTGCCAGTCCTTTGGAGCAGAACTGTGTTGGGCAATTTGCACCTCACCAGGGAGGTATGGTTAAGACATCTTAACCAAGCCATTCAAGACAAAGAATAAATTCTTGCACATTTCTCTCGAAAAAAGATTTCTACATTGGACATGCTCTTTCAACCCCAAGAGCTGAAAATTAACCATATTAAAAAATTCATGTTTGTTGGTGAGATAATGTAGACCTATTCATTGCCATTCAACCCAGTTATCAAACTCAAAATAAAATTTTTCAGAATTATCTTGAGCTTAGTACAGATATAAGTTGAAAGTAAAATCAAAATGATTACATTTTGTTTTCAAGTGAAATTATGTCCCCTTTCCTTCCTATGCTTTATTTTGTGTATGCATACATAAGCATTTTTATTTCAGCCTCTACCAGGAAAATACAAACAATTATCCTGAAATCACACTGCTTTTAGGCAAGGCAATAAGAAAAAATTTTAAAGGTCATTTGTTAAAAATTCTTCATTTGTACTGTTTGTCTTCTCTTATGGTTTCTTTCATTTATTTAAAAAATGTATTTTGCATTTCAACTACTTAATCCTCAAGGATTAAGAGAGATTTAAATGAAAGGGAAGCTTATGTAAATACAACCACCTTTGAGGTGAAAATGAGAACAATTTTCTTTTCTGCTCAAATACCAACATCCTGTTGAGAAGAAGATTCCCCAAAATGCTCAAGCAAGTGCTTAGAATGAAAACTCAGCCAGCACAGAGTAGAGAACCAGGAAGGCGGGGGAATGAGGCTTTATTTCCTGGGGAAAACTGGCTTCTTTGAATTTCATATCTTGAGGGGAAGAACAATCTGCAACTTAGGTAGAAATGGACTTCATTGTATTCCTTCAATACAGACAGTACAGTTGAGTATGATCATTAATTTATTCCTAAGAATTTAATTGCCCAGGTGTTAGTCTTTTTTCCCCCCAATCTATTCACTGCAATCATTAAATGGAAAGTGATTATCTCCTATCTTCATCCCTTAGATACTGAGCACTGCCCACGCTGCAACAATTACTCATTCAAGACACATGGGCTCTAGCTAACACGATTCTGCATGCCCTTGGCTCACTTTTTGAGGCATGGACACAGCAACCCTTTTTAAAATATTACTTTTGACAGAAGAGGGATTATCATTTGGCTTAAAATTGAATGTAAATTGTATGTTGTGAGGAAGGTCTATTTCAGCCCTGATCCACGTTAAGATGTAAAATTAAGCACAACCATCAGATCTCCCAGGAGGGTTTTCCTCATTCTCTCATGCTTTCTTTTCTTGACTGCCAACCCCCACCCCAATTCATGTCAGTCTGCAGGCCATGTAGAGAACAGTGAAGGTCAAAAAGGAGTTTTAAACTGGTATTAGTATGCTGGGTCTTGGATAATTTTGATCACTAAATAAAATTACCCAAACAACTTCCTAGAAAGACTGTAATGCACAGAATTTCAAGGCTTGGAATGCCCATCCTCTTTTCACTTCTGTTGACTGAGAGCGTTCTTGTTTGATCTCAGGAAAGAATTCAAGGACCTAACGAGGCAACAAGATGGTTTATTGAACAGTGTTAAAAGAAGGACAGCAGGAGCAAATGGGGCTGGGGTGCAGCATGTGCAGAGAAGCACAGGGGTAGCCTCCCAGCCGAGAGCTAACTTGGGGATTGTTAGTTGACATCTTACAAATCCTTGGGCAAGGTGGGTCTGTGCAACCTTAGGCCTCTATCTCTTGCAAGCATGTGTCTTTTCCCCAATCTGCAAGGTGGGTCTGTGCAACCTTAGGCCTCTATCTCTTGCAAGCATGTGTCTTTTCCCCAGTCTCCAATCTGTTGTCAGCTGCTGTTCTCTAACCACATGACTCTCCACATGCCTCAAGTCTCTAAGTAAGTAACTCTCCACATGCCCCAGGATCCCTATTCTCTTACCTCACTTCAATCTATCCACGTGCCGGCCATCTTTCAAGACTGGGCTCAAATGTCATCTCTATGGGGTCCCAAGCCAAAATGACCCCTCCTCCATAGAAATTTTCAGTACAATTAACTCCCTTGGCCCCTAGCCATGGACTGCCTAGCAGCATCACCTCCCTTTGAACCTAAGCTGCTATTATTATTGTAAAAAATAATAAAACAAAATAGAGATACTATGGCTAAGAGATTTAAAATGGAGTAGAGAGGTCATTCTGGAGGTTACTCTTAAGCAAACATCAGCCAGATATCACAAACTGCCAAAGTATGCAAAGCCTCAAGCAACAATGTTCCTCAAAACCCTGGGGATATCTGACACCATAAACAAACCACCAGAAAAATAACTTAGTGAACAACTAACCTGAAGGGCATTTGGAGAACACCAAATATCCACCAACCACAAAGAACTTACCTAATCTTCTTTTTTAAAAAGAACGCTTTCCTGTAAATGCAAAGAGGGGACAGGATTGGTGCTGCTACCTGAATCTGTGCTTCCCAAGTTGCAATTCTAAGACCCCAAATAAATGCCTTTGTTGCTTGGCAGCTTAGTCTGTTATTTCTCTGTTGATATTATTTGCTTGTCCAAGGATCTGTCTTATTTCACTAGATTGTAACTTCCTGAAGAACAGGATCTACATCTTATATTCTCTTACTGTGCCTACCACCATGCTGTGTACCTACTGCATGTACACCATGCAACTGGTTCACATGAAGAGTTGAGGAATTAGTTAAATGAACATTTGGTGAATATTTCCATGAAAAGATGACTTTTTCTGCTTTGATTTTGATTAGCACATTTTGTTTTCTAAAATAAATCTGAATTTTTTCCTCAGTTTCCCAAGAACAGGATTCCCAGCAAACAACCTGTAGTTCAAAACACAAAATTCATTTATTCTTGACTTTTCCAAGCTTGCCATGATCTGAAGTTACAAAAGTCAAAGAGATTTAACTGACAGTTTTTGTAGTCTAGTCTATGAGAAACAGAGAAACTGTTTTATATTTTTAAGACAATGATAATCGTATAGTGAAAGTGAAACTGGCTAGTAAATAGGGAATCAATAGATGGATCTGGAACCTAGCAAGAAGTCCAAATGGACCTCAATAACCCCAAGATGGCTACTGCAAGATTCTCAGGAGAAATCCAATTCAGAACAAGATTTCCTCTGGAAGCCAGGAGAAGTCCTGGATATTCCCCAAGGACTTTATAACTGGGCTCTTCTGGGGGATTGATGGGTGGGGTAATCAATCAAACAACAAACATCTGAGACTCCTCTCCTGCCATTAGCAAAGAGGAGGAATAATTAATGGTTCAAAACGTAAGGGCAAAGGCCAAATTCCTCTCTACTTTCTCTTGCCATCGCCCTGTGCTGGTGCCAGTCTGTGTGCCTGTTCCTGCCTTCTGTGCCCTCCTCTCACCATTTTTCCCCTCCCATGATGACCACGCTAGTATAACCTGGACATTTATAATCCATAATGGAAAATTGTATTCCGTAAGTCAGCCTGCTGTATCATTCGTCAGTTCTTCCTCTCTATCTGGGATCCATGATCTGTTATTTTCTCCCATTTCTCTTCTCACCATTCCTTAATAAATTACTGGCCTAGCTAACCCAATGTGCTCTTGAGATGCATTTTTGCAGCATAATGAAGAACCTAGACAAAATCTGGTTGCAAAAATATCAGATTCTTGCTCTGAAATAGAATGATGGTGCCTGGTATTTTTCTAGCAATAAAAGGTATTGAGTTTTTCTTCTCTCAGTGAAAAAATGCTGTTATTTTCCACTTTGTTACCTCTGAAAGCAAAATGAATATCATATAAATAATCATATTAACTCAGTGAGAGGCAGTAAGTATACATATGATATTATACTCATAGTTTTGATAATAAATATATCCTCTAATGGTTCTATTTATGTCTTTATAAACAGATATCACAACAAAGCTCATTTTATTTTTAAATTAATTAAAAATTTTTTGAGGTACCAGGGGCCGGGAATTTAACCCAGGACATCATATGTGGGAAGCTGGCACTCAACCATTGAGCCACATCGGCATCCCTGAGTTGGTTTTTTCATTTGTTTTATTGTTTTGTTTTTTTTTAGGAGCCACCAGGAACTAAACCTGGGACCACCCATATGGGAAGTGGGCGCTCAACTGCTTGAGAAATATCTGCTCCCCAAAGCTCATTTTAAAAGAATCTATTCAAAAGGCAAAAATGTCAGTTGAGGAAAAACTAAGACAAAGTTAGAATAGGGAGAGATTTCAGTCAGAGATTCAAAACAGATAACATTGGCCAAGCTTCGGTTCTTTTAGGGAGTTCAGAGCTGTTACATTTAAACATTATGTCAGTTTTTACCTATAGGAGACCGACTTCCAATTTAATGCCATGGTGTGTGGTCTAAAGGGGTTGGTATCAGCACCTTCTGCAGCAGGAGAGGAGCAGCAACCCACAGTTTTTAATAGAAAAGTACAGGGGTCTGGGAAGAGGGAGCATCTGATGACAATTGGCTTAGTGATCAATTGGGTAAGTTTGAGAACACCTAATGGTCTGCAAGGTACCTCCCAAAAAGTCCGCATCTAGGCCCAGAATTCAGAACACTGCCTCTCAGAACGGAGTTACCTCACTGTTACCCAGCCCATTGGTCACACACTTGAACTCCACTGCGAGCTTCAAAAAGCTGTCACAGGACTTTCATTTCCAAGAAGATGGACTAAACAGACTTCTCTCTATTCCTCCCTCTAAATACAACCAAAACCTATGAACATTATATGTAAAACAAATGTAAGAAGGCTGTGAAAGGTGGAGCAAAGAAGGCAGACTGGCTAGGGACATCAGGACTCAAAAGAATGACAGGGTGGTAAGTTCCCCGGGTTTTCTTTTTTTGTCTCTTATATCCCAGAAACTAGCAACCAGGAAATGTCAACAGGTGCAGTCAAAAGAGCCCTAATGAAGTCTGCAATGTCTAGCCAAAAGAGCAGGAAAGGAAAGTCTAGCAAGAGAGAAAACTTCTAGTCAATAACTGCTCTACTCCAGCCATATGCCATAGAAAAAAACTGTGCTCCACCCAGACCCACATCAGCACATGCTCAGTGAGGAGCCTAGACTTCCACTCAGGCTATGCGGTAACAAGGCACCCTAACCCTGCTGCTAGGAGAGCATCAAAGAAGCCTGGGTAGGATGCCAGGACTCATCCACATCTGGCAGTTTGAGACAACCTCCTCAGTGTCACTAGAGGCCATGTGGGGAGCCTGGTCTTTTAGGCCACCCAGCAGTAACAAGGCACCCTTCCCGCTCCATGTTGTAGTGGTGACAGAAGTGTCTAGTGGGGAGTCAGGATTTCAACCACTGCACAGTAGTAAGAAGTTGACCCGCCTCTCAGTGTCAGTGAATACCACATGGAAAGCAGTAACACATGGAAAGTAGTAAGACATTCCTACTCCTCCCACCCCAGGAGGTATCAGTGAAAGCTTAAAGGGAACCAGAATCCCAACCTTCACTCAATATCATGATGAACCTACCTCCTTATCTTTCACTTAGATGTCAACCACCTAAAGGTCAAGTGAGGAACCTAGATTTTTACTCCACCTGGCAGCAATGAAGCCATGTTCACCCTCTTCCCCTGCCAGAACAGTATCAGAGAAAGCCAGATAAAACAAAGGATTTATATAAGATCCAGATTCTTATAACATAAAATCCAAAATGCCCAGGTTTCAGTTGAAAATTGCTTGTCATGCCATGAGCCAGCAATATTTAAAATTGAATGAAAAAAGACTATTGATATTTGCCAATACTGATATGAATGTTAGAATTCTCTGTCAAAGATTTTATAGGAAGCATCATAAAAATGCTTTGGCAAGCAATGATGAACGTACTTGAAAAAAAACTAGAAAGTCTCAGCAAAGAAATAGAAGATATAAAAAAGAACGAAATAGAAATTTTAGAACTGAAAAATACACTAACCAAAATTAATAAATCAATGGATGAGTTTGACAGAAGAGTAAAGGGGGCAAAGGAAAGAATCAGTGAATAATAAAAAAAAAATCAGTGAAAATCATATATAACAACAACAACAACAAAATTACCCAAACTAAGCAATAGAAGGAAATAGAAAGAAAATGAGCAGAGCTTCAGGGATCTGTGGGACTTTAACAGAAGATCTAACATTTGTGTCATTAGAGTCCCTTACAGAAAGGAAAAGGAGGGCAGATTTAAAATTTTTAAAAAGTACTCAAAAAGAAAATGTTAAAATACTGAAAACTTACCAAATTCGGCAAATTGCATATATCTACAGATTCAAAATTTGAGCAGACCCCAAAGAAAATAAACACAAATAAGTCCACTCTACAACATCATCAACTTCTGAAAGACAAAGACAAAGAGAAAGAAGAAAAAATCTCAATATATATATATTGGACCATAAAATAAATCTCAACAAACTTATAAGAATTTAGATCATACAGAGTATGTTTTCCAACCACAATTGAATCAAAATAGAAATTGATAATAGAAATATAATAGTAACATCTCCAAAAACTTGGGAACTTAAAAACAAATGAAAGCACAACATATCAAAATTTGTGACACACAGTTAAAGCAATGCTGAGAAGAAAATTTACAGCACTAAATACATACCTTGGAAAAAAGGAAAAGTGTTGATTCAATAATCTAAACTTACACTTCAAAGACCTAGAAAAATAATAGAGAAAAACAAAATAAAAAAATGAAAGCATAGCAAGCAGATAGAATAAAATAAAGAACAGAAATCAATGAAAGTGAAAATGGAAAATGATGAGAGGGAAAAACACCTGACTTTTTGAAAATATCAATAAAATTGACAAACCCTTAGCAAGACTGACAAAGAGAAATGACGCAAACTTCTCATATCAGGAATGAAACAGGAATATCATCACAGACCCTGCAGAGAGTAAAAGAATAGTAAAGGTACACTAAAAGTAACTCTACGTACTTAAATTTGACAACTTAGGGAGAGGACTTGGCCCAGTGGTTAGGGCGTCCGTCTACCACATGTGAGGTCTGCGGTTCAAACCCCAGGCCTCCTTGACCTGTGTGGAGCTGGCCCATGCGCAGTGCTGATGCACGCAAGGAGTGCCCTGCCACGCAGGGGTGTCCCCTGCATAGGGGAGTCCCATGCACAAGGAGTGTGCCCCATAAGGAGAGCCGCCTAGCGCGAAAGAAAGTGCAGCTTGCCCAGGAATGGCACCGCACACATGGAGAGCTGACACAACAAGATGACGCAACAAAAAGAAACACAGATTCCCATGCTGCTGACAACAACAGAAGTGGACAAAGAAGAAGACTCAGCAAACAGACACAAAGAACAGACAACTGGGGCAGGGGGAATGGGAGAGAAATAAATAAATCTATTTAAAAAAAGAAAAAACACACTACCCAAACGCATGTAATATGAAATAGATGACATGAATCACCCAATAAGTATTAAGGAAATTGAATTCATAATCTAAAAATTTTTTTTACAAAATAGAAATCTCCAAGTCCAGGTGGTTTCACTGGAGAATTCTAACAAATATATTAAAGAATGAACACCAATTCTACATAATCCCTTTCAGAAAATAGAAGAGGGGAAAATACTTCTAAATTCATTTCATGAAGCTAATACTACCCTGATACCAAAATCAGACAAAGACAGTACAAAAAGAAAAAGAAAAAGAAAACTATAGACCAATATCCCTCATGAATATTAACACATATTTACTTAAAATACTAGTAAATAAAATTCAGCAATAAATAAAAAGAATTATACACCAAGACCAATTGGAATTTATTCCAGAGATGTAAGCCATATTTACAGGCTAAAGAAGAAAAATCACATAATCATATGCATTCATGAAGGAAAAGCATTTCATAAAATTCAACACATAATCACAATAAAACAAAAATACCTTCTTAGGTAAATAGGAATGGTGGGAGACTTCCTCAATTTCATAAAGAGCAAATACAAAATACAGCTAACATACTCAGTGGTGACAGGTTGACTATTCTTTCCTCAGATCAGGAAAATGGCAAGGGTATCTGTTCTCACTATCCATCATCTTGCTGGAAGTTCTAGCCAGTACAATAAGGCAAGAAAAAGAAATAAAAGGCATACAAATCAGAAAGGAAGAAACAAAACTTTCCTATGTACAAGTGACATAGCTGTGTGTGTAGAAAATCAAAGGAATCAAATAAAAATCCTGTAACTAATAAGCGAGTTTTAAAAAGAGTCTTCAGGATACAAGGTCAACATAAAAAAATCAGTTGTATCTCTATATATTAGCAATGAACACATGAACACTGAAATTAAAAATAAAATACCATTTACAATCAGTGAGAGAGAATGAGAGACAGAGAAACAGAGAGAGAGATACTTAGGTGTAAGTCTAACAAAACATGTATAGCTCATATACTGAAAACTACATAATACTAATGAAAGAAATGAAACAAGATCCAAGTACATGGAGAGGTATACTGTGTTTGTGGATTGGGAGACTCAACATAATAAAGATGTCAGTTCTTCCCAAATTGATAAATAGGCTTAACACAATTCCTATCTAAATCCCAGCAAGATATTTTGTAGATATAGACAAGATTAATCTAAAATTTGTAAAGAAAGACAAAAGAACTAGAATAATATGAATAAAGTGGGAGGAATCATTCTACCTGATTTCAAAACTTTTTATATAGCTACAGTAATCAAAACTACATGGTTTCACGGAGGGATAAACACATATATAAATGGAACAGAGTAAAGAACCCAGAAATACATCCATGTGAGTATGCTCAACTGATTTTTGACAAAGATACAAAAGCAATCCAATGGAGGAAAAATAACCTTTTCAACAAATGGAGCTGGAACAATTGGACATGCATAGGCAACAAAATGAACCTCAACTTAAGTCTGATACCTGATACAAAAACAGACTCAAATGGATTATGGTCTAAAATGTATCAAAGTGTAAAACTAGAATACTTAAACACACACACAGGAGAAAGTCATTGGGATCTAGCACTAGGTGAAGACTAAACGACTTTTTTGAATTGACACCAGAAGCATGATATATAAAAGGAAAATAAATAGGATAAATTGGACTTCATCAAAATTAAAAACATTTGCTCTGTGAAAGACCCTGTTAAGAGGATGATAAGAAAATCTATGGACTAGAAAAAGTATTTGTAAACCACACATCTGACAAAGAACTAGTATCTAGTATACATTTTTAAAAACTCTCAAAATTCAACAGCAAAAAACAACAATCCAATTAGAAAATGGTTAAAAGACATGAACAAACATTTAACCAAGGTAGATATACAAATGGCTAGGGAAATATAAATTAAAAACAAATGAGATATCACTACATATCTAGCAGAATGGCTTAAATTTAAAAAAAAATAGTGGCAATATAAAATGCTGGCAAGAAGAAGAGAAACAAGATCACTCATACATTACTGGTGGGAATGTGAAGTGGTAAAGACCCTGTGGAAAACAGTATGCAGTTTCTTAAAACAAACAAACAAACAACCCTGCAACTACCATATGATCCAGCAATTGCACCACTGGGCATTTATCTCAGATAAATCAAGACAATGGTTTCATAAAAATGTGCTCATGAATGTTTACAACAGCCTTATTTTTAATAGCCCCAAACTGGAAACAATCCAAATGCCCTTCACCAGGTAAATGCGTAAACAAACTGTGGCACATCCATGCCATGAAATATTACTCAGCAATGAAAAGGAATGAACTCCTGACACATACAACTTGGATGAATCTCTAGAAAATTATGCTGAGTGAAAAAAATCAAACCCAAAATGTTATATACAGTATTATTTATATAACATTTTTGAAGTGACAATATTATAGAGATGGAGAACAGATTAATTCCAAGGAAGGGATAAGAGTGGGACAGGGAATAAGTGTGGCTATAAAAGGGCAACATGAGGGATCTATCCGATGATGGAAAAGTTCTGTATCTTGACTCTATCAATGTTGGTATTCTAGTACTGAAGTTGTACTATAGTTTTATAAGATGGTACTATTGGGGGAAATGGATAAAGGGCACAAGAAAGAAAACTTGGTTCTTGAGTTCCATTGGAAACTTTGCCAATAAGACTCTTCAGGAACAAGGCCCAAGAATCTGCATCTACAACAAGCTCCTGGGCTGTTTTGGAGTCAGCAGCCTATTGCTCATCTGCCCTCTGCCATTTGAATATCATTAATGTAACCCACTTTCCTACTGATACATGGATTCTTTCCAAAGATCTCCCCACAGGTGGGCCATGGCAAAGCTACTTAAATAATTTTGGTACAAGGACTCATTGCCAAAGCTGACCACCAGATTGTAGGACAGTGTCATGGTAGGAATGTTCTTTGGCTTTAAGCCAAAACATGTTTTCCTATAAGTTCTAGCCATTGGATCTAGGGCTTCCATGTGGACCAACTGCTTATATATGTGACAGTACTTTAGTCTTGCCCTAAATTATTTTCGTGACACATTTTCAAGCTCTCTCACCATCCTCCACTCTAAACCCTGATTTACCCTGGGCTGAGGAGTTTCCTGGGTTTTAGGATTTACAGTGCTGAAGCTGAGAAGGTTCTGGTCAAATGAGGACTAGTCAGTGTTCTTTCTAAACTTTACAGAGTAAATCCTCTTAAAGTATACATTTAATGAGTTTTGGCAAATGTATAGTCATGTAACCACCACCACAATCAAGGTATTTACATCATCCCACAATATTCTCATGTCCCTTTTTTAGTCAATTCCGTCCCCTGGCACCCGGAAACCAGTGATCTATTTCTATTCCTACAGTATTTGTCTTTTCCAGAATGTCATATAAAAGGAATCAAACAATATGTAGCTTTTCATAGTTGGCTTCTTTCATTAGCATAATGCTTTTGAGAATCATCCATTTTGTTGCATCAATTAGTTCATCCCTTTTTTTTTAAGATTTATTTTATTTATTCATCCCCTCCCCTCACTGCACTCACTGCCTGCTCTCTGTGTCCATTCTCTGTGTGTTCTCTGTGTCTGCTCATTCTCTCTTTAGGAGGCACTGAGAACCAAACCTGGGACCTCCCATGTGGGAGAGAGGTGCCCGATCACTTGAGCCACCTCAGCTTTTTGCTTTGTTGTATCTCTCATTGTCTTTCCTCTTTGTGTCTCCTTGTTGCATCATTTTGCTGCATCAGCTTGCCGTGCCTGCCCATCATGCCAGCTCGCTGTCTTGCTCATCTCCTCTAGGAGGTACTAGGAACTGAACCCAGGACCTCCCATGTAGTAGGCAGGAGCTCAATCATTTAAGCTTCCCCCATCCCTTTTTATTGCTGAATTTTGTCAGCATTCTTAAATGCTCAGAAGTAAGCCCAAGACCTAAATATGGTCCACTCAGATGAACACAGGAAAATTCAAACACTGTTCTTCTACCATTGCAATCAAAGATCACATTAGCCTTTTCAGCAGTCAGATTGCAAAATTGTCTTGTTTAGGCTACAGTCAACTAGAAATCCCAAGTCATTTTCATATGCATTGCTGATAGGTAATTGCTAGGATCCAGCTGATGTTTGAGACCCAAGTACAATATATAACACTTAATTTTCTTTTTTCCTTTATAGCATTTTTTTAAATTGATATACTTCACATGACATAAAATCACCATTTAATGTGTGTACTTCAATAGTATATTAACTGTGTTGTACATCTGTCACCACTATCTAATTCCAGAACATTGTCAGCATCCCACAAAGAAATACCCTGCCTATTAGTCTCAAATTTCCCGTCTCCATCCCGTGGAAACAACTACTCTATTTTCTGTCTCTGTAGATTTGACAATTATGGACATTTCATATAAATGGAATCTTGCAATAGTTGTCCTTCTGCATCTGACTTTTTCCACTTAGCATAATGCTGTCAAGGTTAATCCATGTTGTAACATGTAACTGTGCTTCATTCCTTTTGATGACTGAACAGTATTACATTGTATAACTATGCCTCATTTTGTTTATCCATTCATCATTTGATGGACATTTAGGTTGTTTCCACTTTTTGGCTATTATGAATAATGCTGATATGAATATTCCACTATAAGTTTTTGGGAGACCATGTGTTTTCAAGTTTCTGAATTATATTCTTAGGAGTAGAACTGCTGGGTCATATGATAATGCTATGTTTAAATTTTTGAGGAACTGCCAAACTGTTTCCACAACATGACTTAACATTTGTCCTTCTTCAATATCATCATTCATCAAACATCATTTCCCCAATCAGTCAGTCCACTGTCTTAATCAATAATAATAATAATAATAATAATAATAATGTTAGTCTGGTGTACTGACTCCCTCTCCCAGAGAGTGAGTCAGTGGAATCTCAGGTGGACAGAACTAACCTAAAACTTCGGGACTTGGAACAAAAGGGAAACAGAGAGAATCCAGGGGAGAAGTTTTTTAGAAACCAAAGAGACAGACCACACAAAGCAACAGATTCAGAGGGTTTGGGCAGAGAGATCCAAACCAAGTCTGAGACGAAGGGGCTGTGACAAAGTTCAGGAATGAGAAGCAAGGGTAGCAAGAGAGGAAAACTAGGAGAAGGGATCCAGAGAGACTCCCCGAGACACTGGTACATAGTGCTCATGGCTTCTTCTATGGGTCTGGAGGGAGGTATTGGGGTATCCAGTTTGGATGCTACCTCTAAGAGCTTTGCTCAAAGTAGAGTGGGGATAGAGTTTCCCGAAATTTATTTAGAATGGTAGTTCTTAAACTTTAGCCTGAGTCATAATCACTCAGAGGGCTTGTTGAAACGTGGATTGTTGGGCCCCACTCCCCAAATTTGTGATTCAGTCGGTCTAGGG
This sequence comes from Dasypus novemcinctus, assembly GCF_030445035.2. Classification (NCBI taxonomy): domain Eukaryota; kingdom Metazoa; phylum Chordata; class Mammalia; order Cingulata; family Dasypodidae; genus Dasypus; species Dasypus novemcinctus. The sequence continues at coordinate 52,799,860 of NC_080689.1, forward strand.
TGTGCCCTAGAATTTGCATTTCTAACAAGTTCTCCAAGTGATACTGATGTTGCTGGTTTAGGAAGCACAGTTTGAGAATCTCTGACTTAGTGAATGGCTTTATCCCATTGAAAAACATTGTAAAGAAAGGAGATAGTTCCCACTATCATCCCCCTTCAGATCTATCCTTCCCAATAAAATTATACTGGAGTTTTCCATGGCTCCTTTCCTTGTCTTACGTAACTCAATCTATTCAACTTGCTTGGCTTGTGGGGAGATAACTGGGATTCAGGGAATAGATAGGGTCTCAATATGGCTGGTACAACTGTGAGTAAAAAAATTGGTATGACTGCAAGTTTCCTGAATTGATTCTTTCATTTTTTTGTGTGCTAATCCTTGACCAGTTTGAGGGTCTATCTTGGTAACCACCAGTTTTCTTAGCAACTGACTGACTTCCAGAGTCTCCATAGTGCTGGGGGGTGAATGAGAGGAAAAGGAACATAGTTAGCATGCAGTTAGGGATGCAATGAATTGGGATTGGCAAATTCTGTGATTGAAAGATAGATGGTGATAATGGTACTAGAGGAGACATAGCAACATAAGTACTTTTTCAAGGAGGCATAGCACAACATAAGTACTTTTCAAGTACCTTGCAGAAGCTGGGTGAAATGGGTTGAACTTTGGGGTGTGGGGAACTGGTAGTAGCCCAGTGAAGTTGGACTTAACACCACTTTGGGCATTTCTTTCAAAAACCATGAGACAAATGTGGGCCCATGATAAGAAAAAGACAATAACAAGATGGATCCATATGCTTTCTGACCATGTGGAACAGAGCTGTCAACCTGTACTGATCACCCTTCTGAATGTTGAGAGAGAAAAATTCTTTTTTTAGCCACTGTGCTTTGAGTCACTTGGTTACAGCAGCTGAGTCTGTACTTTAATAAGTAGAGGCAGGGTACAAACATATACAATACATATTTGTGTACAGAGGACATGAACTCATAAAAATGAAGACAGTGTATGGAAAGTGCTAAGTTAGAGGAAGGAGAAATCTCTTTGGGCAAAAGACATCAGAGAAGTCTTCTCATAGGGAGTGGTATTTGAACTGAGCCTTGAAGAATGGATAAGATTTCAATAAGCATATAGATTACATCTGCTGATTTTCACCAACTTAGTTTCTGGCTATGTGCTTGTGAAGCTACATTAACTTTCTTCATGGATATAAACTGCCTTGGATCCATATGGTGAGAGAATTTAAATCCATAATCAGTTAGTTAAATGCTATAACACTGAAAGACCATTTGTTCAGATAATGCAAAACCAAATTGTGCAAGTGGTCCTGTTGGTTCCTCACATGGACCCTGGCATGGTGTATGCAGAGTTGCTTCTGTGATGTTCTGGCAGAAGAACAAGCATTAGCTCATCGGAAGTCACATTCCACCCCTGATTTCCCCAATCATCTTCTACTAATTTTGCCACTTTCAGTTGGCATCCAGCTACTCATACTGTTAATGCCCTGGCCAGCGGGGTAGGGAACGGGGGCTCGTGGTCGCGCGGAGGAGAATGGTGAGACAGGAGACGCGAGGAATGACAGCGAGACAGGGTGAGGATCAAGCTGCAAAGTTTTATTGTGAGAACAAAGCATTTATACTCTTGGGAAGGGGAGGGGTAGTGGGAGGGATGGCAGTTAGGGATTGGCTATTGCTGTTACTAGGGGAAGTGGCAGGGTTTAGGGATTGGCTATTGCCGTTGCTGGGGTGGAGGGCAGACTTCAATTTCGCGCCTTGCGCCTGCGCGTTACTGTGTTAGCCTGGACAGTGGCGGGAACAGAGAACAAAGGAGCAGGGAGGGAGAAGAACCAGGAAATGGGCTCCGCTCTGGCGGCCATGCTATTGGCATCGCTGATCTCAGCGCACGCCCTCACCAATCGTCCCCAACATCATTCGGCACACTCTCTGAGTGAAGGTGGGTCCCTGCTAAAGAACACAGGACTTTCGCAATTCATGAATACTGTGAAATTCAAATACTTGAACTCTTAATGAAAAGCAGGAAAGCCCTCAGCAGTAGCAGATCTCTATTCAAAGGTGTGCTTTTATGTGGCAAGAGAAGGATGGTACTAATTTGCTTGAAATCGGGTCTGTCCCTGGGTCTACAACTAGGCAACTATGTGGAAGGAGCCCAACAAATGGCTCCTTCATCTGCCTCAAAATCTCAGCTCAGTCTGGAGCTTCATTTCGTTCAGTTAAGGCTTGCTCACTATTGAAGTGTTTTTGACTTTCTGAGAAAAAGGTTTTGATAGAAAGAAAGGATAAGGACTGCAAGAACTAAAGGACAAATGTTTCAGAAGTGGCATTCAGTTGACCTGAAGATAAAACTTTGTCAAATTGTTGCAAGTTCAACTGCGAGTAGTACTTGGTTAGAGAATTTAAGTTTATTTCAATATGGGCTATAAATCTTGGTCTCATTTGCCCTCAGCCAAAATGTAGAGTATACAGGTAATAAAATCCCTAAAAAGAGAGTGTGATAATAAGATTCTGGCCCTTAAAAGAGTAACTTCTATAGGTCTTCCCTTCCCTCCACCCTTTGTAAAAAGCAAAAACAAAAAACCCCAGATAACTAGAGAAAACAGTTATCTGGAACAACTCTTTGCAGACAATGCAGCACTGTGATGTCCAAAAGAAGAGAATAATAGAATATGAACCCTATATTTTCCTTGGCTTTCTTCCTGGAAGTAATTTCCTGGTAGAGGCTCAGGAAGGAGAAACCCAAACAAAAACTGGTGGTCTTGCTGAGTTGAGAGGACAGAGATCATAAATACTAGAGAGTGGGGAGCTTACAGAGAAAGAGATCCAGAAATCTGTACAGAGGTTCTTTAGCAACTTGGCTGATTATCAATCTTTGCATGCAAAGGGTGAAACCCCATGATGCTGACAAAGAACTGCTGGGAAAGAATAATTACTTGGAAAGTGTAAGCCAAATAGTTCACAAAGCTCATATGGACTAGGACTCAATCAGATTTTACCAGTCAAAGTGGAGGGACTTTGCCAAATATCTATGGCTTTCAGTAGAGATTCTAATCAGTCAAGCCTTAGTAAGGGGGCTAAACTAAACCTAGAGTAAAGGCAAATAAAGACATGCCCTAAAAATGTTCAAAATTTAGCCTAGAAAAGATCAAGCTAATCTGCAAACGCTGTCTGCCAAAAACAAAGTCAAATGCTCTTTAAAGGAATACAATAAAATCCAGGGAAGCAGATTTGGCTCAATGGATACAGCATCCACCTACCACATGGCAGGTCCAGGGTTCAAACCCAGGGCCTCCTGACCCATGTGAAGAGTTGGCCCACGTGCAGTGCATCACGTGTGTGGCAGAGCAAGGAGTGCTCTGCCACACAGGGATGTCCCCTGCATAGGGGAGCTCCACATGCAAGGAGTGCGCCCTGTAAGGAGAGCTGCCAGGCATGAAAAAAGTGCAGCCTGCCCAGGAGTGATGCTGCACACACAGAGAGCTGATGCAGCAAGATGATTCAACAAAAAGAGACACAGATTCCTGGTGCCACTGACAAGAATACAAGCAGACACAGAAGAACATGCAGCAAAAGGACACAAGAGCAGACAACTGGTGGGGGGGGGGAGGATGGAGAAAGGGAGAGAAATAAAAAACAATAAAATAACATAAAATAAAATCCAGTACTTTGTAATGTAAATATTATGAAAGCCCAGAATCCTGTAAAAATTACTAGACACACAAGTAAAAGGAAAATGTGACCCATAACCCAGATAAAAATCAGTCAACAGATCCAGAAATGACATATGATGGAATTAGATGACAAGGTCTTTAAAAGGACTACCAGAAACAAAAGAAATATTCCCAAGAATTTAAAGAATACATTAGCATAATGACAGAATTGGAAAATATCATATCTACTAATGGAATATTTATAGAGATGAAAAATACAATATCTGAAATGAAAATTTCTCTAGATGAACTAAATAGCACTGAAAAAGAAGGTTAGTGAATCCAAAGACACTGGATGAGCTCAAAGAAGAAATTGAAAGCATGCATTGAAAAATAGCAGATCTTATAGGAATGAAAGATGCAATCAATGAAATTAAAAAAAACATTGGATGGGAAGTGGACTTGACCCAATGGATACGGCATCCGCCTACCACATGGGAGGTCTGCGGTTCAAACCCCGGGCCTCCTTGACCTGTGTGGAGCTGGCCCATGAACAGTGCAGATGCATGCAAGGAGTGCTGTGCCATGCAGGGGTGTCCCCTGCGTATGGGAGCCCCACACACAAAGAGTGTGCCCTGTAAAGAGTCACCCAGTGTGAAAGAAAGTGCAGTCTGCCCAAGAATGGCACCGCACACATGGAGAGCTGACACAACAAGATGACGCAACAAAAAGAAACACAGATTCCCAGTGCCACTGATAAGGATAGAAGTGGTCACAGAAGAACACACAGCAAATGGACACAGGGAGCAGACAACTGGGTGGGGTGGGGGGGTGGAAAAGGGAGAGAAATAAGTAAATAAATAATAAATCTTTTAAAAAAAAATTGGAATCATATAATAGCAGATTTAAGGAGGCAGAAGAAAGGATTGGTGACCTTGAAGAAATGGCCTCTGAAAGTGAACATACAAACAAAACAGATGAAGAAAAGAATGGAAAAAATTGAACAAGGTCTCAGGGAACTAAACAACAGCAAGAGATGTGCAAACATACATGTCATGGGTGTCCCAGAAGGAGAAGAGAAGGGAAAAGGAGCAGAAGGAATATTTAAAGGAATAATGTTAGAAAATTTCCCAACCCTATTGAAGGACATAGATAGCCATGTCCAAGAAGCACAATATACTCCCATTCAAAAAAATCTGAATAGACCAACTTGGAGACATATACTAATCAGAATGTCAAATGTCAAAGACAAGGAGAGAATTCTGAGAACAGCAAGAGAAAAGCAATGCATAACACATAAGGGATTCCCAATAAGATTAAGTGCTGATTTCTCATCAGAAACCATGGAGGCAAGAAGACAGTGGTCTGATATATTTAAGATACTACGAGAGAAAAACTTCCAGCCAAGAATTTTATATCCAGCAAGATTGTCTTTCAAAAATGAGGGCAAGATTAGAATATTTACAGATAAACAGAAACTGAGAGAATTTCTAAGCAAGAAACCAGATTTTTAGGAAATACTAAAGGGTGTACTAGAGCCTGAAAAGAAAAGGCAGGAGAGAGAGGTCTAGAAGAGAGTCTAGAAATGAAGATTAATATCAATAAAAGTAACTAAAAGTGTCAAAAGAGTGGTGAAAATAAAATATGAGAGATGAAACTCAAATAGGAATAAACTTAACCAACAATGTGAAGCACTTGTATTCAGAAAACTGCAAACCAATGTTAAAAGAAATTTTAAAAGTTCCAAATAACTGGAAGAACATTCCATGCTCGTGAATTAGAAGACTAAATATTATTAAGATGTCAATTCTACTCAAATTGATATACAGATTCAATGCAACCCCGATAAAAATTCCACCAGCATTAAAAAAAAAAATTGAAAACACAATTACCAAATTTATTTGGAAGGGTAAGTAGTCCTGAATAGCCAGAAACGTCATAAAAGGAAAAGCGAAACCCCATCTCTGGACTATACATCAATACCAAGCTATAGTGATAAAAAGAGCATGGTACTGGCATAAAGACAGACACATAGACCAATGGAACCTAATTGATGGCTCAGAAACAGACCCTTACATGTATGGTCAAGTGATTTTTGACTAGCCTGTCAAACCCACACAGCTCGGGCAGGAAAAGTCCATTCAACAAATGGCGCTGAAAGAACTGGATATCCATAGCCAAAAGAAGGAAAGAGGACCTCTATCTCACACCTTACCCACCCAATTATTAACGCCTTGTATTAGTATATTTGTTATTGTCAGGAGAAAACATTCTCATATTTGTCCTGTTAACCACAGTCCATCATTCAACACTGGATTCTCTGTGTTCTACAGTCCCATGCTTTGTACAGTCCATTCAAACTGTATATTAAGGAGCTCTCATTTTCATCACAGAGTTGTGCTGTCATCACCTCAGGCAATTTTAGAGTATTTTCATTACTCCAAAAGGAAAAATTCCTTACCCTCTTATATCTCCCTATTGTTGTTCCTTAATATTGAAAAAAATATCTTCTTGCCATTGCTGCAAAATATTACAATACTATTAACTATCAACCATTAGTTAGGTTAGTTGTAATTTTCCTGCATAATACTATATTCTTAGCATTTTGTAAAAGAAGAGTGTTCTTATCTTTATACTATTAACCCATATGTGTTATTCTCAACTCTTACTCTTTCCTTCTTATTAACAAAATTGTAATGTATTTCAGGTGTCTGAAAAATAGGTGCTTTAAAGCAGGGGTTCTTAACCTTTTTTGTTCCATGGACACCTTTTGCCAGTCAGGTTAAAACCATGGACCCCTTACTAAGTCTACACTATACTGTATATTATTATTATTATTATTATTATTATTTTAAAGATTTATTTATTTTTCCCCTCCTCCTCTCTGGCCCTGCTGGGTTTGTGTGTGTGTGTGTGTTTGTGTGTTTTTGCTGTCTGTGTCCATTCACTGTGTGATCTTCTGTATTTATTTCTCTTTTTTGTCTTCTCATCTTTCTCCTCTAGGATTCACCAGGATTTGATCCTGTCAGTTGTGCCACCTCAGTTCCTCGTCTCTGGTGCACTTCACTTTCACTCTCCCCTTCATTGCTCTTTGGTTGCGTCATCATCTTATTGTATGACTCACTTGTGCAGGCACTGGCTCACCACATGGGCACTCACATGGGCACTTGGCTCACCATGCAGGTACTTGTGTGGGCACTCAACTCACCGTGTGGGCACTGGCTCACCATGCAGGCACACTTTCTCTTCTTTTTCACCAGGAGGTGCCAGGGATTGAACCGGGTCCTTCCATATGGTAGGCAGAGACCTTATCACTTGAGCCACATCGGCTTCCCTATACTGTGTATTATTTAATAAATGTATCACACCCACACCAGCTCATCCCTGCAAAAATAATGTTTTTTTGAATTTCAATTCAAGGTCATTGACCCCTTGTTAAGAACCCATTCTCTGCTCCTACCCCAGGGTGATTCTTAGTCTATTCATGCATGAAAATGTCATTACTCTTGCCAATTGTCACAGGGGGGAGCATGTGATAAAGATAATACAATTAAGAGGTCTGCTGAGGTGCTTCTGAGAAAGTTTTCTTGCCCATAAATAAGAATATAAGGAAGAGATATTTTCTTATCTGGTCATTGGCATTTTTGTAGGAGGGTGTGATGCTTGGAGCTTCTACCGCCATCCTGCCACTAGTGATGCAGGGATCATCAGCCTTAAGACAGAAGCCAACATGTTTGTATTAGTTTCCTAGTGCTGCTCTAATAGACTACCGAAAACGTCATGGCTTAAAACAACATATATTTATTATCCTATAATAGAGAGGTCAAAAGTCCTAAAATTAAGGTGCCAAAGGGCTATGTTCTTTCTGGAGGTTCTAAAGGAGAATCATTTCTTTACCTCCTCCTTACCTCTTCCAGCTTTCTTTCCTTACCTTCTCCAGTTTCTAGAGGCCCCTGCGTTCCTTGACTGATGACCCTCTCCTGGACAGTATCATCTTCAATCTCTCTGACTCTGACCCTCTTGCCTGCCCTTATGAGTATACTGTGATACATAAACATTGGGCCCACCTGAGTAATCCAGTTTATTGTCCCCATGTCAAGATCCTTACCAATTACATCTGCAAAGTCCCTTCTACCATGTAAGGAATCATATTCCCAGGTATTGTGGGCAACTGGCTTACCTGTTTCTTATTGTAAATGTTACACCCGTTCCATTGTTAGATGTTGCGGTTGTTCCCTATTATTGTAAATGATGTTGCAGTTCTAATAGCAAACAGCTGCTTGATAGTTTCCAATAAATAAGTGGTGGAAACTAGGGTCGAGGCTCTCAGTTCCAGAAGCTATGAGTCCCCTGGGCCCATCTTTATCTCCTCTCTTATGTGTGTCTCTCTCTGTCCCTTTATTTTGTAAAGTTTTGCGTTGCCTTCCCTTCAAGCCAACCTAGTGTGAGCTGATTGCAGCACACAGGCTCTGGGGATTAGGATGTGGACATCTTTGGGGGACTGCTATTCTGCCTGCCACAACGCTGAAGATGCCAATGTGTTAGAAGGAAAGAACCTGAGTTGTTCATGATGGTGCTGACCTGCTGATCCTTGGAATCTCTTACCCCTGGATTTCTTATTATATGAAATCAATGTTCAAATTGGCTAAGGCATTTTGCATTGCCTTTTCTGTTTCTTTTGGCTGAAATCATTCTACATGGTATAGGGGGAAAAATGAATATTTACTGAGTATCTCTTTGGACCTTAAGGCTACAGTTTGCCTAAATCCTGCTGGAGAATTTTGATATTGTTTACACCAGTTAGGTGGATTTTCTGATGTTATCCTATCCCACAGCACTAAGATGACACCTAAGCTTGCCTTGTCCTGCTGCAGACAATCCTGTTATAAGCATAGTCATAGCCTCATTTGTAGGTCAAGCCAAAATACTCTGTAACCTAAACAGTGATACCTATTGGCCAGGAGGTATTAACCATAGACTTTAGGTTGATAAATAAATAGCTAAAAGATAGATAGATATAAACAGATCGTAAATAATTGGCTTGTGACATGAATTTCACATCTACGAACTAGCTAAAATTATTTATAAAATGTATTGGTTATAAGCATTTATGTATTTATCTGGAGAGAGGTGCCATAGCTTTTATCAGATTCCAAAACATGGCAGGTGACCCAAAAAGAGTAAGAAAAAGTTACCTACATCCAGGGGCAAAAATTTTTTTTCTGTACAACTAACTTAGCAGCAGAAAGGCAGAAATTAATTTGTAAGCTCAGAAAGAAAGATACATCTTAGAGACAGACAGCCTTCTGTTTGCAATGGTACCAAATGAAGCATCAAATCTTTTCTTGGGTAATTTTCTTTTTATATTCAGGTATATTTTTACTGATGTTTTTCTGTCTTTTATATGTAATCTTATCATCAGCTAAGGTCATCCTGTACCTTGGAAATTGGGTAGACTTGGCTCAGGAACCCCTTTCCACCACCACTATACAATTCTATGGCCTGTGTTGGCCTGTGTAATGTTTCCTACAATTTCTTTGAATTCCTGGAGCACTATTTCCTCAAGGTCCCTTGCCTCTGGTGTTCATGATTATATATGCTTCCTCCATTTCATCCTAATTAAATCCAGATATGAGATTCTACTCACTGCAATATTTCAAGAAAGTAGACAACTTTACATTATCAAATCATACTGCTGGCACTTTCTAGTTGTAGCTAGAGTATGGAGTCAGAAGATGGATGGAGTGAGGATGTGTGTGTACACCAGCTGTGGCTTTCTCACTCTTAACCTTGACCAGCTTCATCTCAGAGATTAGTAGAAAAAAAACTCAAGTACCAATTCTTGACTGCAGGAGTCAGGAATTGTCCTCTTTCACCAACTAGTCTTATACCCTTAAGCCACCAGGGTCTTGGTTTTTTCTTCTGTATAAGGAATTGGTCTATATCAGCTCTAAGATTTCTTTTAGCTCTGAAAATCTATGTATATGTTAATCATACAGACAGCATGCCCAGCAGGCCTGCAGATCTGTCTCTTGCTTCAACAGTGTTTGAATGAAACAGACCTGGGGACTCCCCCTCACCTCTGCAGTGTTAACCACCTTCCAACTGCTTCTCCAGTTGCAACATCCAGGACCATCTTCTTGGCCACCCCCTGCTTCCAGGACCAGCTAACACCATTGTGTGTGTGTGTGTGATTAGCACCTGACTGTTGACCGACTATGAACCCACAGATCCATCAGAATTACTCTGCCAAACTGGAGGTGTCTGCTAACCACCTGGTTAACCACCTGGCCAACCTGCATCTGTGGCCTACACCTCCTTTTCTCTGAGCCTCTATTTTGATCATGATGAGGTTACCCTGAAGGGCATGGACACTTTTCTGTGAATTGGTGAAGGAGAAATGTGAGGGCAACCAAGTGTCTCTTGAAGATGCCAAACTCGTGATGTGGCTGCATCCTTTTCCACGACTTGCAGAAGAAATTCCAGGATGAGTGGGGTAAAACCCTGGATGCCACAGAAGCTGCCATGGTCCTGGAGAAGAGCCTGAACCAGGCCCTTTTGGATTGCACTCCCTGGGTTCTGCCAACACACATTCTCATCTCTGTGACTTCCTGGAGAGCCATTTCCTAGAGGAGGAGGTATAACGCAACATGAAGGTGGGTGACTACCTGACCAACCTCTGCAAGGTAGCTGGCCTGTGGACAGGGCTGGACAAGTGTCTCTTTGAAAGGCTCACCTCAAGCACAACTAGGAACCGCAGGAGCCCAGAGGGGCCCCCCTGCATCATCCTTCTCCCTACCATGCACACCTCCCCCTTCTCCCCCAGGTATCCAGGCTTCTGCCTGAGCTCTTCCCTCCAACCAGGAGGTTTTTTGTTTTTATTTTTATTTTTTTGAGACACTGGGGCCAAGGATTGAACCCAGAACCTTGTATGTGAGAAGCTGGTGCTCAACCACTGAGCCACATTGGCTCCCCTGAGTTAGTTTGTTTGTTTGTTTGTTTTTTGCTTTTAGGAGACACTGAGACCAAGCCTGGGATCTTCCATGTGGGAAGCAGGTGCTCAACTGCCTAAGTCACATCCACTTCCAGGAGGCATCTTTCTTTTTTTCAAAGATTTATTCTATTTATTTATCCTGCCTCACCCCACCGCCCCCCAACCCATTGTTTGCACTCTGTTTGCTGTCTGTGTCCATTTGCTCTGTGCTCTCTGTGTCTGCTCTTCTTCTCTTTAGGAGGCACCAGGAACCAAATCTGGGACCTCCCATGTGGGAGAGAGGTGCTCAACCACTTGAGCCACCTCTGCTCCTTGCTTGTCGTGTCTCTCATTGTGTTTCCTCTTTGTGTATCTTGTTGCGTCGTCTTGTTGCATCAGCGCACCATGCCTGCCCATCGTGCCAGTTCACTGTCTTGCTCATCTTCTCCAGACGGCATCAGGAACTGAATTGGGACCTCCCATGTGGTAGGCAGAAGCTCAATTGCTTCAGCCACTTCTGCTTCCCAGGAGGCACTTTATAACCACCACCTTTCAGCCCCCAAACAAGCTCTGAACCAAGTGTAAATAATTCAGCTATTTGCAGGGAAAAGAGTCATATATACCAAGACTCACTGCAAAATAAATTCATATATCCTTTTATGTATAAGCTGTTAGGCCCAAGTGCCTATCCCATGTAACTGTAGGAAGGTCAGCCTTTTATCAGAGTTTTCCTCCCAGAGTTTCTCTGGAAATTTCCCAGGGTACTGCCTCACATATGCTCCAACAGAAGCTCCTTAGGGTTTGTGAAAGATTTTATTATTGTTAAAATGTTCATTGCCCCTCCCTTACTAAGCTGCCTCCCATCAGACCCACTGCTGTGGAAGGATTATGCTTCCTGCCCCACTGACTTTCAGGGTTGGCCACGTGACTTACTTTGACTAACTGAATGTGAGCAGAGTCTGCCAAGGTTGTCCCACCTCTCTTCTCTTTGCCACAAGACTGATATGTCTCAGATAGGGGTGGCTTCTCCAGCCCAGGTCCTAGAATGAAGAGTGCATGGACAGAGCTGCAACTCATCCACAACAGAAAATAGTATAAGTGAGAAATAATTTTTGTTGCTACAAAGTACTGAGATTTGGGAGTTTGTTTGTTATAGTAACAAAACTTAGTTTAAGCTGACGAGCACGTGGCTCTTCACCTTGATCCTGTATGCCATCTTTGTTGCTGATAACCATCCTGAATTTATACAAAATAAATACTGTTGGTTGTCTACTTAACAGCCATTCCTTGATGAAAGAGACCACCTCCCATAAGTAGGTTTGTTTTCCAAGTCTTTTTTATGGCTAGGACAGGAGCCCAATTCTGGATAATGGGACCTGAGGGAAAGTCTGCTTTGGGACTTGTGGGAAAGGTTTTCCTTCCCAATGTAAAGAGAGTGCAAAGAGTTCCCTTTCTGGCCTGGCATGGAAGTGGTTGATTGAGTAGGTGCAATAAATGCTGTGCTCCACCCAGATCCCTCTTCAGAATCAAGGAATTCATCTCCCTGCTTACTGGTGTTGGCTGCTGATGGCTCACAGCCACATCCCTCCTGTAAAATGGCTCTGTGGTAAAGGAAGCTGCCTTCTCCAGGGCTGGGTACCTTCCCCAAGGATAGCTCCCATCCAATCAAGGGAATACAAAGGCTCGGCTCCCTGCCTCTATTTGCATTGCAATTCAGCTTCTCGCTCTGACCAAGCCTGCTTCCCTTGGTCCTTCATAGAGGTTGTTCCCAAGCACACTCCCCAGTAAATCTGTACACAAACCTTAAAATCTTAAGAATCTATGTTTTGTTTGAATCTAGAGTCCTGGGTGCCAGGCAACTTGTGACAGTAGTTGATGCCTGGAATTGTGGCTACCATTCTGCAACCACAAGGAAATTGCAGTTAACATGCTGAGGACAATGAAGCAGAATGACAGAACTTGGGTCCCTCATGAGTGATTTGGTCCATTCTTCCTCTGTCCTACCTGTAGTCCCCTTGTTATATGAGATAATAAACCTGTCTCTTGCTTAAGCTACTTTTGGTTGCATATTCTGTTAGATGCATGAGAGAGAGACCTGCTTGAATGCTGTAAGAACTGCTTTTGACTAGCGATACTGCTGGTACCCTGTCTCTGGCCTTCTCTCTGTCCCCTTCTCTACTTCATTTAAAAGACAATATTTTTCCTCAAACCATTATGAAAGTAGCTGCCCTCATTGCCCACAGGCCCATCCTGATGGCAGAGCCCCTCAGGCCAGCTCCCCGCCTAGTCCAGTGGGCCACTGCTTGCCAGGGACTTGCTCACCCCTCACCAAAACAACATGCAAGAACCTCTAGCTGTGGAGCACAGGCCTCACTTTCTATCTGCTTAATTGAAAAGGCCCACCCACACGAAAGGACAAATATATGATTCCACTTACCTGAAATATTTAGAATAGACAAATTCATAAGGACAGAAAGTAGATTAGAGGTGACCAGGACTGAGAGAGCAGGGAATGAGCTGTTATTGCTTAAGGAATACAGAGTTTCTGTTTGGAGTGATGAAAAGGTTTTGGAAATAGACAGTTGATGGTTGTACAAAATTGGGAATGTAATTAATGCCCCTGATTTGTACTCTCAAAAATGGTCAAAATGGCAAAATTTTTGTAATTTATTTTAATCACCATTTTTTAAAATGGCTGCACCAATGTTGTCTTCCTCTCGTTTCATCCTAGGAGATAAAGAACAGCTCAGTTTTTAAAGGCAATTTTTCCAACCTCAGAACACTTAAGGTCCAACCTCCACTTGGCATCCTATAATATTCCCATGGGTCTCCACAGTTTTCCTCTATCTCTAATGCCATAATCACACCTAACTCTGTCTCAGCTTCTTAGCAAAAAAAAAAAACAACAAACAAAGCCCAAAACAAATGGCTTGGATGCAATTGCTTCATATATATCCTATAATAGTGCAAAGAGAATATCCAAGATCCATAGAATCTCTGCCCCAGTCAAAATGTATTCCTGGAAAAAGGCAGAGTGGGTGGGTTCAAAAAAGTCATCCTCAGAGTGTGCCAGGCGGTTTTGTAGCCATGGATTTTTCCATTCCATTTTTAGGGATAATCAGTGTTACATGTGGACACTGCAGAAAGATCAGTTGGATCCAGGAGTGAGTGAAAGTGATTACATAGGATGGACAGCAGAAAATACATGTTAGTGAAAACCATTCCAAACAGAATTGAGAATGGCATTTCAATCAAAAGAGGCCTTTAAAAATAATGCTTAGCCTTGTTTATTATAAGATCAACACAATATGGAAAATACAGGAAACCTAATAGGTTCCCAAATCAAGACTTGCCTATCCTTTCTTTTAATGCCCAAATAATAATAGTTTGAACCACCCACCTTGTGTAATGGCAAGAAGTCCAGTGTTTAATGGGGTTCCCTGTTCTGAGTGTTTCTGGGAATCCTTGGGAAATGCTGACATGTTCCACAAGTCTGAGCTGCCTTTTGTTGGCCTCCTCAGTCAGCCAGCTCATTCTGGTCCACTGCTTCCCTCTCTTCAGGTCACATCTCACTAACTTCACCATTCAGCTGGCCTGCTGCTGACAATTCATCACCAGTGGACGAGGCTCTTTGACAGAACAAGCCTGGGTTATAACATCTAACCAGACTTGACAGAAAATTTCAGGATATCACAAAGAAATTACAATGCCTTCTCCCCCACCCCCCAACAAAAAAATTAACATTAGAAACTGAAGCAGGCTAATAAGACAGGGAATTAATAGACAGATCTGGAACCTGACAGAGAGTCCACGTGGACATCAGTAACCCCCAAGATGGCTGCTGGAGGACCCCCGCCTTCAAGATTCTGCTATCCAGGACAAAGCCTTCTTCTGGGAGCAAGGATGTTTCCTAGGGGCTTTATCATTGGGTCCTCACTAGGGGATTGGTGGGCGAGGTAATCAATCAAAACAGCAAATAGCTGGAACTCCTCTCCTGCCATTAGCAAAGGGGCGGCATAATTAATAGTTTATAAAGCAAACCGAAGGCCTGAGAGTGCTCTCGCCCTGCTCTCTGTGTCTGGACCTATTCCTGTCCTCTGTGCACCACCCTTGCCCTTTTTCCTCTGCCACATGGCCACGCAAGTAAACCTGGAGATTTATAATCTATAATGGGGAATTGAAGCTTGTAAATCAGTCCCCTTTATCCCTTTCACTCCCTTCCTCTCTACCTGGAACCCCTGCTCTGTTATTTTCTGTTACTTTCTCCCATTTCTCTTCCCTCCCTACCTGAATAAATTACTGATCTAACTCACCTGGTGTGCTCTTGAAATTCATTTCTGCAGCACAGCCAAGAGCCTATATAAATCCGGTAACAATACCACTGAATATGGACCCATAAGCTTCCATGGAGTGTCTCCTGGTGGCTGCCTCCATCCTTAGCCCCCTGGTCTGAGGCCACATTGCAGGGTCAGCTTATTTCTTCATGGTCCAGCACTGCAACTTCCTTTTCATTCTGAAGAATGGAGAAGATCTCTCCACCAACCTTCTTAAAAACTCTGCAGAGATGCAACTCTGGCCACAGTAAAGACAGCCTTTTAATAAATATGCCCTATACTTTGGTTTTCTCTCTCTCTCTTTTTAATTTAATTTTATGTGCATTTATATATCAAAAATTTGCCATTTTAATGATCTTTAAGTATGCAGTTTAGTGGCGTTAATTACAATGTTGTGTTACTGTCACCACCATCCATTGACAAAACTTTTTTATCATCTCCTACAGAAAGTCTGTACCCATTGAGCACTCATCATTCCCTCTCCTCCACGTCTCCATACTCTTTAATCTACTTTTCGTCTCTATAAATTTGCCTAATTTAGATATTTCATGGAAGTGGAATCACACAATATTTGTCCTTTTATGTCTGACTTCTTTCAGTTATTGTATTAGTCAGGATTCTCTGGGGAAACAGAATCAACAGGAGATACCTGTAAATAGTATGAGATTTTAAAAAATTCTCTCACGTGAATGTGGGGATGCACAAGTCCAGATTCCACAGGCAGGCTGGAAACCAGGAGCTCTGATGAAAGTCCAGTGAAGGTCCTTGATGAGTTTCTGGGAGAAGTTGGCTGTCCAAAGACAATTGGGAAATTCTCTCTGAATGCTGAAATCACTTCACCTTTTAAAGACATTCAGCTGATTAGATAAAACGTCACTCAATGCTGATGGCAATCTCCCTGGTTGATGGTAAATGTAATCAGCCATCTATGCAATAAACTCAGTTCATAAATGTCCTTGTACTACAATTAGCCCAGTGCTTGCTTGACCAAATAACTGGGCACAATTACCTGGCCAAGTTGACACATTAGCCTAACCATCACAGTTAGTATAATGCTTTCAAGGTTCATCCAGGTTGTAGCATATAT
This sequence comes from Dasypus novemcinctus, assembly GCF_030445035.2. NCBI lineage: Eukaryota > Metazoa > Chordata > Mammalia > Cingulata > Dasypodidae > Dasypus > Dasypus novemcinctus. The sequence goes on from NC_080689.1 coordinate 52,815,909, forward strand.
CAGAACCTCATTCTTTTTTTTGACTGAAAATATTCCATTGTATGTTTATACCACATTTTGTACATCCATTCTTCTACTGATGGACATTTGGGTTGTTTCTACCTTTTAGTTATTGTGAATAATATTACTGTGAACATTGGTATACAGTTACCTGATTGAGTCCCTGTTTTCAGTTTTTTTGGTTATATAACCAAAAGATATATAACGTAGGAGTAGAATTGTTGGGTCATATGATAATTCTATGTTTAACTTTTTAAGGAATTGCCAAACTGTTTTCCACAGTGGCTGTAACATTTTACATTCCCACCAACACTAGAATTCCAGTTTCTCCAAATTCTCACCAATACTTATTTTCCATTTTATTAATAATAGTTCTCTTCTTGGGTGTGAAGTGGTATCTCACTGTGGTTTTGATGTGCATTTCCCCAATGTCTAATGATGCTGAGCATTTTTTCATGTGATTATTGACCATTTGCGCATCTTCTTTGGAGAAATGTCTATTCAAGTCCTTTGCCCATTTTAAAAATTTGGGTTGCTTGTCTTTTTGTCAATGAGCTGTAAGATTTCTTTATATATTCTAGATAATAAACCCTTATGAAAGGTATAATTTGCCACCATTTCTCCTATTCTATAGATTCTTCTCATTTTAGATTTACTTTTTCATAGTCATAAGCCTGCTAAGGTATTTTTCACAAAAGAAGAGGTCTGGGCCTTAAAGGTGAATGTAGCTCCTTTCTTCAGCAATATAATAAGCTGCACCTTGGATATTTTGGATTTAATTTATCTTTTTTTTCTTGTTTTATTTTAGTTTTTTAAAATTTTAAGACTTCAAAAATCTTAGATCAAGTTTTAAGTCAGGACTTATGGCGTTGGTATTCCCCTACCAAAATCAGGGGTTTCAACTTTGTCAGAGACCCTGAAACAGAGAAACCAACCCAACAGTACATAGATTCCTGACCTGGAAACTGTAAGATGATAAATGTACTGTTATAAGCCTCTACATTTTATGGTAACTTGTTACTTACACAAATGAATATATAGCAAAAATGGTGATAAGTGCTATAAAGTAAAAGCAAAGGATGGAATGACAGATTATAACAGGGCTTCCTGGCATTGCATTAACTGAGAAAACACAGTTTCGGAAGGCTTGAGATAATTAAATTATTAGATTTGCTTATGGGCATATTCATCTTAAGGTCATATTTAGGACATACAGATAGAGAGTTCCATATGGAATCCCAGGTGAGAAATAGAGGCTGAAATTCTAGGTTTGGGAATCAACAGTCTATAAGTCATGACACAAACCAGTCATATCCATCAAGGTTCTTGGTGACAAACAACAAAAGCCAACCCTGGTTAGTTTAAGCAGGAAAATAATTTAGTAGGAATAGGGAAGTGGACTCGTCTCAACGGTTAGAGTGTCCACCTACCACATGGGAGGTCCACAGTTCAAACCCCAGGCCTCCTTGATGCGTGTGGAGCTGTCCCACGTGCAGTGCTGATGCGTGCAAGGAGTGCCATGCCAGGCAGGGGGTTCCCCTGCATAGGGGAGCCCCACGTGCAAGGAGTGCACCCTGTAAGGAGAGCCGCCCAGTGTGAAAGAAAGTACAACCTGCCCAGGAATGGCGCCGCACACATGGAAAGCTGACGCAGCAAGATGACGCAACAAAAAGAGACAGATTCCAGGTGCCGCTGACAAGAATAGAAGTGGACACAGAAGAACACACAGCGAACAGACAAGTGGAGTCGGTGGGGGGGCGGAGAAGGGGAGAGAAATAAATTAAAAAATATATCTTAAAAAAAAATTAAGTAGGAATAATGGGTAGCTCACAGAATCTCCAGAAAAGAAGTGAATTTAAGACTATATGACTACAAACAATTCCCAAATCACATTGCCGAACCAGGCCCTGCCTCTGCAGCTGGCACCACTGACACTGCCAACACATGGCACTGGATGCCACACTAACCTCTAACCTCTGCTGCTACTGACTCTGGACAGTGGAGGTGCTGCCTGCACCCTCGAGAGGCTCGTTTTTCCTTCACTAGCTCCCAATTGGTCTGATGTGGACCTAAGACAAATGCCTATTTCCTATTTCCTAGCTTCAACGGAGGCTGGAAAAGTGACTATCAGTCTAGCCTCTGTAGCAGGGGGCGGGGACTCATAGGGAAGGGAGGTAATGTCCAATGTGGCCAAAAAGAGTAACAAATACCCACTAGAGCAGTGGAAGCTGAGACTGTGAGAGAGTATATGGAGACAAGGGGAAAAGATAAACATTTATGAAACACTTAGTATGTGCCCATCACATTATTATATTAAATAATTTACACCATAGAACAACCCTCTCAGACAGGAACTGTTTGCACATGGGGAAACTGAATCACAGAGTGACTAAACACAGCGCCCCAGGTTGCTTAGCCAAGAGGTTTGATTTCAGAACTCATGCTCTTACTACTACACTATACTGCCTCTCCGTGGAGAGGATAAAGATGGAATTCCAGGAAACACAAACACTTAGGGAGTAGACAAAGGAAATGAAAGGGGCAGAGAAGAAATAAGTGATCAGAGAACTGGAGGGAGATCAAGAGAGTATGCTCTGTATCAGAAGCCAAGGCATGAGAGGTTTTCAAAGAATAGTCCATTACACAAATGCTGCAGACAGAACAAGGATGGGCTGTCAAAAAACCATTGGATTTGGTAACTAGGAGGTGACTGGAGATTTGGCAAGAATAATTTGAATACTGTGATGCAGGTAGACACAGTTCATAGACCACTGATTTTAGAAGGTGACATGGGGAGGAATTAGGAGAGGACAGGGGGAACAAGAATAGACAATTCTTTGTGTAAATTTGATATGCAGCAAAGGTAGAAGCAGGACTGGAGATTTAGGGGGAGGCAGAACCCTCTATAGCCTTCACCAAGTGCCCTATGAGTATATATGGTTTGGTGGCGGTATTTCCTATGCATGAAGCCAAATCATTAGAAATCGTGATTTAATGTCAACAGCTGGTTTGGGACAGACATCTGCACAGCATAAGGTGATGTTGCCATAGTGACTGTCATTCTAAGAAACTCAGGGTAGGATATTTACACTGGCGCATCGATGCTCCAAAATGAAGCAAAATATCCAATACTAAGAACCTCCTGAATGCTAATGTTACTCAAATGAGTAATAGGACACTTCTGACACTTCCCTTCCTTGAAACTTTGAAATGCTCTTCTTTCTTCTGTCTGAAGATACTTTTTCTAAAATGCAAGAGCTCAAATAACTGCAAATTCAAATAGAGTTTCTGAGCTGTACAGCAGGGAGGAGTTAGGATTCCGCAGCCTGCTTTCAGTGCCCGCTGTGTTTTATTTCTCTTTGCTAGGGCCAGTTGCAGCTGCTGTTGCTCAGAAACAGAGATGCAAAGAAGTGAGACTGAGTACATGGACTTGGTTACCTATGTGTGTTTAAAACTCCAGTTTCAAAGAAATACTTTCTTTCCAAACTTCCCTACTGTTTCAGTGAATTCATCCCTCACGTGATCCCACACTGCTGAATTCTGTGTTCCTGACTTCAAGCTGCAATCAGTTTAGCCCTGTGTGCTAATGACTGGTTTTTCTAGAGTGTGTCCACCTGACCTGTCCAGGCCTTTTGAAGTTTCTGCTCCAGTCAAGCTTGCTCAACGCATCTCATTTTCCATTGCCTTCTGTTACGACTTCACCTCTTTCATCTGTTTAATACGATGAGAGCCCCCACGGAGCACGTTGGAACCTGACCGTGATTCCCACCCCACACGAACCAGTCCACACTCTCAGCATGTTACATATATTCTCTGCTGGAGAATCAAGGAAATCAGCATGGAGAGCTTGTCAAGTTTCCTAACAAATCCACAAAAAGAGAAGCTTCCATGTTCATAATGCAAATACTTTCTGTTAAAAAACAATTAGGACATATATTTCATTTGATGAGATACTAGACAAAAAGAAACGATCATCCAGAAACATCCAGGAACGTTTAGTAAAATGTGTGGGTCTCTATCTTAATTTTGGTCATGGTTTCCGGGGAATACATATATGTCAAAACTTAAACTGTACACTTTAAATAAGCACAATTTACTGTATGTCAAGTATACCTATGAAAGTTGTTTTCAAAAGTTGTATGGCCCCTGAGTAAATGTGTCAGTTTGGTTTTTGGTGTGGTCTCTCACTGACATGGTTGCATCTCAGAATTGGGCCTGTGATATTCACACTTACTGACCATGGGGTAGGACAGGGCTAGGGATAGATAGGCAAGTGCTTCACACTGCAAATAAAGTGATGGGAAAAGCCTCAACAAAGAATCCAGTGATTCTGGCTCAGTAGATGGAACCCTGAAATGATGTTTTATTAACATATAAAAAATTTTTTACTACTGTAACACATATGCAACATACCATTTCCCCCACATTCAGTTATACAATTAAGTGGTAATTGCACTCACAGTGTTGTGCTATCATCACCACCATCCACAACCAAAACTGTTTCATCGCCCCAAACAGAAACTGTGTACTTGTTCAGCATTAATTCCTCATGTGCCACCCCTGCCCCCATCCCTGATACCCTGTGGTCTATTTTCTGTCTCTATGAATTTATATTTTGCTAACCTTTTAATAGTAACAGTTAATTGCTTCTAGGTTTTGTTGTTGTTTTGCTACTTTTTTTTTAAAAGATATATTTATTTCTCCCCCCTCCCTCCATTGTCTGCTCTCTGTGTCCATTCGCTGTGTGTTCTTCTGTATCTGCTTGTATTCTCATTAGGCAACTCCAGGAACCAATCTTGGGACCTTCTGGAGTGGGAGAGTGGTGATCATTCTCTTGTGCTACCTTAGCTCCCTGGTCTTCTGCATCTCTTATTGTCTCTCCTCTGTGTCTCTTTTTGTTGCGTCATCTTGCTGTGCCATCTCTCTGCATGGGCTAGCGCTCCACATGGGCCAGCTAGCCTTCACCAGGGGCTGGGTATCAAACCCTGGACCTCTTATATGGTAGACAGGAGCCCAATTGCTTGAGCCACATCTGCTTCCCATGTTATGCCACTTTTCAAGCGTTATGCACATCCAAAAGCAGTTCAGATAATTTCTGGTCTTTTTCTTCCCATTATCATGTTTACTTCTTCTCATTATAGAGCTTCATTTAGCTTATTCTTCCTCCATGGATGTCTTTTGCAGGGTGAATGAAGGATGGCAGGATGGAAGATGTATAAGGCCAGGGTCTCATGATAACCCAAGGAGAAGAGCTGCTGGCTTCAGCTAATACTTTGCTATGTCCTCTGGATTCTAGCCTAGAGAAATCAAGTGTTTTCAAGTTCTCCAGGCTTTCCTCCATTAATAGACAAATAAATTAACTGGAGCCCAAGGCAGTGTGGCTAGAAGCCCAGTCCCTTCCTGCATCTCTATTTGCTTACTGCAGCTCCAGGATGCTGGACCCTCTCTCTGATTCTCTTTGCTCTAAAACCTTGATTCCCCAAGGCAATGAGCACTAACCACATCTCATTCCAAATTGTGATGATTATCAAGCACTATTCTGAGGATTTGGTGGGGAGGCAATGATAGCCCAGAGCAGGACACAAAGTGAGATGTCAGTCATCTCTGTTTGTAGAGGCATGAGGAGTGCCCAGCTGTCCCTGGCCATCTCTCCCTGTGATTCTGCAGCATCTCTCATTCTCTTCTGTATCCCCTCTCCCACTATTCTCGGAATTTCAAAATTCCTGTTTCAATATCCCCAGGAAAGCTAAAAAAAAAAAAAACTAACACAAAAATAATCTATCTGCCTGTGGAGTGGTTTGGAGCTATGCACCCCAGAAAAACATCTATTCCTGTGGGTGTGAACCCTTATAAATAGGACCTTTTGATTAGGTTACTTCAGTATAAAAATGTGACCCAGCATGGGTCTTATAAAGTCACAGCAAGAAAAAAGACACAAAGGGAATTGACAGAAGTTGAGAATCAATTGAACCTGGAAGAGAAGGGAGAGGCCAGGAGAGGCTGCCGTGAGCCTTGCTATGTGTATTAGTCAGCCAAAGGGGTGCTGATGCAATACCAGAAATTTGCTGGTTTTTTGGGGTAGAAGCATACAGTTACCAGGACATAAAGCATAAGTTACTTCCCTCACCCAAGTCTATTGCCACGTGTTGGGAAGAGAGGGCTGCTGGCATCTGCCAAGAGTTCAGGCTTCTTGGGTTCCTCTCTTCCTGGGCTCCATTTCTCTCCAGGCTCAGCTGCTGTGCTATTGCCACAAGGCCAGCTGTAGACTATCAGGCAAAGGGCTCTATCTCTCTCCTGGGACCCCTGCCATGTATAAGGAGCCATCGCTATTCCTCTGTGTTCTTCTCCTGTGTGTTCACTTCCTAGGCTCCAGCTCAAAACTCCAGCATCAAAAACTCCAACTCTGTCCTTTGCCATGCCTTTTATCTGTGAGTCCCTGCCCTTTGGTGGGTGGGGACTCAACACCCTACTGATGTGGCCCAATCAAAGCCCTAATCATAATTTAATCACGCCCAGGTACAGACCAGTTTACAAACATAATCCAACGTCTATTTTTGGAATTCATAACTATATCAAACTGCTATACTATGTGACAGAGGAGCCAGGGACCAAGGAGCACCAGCAGCCAGCCCCAGAACATTAGTGTATGGGAAGAAATCTTCATCTTTACGATGCCTTGATTTGTACTTCTCCCAGCCTCAAAACCATGAACCAATAAATTCCCATTGTTTTAGCCAACCCACTGCACAGTATTTGCTTTAGCAATGATGAAACTAAAACACCACCCAAAGAAACCAATCCTTTTACAATAACAGTCAGGAAAGTTTTAGTGCACATTGTTCTGAACCTCTTTTTTCTGGATTTTGCTTTAGCACAACTAAATAGTTGTGCAAAGTATCCCCTGCATTAAGAGAACAACTGTCTACTTACAAAGATAATCGAGATCTGTGCTTTTGGAAAAACAGGGTACTGATAAACTGTTGAATTATATTTTTAAAATTTATAGTGTAAATATATCTTCATGGGTAAGACTCAAGCTCAAAGTATTTATGATCCTCCTTCTGATAGCATAGGGTGTCGCAGTGTGGGCTCGCCCGGAGAGCCGCTGCAGGGGCGGTGTGGGCTCGGGCGGAGGGCTGCAACACACGGAGGGGCCTTCCGAGAAGGCGCTCCGGGGCCGGCAAGGTGCGGAGGACGCGCGGTAGGAAGAAGACTACCGAGGAGACCAGGATCTGTGCGCAAGTCTGATTTATTCAGGAAGTACAGCGGTTAATATAGGGCGAAGACGGGGGAGGGGCAGGGGGCGTGCCCGGGGGGCGGCAGACGGCTGATAGGTTCGTGCAGGGGTGCATCACTGGTTGCAGGCAGAAGACGGGGTAGCCAGGGTTCTCGGCGGCAGCGAGGCGGGGCTGTCATGGCGCGGCGGTGGCCCTCGGGGGAGAGGCGGGGTTAGGCCACCGAGGGGGAAGCGGGTGCAGCTGGGCAGAGGAGCGGGCAGTACGCCCGAACCCCAAGAGGAGGGCCTTAATGCCCGTTCCCGCCACCCGGGTCCGACTCGCACCGGCGCCTGGAGACGAGCCGACCCTTGCTGTCGCCGCGCTCCCACACAGTGCCACCCTACAATAGGGTGTGGATGCGATTTCTTTATCTCCTTCCCCCCACCCTTTCCAAGGAGAACTTAAAGAATTTGGGCTCTTTCTTCCCTCCTTCCTCCTTCCTTTCCAATTCCTCCCCTTTTTGCTCCCTCCCTCCCTCCCTCCCTCTCGTTTTTCTCTTCCCATCCAAAACTTCCTTCCTTCCTCCCTCCCTCCCTCCCTCCTCTTCCTTCCTTCTTCTACTAGTTTGAGCAGAGAATGAGGCAGGAACTAAGGAGGATTCATCTCTACTTACTGAAAAGACTGAAATAGGCAAAATCTCTTACTCAGTGGCTTTCAACTTTTTTTATTACAATCTGAAGAAACACACACATACAGACATACATATAACTTAAACAAATGTTTTATAAAAATGTTTACTCATTAAATATGGCACATTTTACTATTTTTTATTCTTCTATATAATTTTATATGAAAACATACTGAAAAAAAAAACCAGAATTCTAATCAATCCTCCCTAAATTGATTTCATAAATTCATCCATTAGAGTTGCAACACACAGTTTGAAAAAACTGGAATTTAACCTAGCTTTGTAAATATATTTTAAACTTCCACAAGTTTCTCAGTGAAACTCCCATTGATGAACTGATTGTTCAGTAAGTTGAAAAGAACAGCAAACCATGCAACAGACAAAAAGACATTTCAAAAGGGTCTCCTATAGCTTAGCTTCTCCTTGAATTTCTTCTACCTTCCTGGCAAAGAGTTCCATTTATTTTGAACAAAAACACAAAAAACCATTTTCAGGACGAATTTAATCAATACCAAGTCCTCAAATGTTAATACGAATGCAAAGCATCTTTGAAGGAAGGCTTTCTCTCTTTTAGAACAGTTGGGGGAAGCAGATTTGGCCCAATGGATAGGGCATCCACCCACCACATGGGAGGTCCAAGGTTCAAAACTAGGGCCTCCTGACCCATGTGATGAGCTGGCCCACGTGCAGTGCTGATGTGTGCAAGGAGTGCCCTGCCACACAGGGGTGTCCCCCATGTAGGGGACCCCCATGTACAAGGAATGTTCCCTGTAAGGAGAGCTGCCCAGCATGAAAGAAAGTCCAGCCTGCCCAGGTATGGCGCCGCACACACGAAGAGCTGACGCAACAGAAAAGAGACACAGATTCAGGGACACTGAATTAGGGTGGCTCTTAATCCATGTTCTGGAGGCCTTATAAAGAGAAGAAATTGGAAACCAGAAGTCAGAGCAGGTCATCCAGGAGCCAAAAGCCGGAAGTCAGCAGTAACTGGAAGAACAGAGGCCAGAAAGGAGAGGATGTCAACATGTGATAGGAGGCAGAGATACAAGCCAATGAACCCCAAGGATTGCCAGCAGACAGCAGACTACACAGAATGCAACAGACTCCAGGACAAAGCCAGCCTTGATGGTATCTTGATTTTGGACTTCTTCTAGCCTCAAAACTGTGAGTCAATAATTTCCTGTTGTTTAAGCCAACGCCCTGTGTGGTATTTGTCATAGCAGCATGGCAAACTAAGACAGATGGCTTAGTTCTTTTATTTATAGATACTTATCTGTATAATCTGTAAAATGTTGCCTTGTCTCTGGGATGAGACTTAAGACACATTGACCCAATTCACTTGAATGATGCACTTTATTGTGAGATTTAAGCACTCTTTTAAAAAATGCAGACGATTTTACACAATGACATGAGCCCCAGTTAATGAATTTGAAATTGTTCTTCCCTGCTGTAGCTCTATTCTAGACAAAAGGAGATTATGGACATTTTAATGTGAGATCAGACAGAAAGGATGTTGAGAGAACAGAGTAACAGTCTAGTATACCCCATACTTTGGAACCCCAAAGGCTAGTGCATTCATTGGTACTCTACAGCTGTGTTGTCCAATATGGTAACCACTAGCCACATGCAGCTGTTGAGTGCTTGAAATGAGGTTAATCTGAATTGAGATATGCTGTAAATGTAAAATACACACCAGATTTCAAAGACTTAGTACAAAAGAAAAGAATGTACCACATCTCAATAACTTATATTAATAACTTGTTGAAATGATCATATTTTGGATATGTTAAGTTAAATAAAACATTAAAATTAATTGTATGGAAAATTAGTTTCACTTGTTTCTTTCTGCTATTAAACATATGGCAGTTAGAACATTTAAAATTGCATATATGACTTGCATTTGTAGCTTGCATTATATTCTTGGCCAGCACTGCTCTAGTCTTCCATCTTCTCAGATATTCCTATATACACCTAATTCTTCCCTAGGCTTATATCTTTTCTTATTTTGTGGGAGATTTTGATAGGCATGAATTAGGTCTAAATAGACTGTGGAGTGGAAGTGGTCGTGGCTCAACTGATATATCATCCACCTACCATATGGAGGGTCCAGGGTTCGATACCCAGGGCCCCCTGACCCGTGTGGTAAGCCGGCCCACGCTGCCACGTGCAAGGAGTGCATTGCCACGCAGGGGTGTCTGGCCCACATGAAAAAAGCATAGCCTGGAGTGGCACCTCACACATGGAGATGACGCAACAAAAAAAGCAACACAGTTTCCCAGTGCCACTTGACAAGAATGCAAGCAGACACAGAAGAATACACAGCGAATGGACACACAGAGAATAGACAACGGGAGGTGGGTGGGGTGGGGGGAGAAATAAAATAAATCTTAAAAAAAAAAAAGACTGTGGAGTATCACCCATAAATTACTGCTGGCGTAATCTTAAGGATACTAATGGCTTTCCATAATAACTCTCCTTTTCCAGGAAGGAAAGCACAGTCATTGGAAACTGCTGCCAGATTCTTTTGGTCAGCCTCTCAGTCAATAACACCTAGTGATCTAAAAAGCTCAAAATTTGGCAGTTGTTAGGTAAACTTCTCTAGTATTCACAGATCAACAACATGTTTGTTCTTTTCTGGTATGAAGTACGTGACGATTTCCTAAGATCCTTACCCAGGCAAAATATTAGGGGGAATGCGTCAACATTGGCTTCTCTGATCTATATTCCTTCTTAAAAGGAACTCCAGAAGATACATCTATAATATATGGCAGGGGAGATAAGTGGTAGTTAAGTCTGAATAGTGCATTAGGGAATTAAAATTAAACTCATGTCACACCCGCTAGGACAGTAATAATAATTTTTAAAAAACAAAATAACGAAAGTTGCAAAGATGTGTCAAAACTGAAACTCATGTATGTTGCTGGTTGGAATGTAAATGTGCAGCTACTGTTCCTTAAGAAGTTAAACATAGAATTCCAAGTGTACCAGCAATTCTACCTCCAGATTTATATGCCAAAGAACTGAAAACAGGGCCTCTAGCAGATATTTGTACACGTTGGGTACACAACAGCATTATTCACAATAACCAAAAGGTAGGAACATCCCAAATGTCCATCAAGAGATGAATGGATAAAGTGTGATCCACACAATGAAACCCTGTTTAGCCAAAAAAAGGAATGAAGGGCTGATATATGCAATGACATGAATGCATCATGAAAACGTTATGCTAGGCGAAAGAAGGTAGACACAAAAAGCCATACAATATATGATTCCATTTATATGATGCTTTTTTTGTTGCATCATCTTGCTGCATTTATATATTTCAGAACAGGCAAATCCATAGACGGAAAGCAGACTGGTGGTTGCCAGGGTCTGGAGAGAGGGGAGAATGGAGAGTGACTGTTTAATGGGTACAAAGTTTCCTATTGGAGTGACGAAAATGTTCTGGACCTAGATAGTGGTGACAGTTGCACAACATTGTGAATATACTAAATGCCGCTGAACTGTACAATTTACAACGGATGAAATGGTGAGTTTTATGTTATGTGAATTTTACAACAAAAAACTGTGAGTATGTGCTTAAATGTCATCTGATTCTTCTACAGCATTTAGTTTTTAATTTGAAATTTATCTTCTCTTATTACATCCATTTAACAAGCTCTTCTCTTGTTACACTCAGTTGCCTAAAAGCCTGCGGTAGGCTTAGGCACGCTGGCTTTGTCAGGGCTGCTGCAAGACACAACTCCAGGGGATGCCATTTGCATCGTGGTCAATGTGAGGGGCATCCCAGGAGCTGTCCAGGACACAGCCTGCATGACAGCACATGGACCCCAGCCTTGAATCCCAATCTGCTACTCACTAGCAGGTGTGGATTCAGGCAGGTTTTTTTTTTTTTTTTTCTGTTTTGACTTTACCTCCTTCAGTGAGTTTACAGGAGTGTCTTGCTTACAGGTTTTCAGTATGTATTTGTTGAATATATAATTGAATAATTTGATGAATAATTTTAAATGCAAGTCACTAAATGAACCATGCACTTAAATTTCTTTTCTTACAGAAGGACAAAAAAGATTTGTCAGGCTATTATCCATCTCCATGGAGCTAGCCATTATTTCAAAATGATGAAAACTTCGTTTCTTGGCTCCTTCTAGGATACCATGCATCATTCCTGTGAGAGCATTTTTTTAGCTTACAAAAAAGTTGTTTTTATTCTGCAGTTCCTTAATCCCTTTTCCTCTGATGTTATAGGAAATGAAAAAGTAGCTGCTCTCAGAAAAAGAGACTGAAGAATTACATTAATTTAGAAAACAAGATAATTTACCACAACGTTCAGTAATTTAAATGGTATGCCGATGTCACTTTATGCCTCTCAAATTGCATAGGGTACTCCTCCAATGCTTTTTATTTTATTTTATTTTTAAAGAAGCTTTAGGTTGCATAAATGATACATTGAAAATATAGGGGATTCCCATGTACCACACCCATGCCCCTCCCCTCTTTCCCCCATTAACAGCATCTTTTATTAGTGTGGTGCTTTTTTTACAACTGATGACACATATTAAAGCATTACTACTAACCATAGACTACAGTTCACATTATAGTTTATACTTTGCACCTAACATTTTTATAGGTTTTGACAAAATGTCCCCAAAATGCCCCATGTTATACCTATTCTTCCCTTTCCCTCTCCTCAGAACCTCTGGTGACCACTGCCTGTATACCAATGGTACAAGATCTTCCATTGCTAGAAAAATAATAAATCTACTTTAGTAAAAGAGAAATATTATATTTTTTGTTTTTTAAGGAGGTACCAGAAATTGAATCTGGGACCTTATATGTGGGAAGCAGGTGCTCAACCACTGAGCTACACTTCTCCCCTCAGGCAAGATTTTAACTTCTCTGAACCTCATATACCTCAACTATAAAAGGGGGATAATAATAGTATCTACTCCTTAGGGTTACTGTGAAGAATAAATGAGGCAAAATAAGTAAAGGGCATGGTAATAATTGTTAAAAATTAATGATAAAAATAGCAAATGGGTACTAAAGTTCCAATAGTCAAAACTTCCCATTTCTCTGATACTTGAACTATGGAGAACAAAACCTGTAATGGTGCTTAAATGAGCATTTGCATAGGGCAGGGGCATATTGCTGTTATCCACAGGATCAGCATTTTTCTAAGGCCCTAACTTATGAATCTTCACTCACAGAAGGCTTTCTTTTAGGGTGTCAAGCTTTTCTGTTTCTGGGTCTCCCCCCTCAGTTCTGCTGTGGACCTGGTATGGCCGCACGCTCCGAGCTGCCTGCCTCTGTCTTGGCTCTGGCAACAGGCCCTTTCCCTCTGCTCTCTCCATCCCAGTGACTATCGACCATGGAGAATTTACATGACCCTTTAATTAGGACCCAAGAAAGGTGGGATATGGGCTGGGATCTAACCTAGGGAGCTTCAAGAACCAGAATCAAGTTTACTGGGAGCAGTGGCTTCCAGTTTTTTCTGCTCCTGATCTTGAATGCCAGGTCTGGCTCCATGTGGAGCAGCTACAGAGGCAGAGAAATAGCAATGCAGCAGGGAGGCTGTAGGAGCGCGAGTGCCCAAGGATGAGTGTGTGTAGGGAGAAGAGCGAGGGGGAGTGGGAGGGCGAAGAAAACATGGGAAGAAGAGATGAGATGGAGGAAAGGAGAAATGATGAGCTCCCACAGTTGCTGGAGACCATGTCCCCATCTCCCCTTTTTCCACCTACGTCACCTTCTAGGATCTGATTAGAAATGGTGCTGAGGTTATCAATCACACTCACCTTTGGACTGGTTAACACTGTAAATAGCAAAGGTCAGGACCTCCTGTTGGCCTGGGGTTGCCGGGCCAAATCGAAGGCTCAAGTGGTAAATGGGAGAGAAAATAAGTAGTAAAAAAGGAAAAAAGAAGACTGGAGGAAAGAAAGGAAAAAAGTCATTGCCCTTGAGGAACCAATCACAGACATCCTTGTCTCTGTTACATACAAAGAATTGTGTAGAAAAAGCAGTTGAGAGAAGTGAAGCCTGTTGCACAGCTGGCAGCACAACAATCCCCACTCAGGCTCAGTTTTGAGGATTTTAGAGGACTGAAGTCATCCCCATAGTGCCCAGAAAGGCAGTTGGGATCCTATTCCTTCTGCTGGCATAATTCTTTTCCATTCCCATGGCAGCCATGAGAAAGTACTGTTAGACCTTCAGCTACAGGGAGTGTAATGAGGAGGGCCCAGTATGTGTACTCTGAAATCCATCACTGAATTTGTTACAGGGCCACACTTTCCACAAGTTGCTCATTGTCAATGACCAGAGTGTATCAGGGATACTAAGGCAGGCCAATTTCTGGGAGACATGGGGATCTTCTACTGGCTGACTTTGGCTCAAGAACTCCCCATCAGCTCTGCTGAACCTTCCTTTGACAACAAGGGAGTCTTGGATGCTTCCAGCCAATTTTCATTCCCTCTGTCTTTCATCTGGGGTCAGACTTGCTTCATAAACTTTCAACTCTCCCAGCCTGGTCTGATTCTGTCCCCCATTTTCTCTTACAGGGGTTACACTTTAAGAAAACCCTTGCATATATAGCTACAACTTGGCACCTGCTTTTTGAAGGACCTAGATTAATACAATCCCCAATCCCTAGCAGAAACAGGAAGTTCTAGCCCTCAATACTCATCATATATAGACGGTTGTTCAATGTCCCAAATCAATGCTTGTTCAATTATACTTTATACTTAATACTTGTCATGCTGTATACTTTATATTTTATACTTACACTTCACCTCTAAGGCTGAAGATTCACCATGTTGAATCTTCATGGGTAAATGCTTCATGCATGTGATGTAAAATCTCAGGTGGCTTGATGGGTTATTGCCATGCTTGAGTGGACCAGGTTTCTGGGAGAAGTTCTGGCTTTGTCTGCGGGATGTCCATTCTTCCAGGCAAAAGGCTTTGTTTTACACTTCAAATTCCTAGTCAACTGCAGCATCCTTTTGTTTGCTCTCTACACTTAAGGCACCTAACCTTCTCTCCAGTCTTTCTCAGAGGCCTTGACTTTGAACTGCCCCATCCAAGAGAAGAACCCTGCATGGATGACATCTACATAGCCTCATTTGTGCAGTGATTTCTGCAGATTCTATATTTTATCATTGGATCTTTGGAAAGTTGAATACTTATACATCTCTTCTTGGACCCACAAGGAAAAAAACTTTTGAGTTGAGCCTGTAGCTATGTCTTTGGTTTTTAAATATATGACTCCACAAGAAAGTGTTGTCTTATGGTGAATGGTGGTCTGGAGAGAAAAAGGTAGAGGAAGAATAGAGGAAGGATGCTGAGAATATGGGTTAAGCTGGGGGTTAAAACAGAACTAGGCCTTGGGCTGCAGGGTAAAGGGCCCATGGTGATCAAAGCGAAGTCAGAAACAGCGCAAAATAAAAATAAAAATCAGGCAGATACTTAAGTTGAGGGTTCACCCAAATAGGCTAGGCAGATGGCAATGGATGGAAGTAAGGACAGCAGATCAGAGCAAGAGGTCTGACTGAGTGGAGGACAGGAGGCAGAACCTGAACCGAGGGCTCTAGAGCCCCTGGACACAGGTCCTAGTGCTCTTCATAGATGCCTGCTGCTGCCACTAGAGGTCTTTTTAACACAGCTCCAAGGGAGTAACATCTAGAGCCAGGCCTAGTCTGGCACATCAGCCCAGCTGTGAGCTAGTTATCCAGTGCTGGATGAGTTCCTTAACCCTTCTCTACTAGTATTCTTATCTTAAAACCACAATAACAGTATTTACCTCATAAGGTGATTGCAAGAATTAAATATGATAATGAATGGGAAGTAATTAGCATAGCACCAGGCATATAATAAGTGCTTGATAAATGGTGGGGGGAGAAGAGAGAGAGTGGATGGGGAGAGATGTTAAAGCACCAAACCCCACTTGGACAAATGTGTCAGACTGAGTCCTCTAAGCAGATGAGACTAGATGTGTAAGAGAGTTATTGGGGGAAATACCTGTGAAGGATAAAAGAGAAGGAGCAAGAGTAGGTAGGAAGTGCCATCGGAGCATCTAGACACCTACGAGAGGAGAGAGGGAAGGAAGGGAGATTGGGTAGAAGAGCCTCAGACCACAGCACAGTTCTGAGCAAGTTTTGACCAGGTCAATGGCTCTGAGCCCAAGTTGCCCATTGGAGGAGTCCCTTGTCAGGGAGGAATGGCCTACCCTGAGTAGCCCTACTGTGCACAGTCATTGGATGGAGCAGCTGGAGGCTACTGGTCAGTTATGTTCTCCATAATAGGCTCTCTTATTGGGACATCTGAGTGGCAAATTTCCATTGCCACCATGACAATAGCCTATCAAAACCCATTGCTCAATGACTGAATTTGCTGTGAGGATAGGAAAACACTTTCCACCATGTATCTGTGCTTTCTATAGAAAGCCCTGTTTGAGAAAATTTTTCTCCTAAGTGTCCCAACAATCTTGATCCCCAAAACAACTTCCTCCCCCAACACAGGCAAAGCTACACCATAAGTGCCCAGCAGCCTGCATCCCCATCTAAGGCCATCTTACCAAATTCCCTTCTTGTTGCCCTCCTGCTCCTATTTATTCCATTTTTCCAATTCCAGTTTCAGTGGATTTTACTGTTTTGCCAAGTAAGGTCAAGTGATTTATGCAGAGCTGGGCATTTAACCTCAATTTTTAAAAAAGATTTTATTATTTATTTTTACCTCCCCCTCCCTGCTCCTACCCCTGCCCTTCTGTTTTTTTGCTGTCTGTGTCCCTTTGCTGTGTAATCTTCTGTATCTATTTCTCTTTTTTGTCTTCTCCTCTAGGATTCAGAGGGATTCGATCCTGGTGACCTCTGATGTGGAGAGAGGTTCCCTGTCAATTGTGCCACCTCAGTTCCTCATCTCTGCTACCCTTTACTTAGACTCTCCTCTTCATTTCTCTTTTGTTGCATCATCATCTTGCTGCACATCTCATTTGTGCAGGCACTGGATCACCTCGTGGGCTCTGGGCACACATGTGGGCACTTGGCTAACCATGCGGGCACTCGCCCAGGCATTTGGATCACCACATGGGCACTGGCTCACTGCGCAGGCACGTTTCCTTTTCCTTTTTTTTTTTTCACCAGGAGGCCCCAGGGATAAATCTTGGGTCCTCCCATATGGTAGGCAGAGACCTTATCACTTCAGCCACATTCATTTTCCTTTAACCTGAATTTAACTCCTGTCTCTGTGCTCTTTTCATGCCATCCCAATAACTCAGAAACACACTGATCCCCTGCATTACAGCAGTATACAACAAAAACTTCAAGCAAATTGTTCTCATGTAATAATCATGGACCCGTTTTAAATTTATCCATAAGGATTCCATTGCAGAGTTGTTGAAAGCAAAAATTGGAATTAATATAAATATCTAGATCAAGGAAGGAAACTTCAAGTAAATTACATAGGGAATGTCATAGTGGTAGGAAAAAAAGCACACATTATTAGAAAATTGGATATGGAACCATAATACGGTATAACAAACTGGGAAAAATCAGTGTACATGCATGACCATGCTAACATACATTATATCATAACTAACAGATACATTAACAATAGCATTTTCTCCAACAACCAAATCTCCTGTGGGCATTCTTAGCACCCAGATTTTTATCTCTAATTTCCATTAAAGTGAACCAAGATTCCTTGGAGGATAAATTATTCCATAACTTGGGGCAGAAAAAAATTGTGTTGGGTCTGAAACATCACATTGTTGCCAGAAAACAAGGATGGTAGTGCTCAGATGACAAAATAAACTATTTGAGGGGGCTTCCCCCGAACAGACTATGAATATTTGAATATCACAATAGAAATGATAATAATAGTTAAGTGGAATGAGTTGAGACTGTAAAAGCAATGAGTTTGTAGTGATGCTGAAAGAGCAATGTTTAAAGAGTATATACCAAGCGCCAAATAGTGATCCATTTGGGAAAAGATCTTGACCAAAGGGAGTAATATTAAATACAAACGAGTTTTTATAGCTAAGAGATTTGAAGTGAGTCAGGAGGTCTTTCGAATGTCTCAACAGGATCTCACTGACTGCCACAGTAAACAGTGCGGCCAGCAGGGGGGCTCCTGCTCCCGAGGGCTTTAGAGACATCGAGACACTACAGGCAGGGCAGACAATCTCAGGGATTCAGCACCCTGTCCGTGGGCCTTACTTTGGATTATACGCTCCCCAATGTAACAGAGTTAGACTCATTTATAATTTCCCTACACATGACTCTTCTGCCCCTTTTATTTGTACCTGTAATTAGCACTATACTCGTTAAATATATGTCCAAGAGACTTAAATCTTCAGTCTGTTCATATGCCAATTGAGCCCTGAATCCCAGCAGAGTTGCAACACCTACTCTCTAGTTCACTGGACTCACCCAGAACAACTAACAAAAGAATGATGATGGGCAACGCCCATCCCAAAAAACAGAGTATCCACAGCTGAAAGCAAGACAGTTCCATCCATCTGCCCCATGGGCTCTAAGCCCCCTCTCAATCAGAAACAGAGTGGGCATCACCACCCCAAAGTCCTTAAGATTGAGGGATGAACAAGCATAAGGGGGGAAGGTAACTATGGACCAAAGTAGACAGTATTAGTCCAGCAACGGAAGAAGTTGTAGTATGGATATAAAGGCAGTGGCTACCAGAGGTTCTGAAGGGTGGGAGAAGAAAGAATAGGTGTAACATGGGGCATTCGGGGACTATTGGAATTGTTCTGCATGACGTTGCAATGATGGATACGGGCCATTATACATTTTGTCAAAACCTATAAAATTGTGGGGTGCAAAGTGTAAACCAAAATGTAAACTACAGACCATGGTTAGTAGCAATGCTTCAATATGTGTTCCTCAATTGTAACAAATGCTCCACACAAATGAAAGAAGTTGTCAATGAGGGACAGTGGGGGAGAGGCAGGGATGGGAAATATGAGAATCTCCCTACATTTTCAATGTAACATTTATGCAATCTAAAGCTTCTTTAAAAATAAAAAAAATATAAATATAAATAAATAAAAAGAAAAAAGTGTATAGAAATTGAGTTGCCATACAAAAGAATAGTTTCAGCTTACTTTGTTATTAATTAATTAACTTTAAAAAAAGATTTATTTTATTTATTTCTCTCCTCTTCCCCCCCATTGTCTACTCTGTGTCCATTCGCTGTGTGTTTTTCTGTGTCCACTTTATCAGGCAGCACTGGGAATCTGTGTCTCTTTTTTGTTGCATCATCTTGCTGGGTCAGCTCTCCATGTGTGCAGCACCACTCCTGGGCAGGCTGTGTTTTTTCACGGGGGGCGGCTCTCCTTGTGGGACTCACACCTTGTACATGGGGCACCCCTACGCGGGGGGGCACCTGCGTGGCAAGGCACTCCTTGTGCATGGCAGCACTGCAGGTGGGCCAGCTTACCACACAGGTCAGGAGGTCCTGGGGATCAAACCCTGGACCCTCCGTATGGTAGATGGACACTCTATCAGTTGAACCACGTCTGCTTCCCTGTTATTAATTTTAATAAATAAAAAGGTATTGACCTATATGGATTTTTAAAAATTATATACTATAAAGCCTGTATCTGTGTATTTTTCTATCTTATTAGCAGGAAGCAATTTATAAAGGACCCACATCATTTTTTAGACGTGATTATTTTCTCTGTTTTCTTGTTACCACATGGCTCTCATTATTGATCTCTGGAAGGGTATTTTCTACAGGTTGTTTGGGCCACAAATTCCTAGCTATACCCCTATGGGGAACACCTAATCCTCTCAGAACCTGACATTACCCATTCAGAAAAATGAATCTAAATATCTGTCTATCTATCTGTCATCTCTATTGATACATAGGGATAGAGAGAGAGATATAAAACACCATTGACCAGCAGATGGCTCCACAGAGTAACAAAAATAGCTTAAAATGATTTAAGGTGTGATAATATGACTGATTTATTAATGCTGGGAATCTGTTTATACTATAATCGAGAGAAAGGAGAGAGAGGGAGGTTGGGAGAGGCAGGTAATTGTTTTTATTAGTATAAAAGAAAATATTTAACTTTCTTAATTAACAGACAAGATTAATATTTTGATGAAAATTTTAGATGTAAATACTTTTCACGAAGTTCATCATGAAGTTGTTATTGTCTACTTCTGCTTCAAAATTCACCCACATACATACAAATATAGTTCAACCAGATATCAAGAGCAGTTTGTTTGGAATTAATAGCTGCTTTTAAGTAATTGCTATCTTCTAAACAATGTAAACCAAGATCAGTAAAATCCAACAATAGTACTTATTCAATGCTAAAAGTGAATGATGTCTAGAAAACTGAGTATGCTTTTAAAATTTCTTTTAAATAGACCTTACATGATTTTTTTAAATAAAAAAAAATACGAAGTAAATTAGTAATATAGCACATAAACTTCATTCTGAAAAATGTCTATGGGAAGAAATATATGCATCATGGCTTATATTGCAAAGAGATATAGGAATCCCCTTAACTACATATTATTTTTTTAAATCACAGTTCCAGGGACTACAAACTGTAGCTGTTGTTTTCTCTAAATTTTAATTGCAATCTAATCTGTCCCATTTATTCATTCAAATACTTAATATTTATTGAGCACTTGTTATGTGCTATGCAAACTATTCTAGCTAGGTACTTTGCATTTATTAATTCATTTAATCCTGAAAGCAATCCTATGAAGTAGATACTAATATTACCCCCTTTACAGATAAGGAAACTGAAGCACAGAGATGAAATAACTAGTCCAAAATCAGACAGATAACAAATGGTAAGTACAAACACTGATGGCTTAGTTCCAATTCTGGTGGTCTTCCAGGCATTTATTCATCAGAAAATATTTGTGCAGGGACCACTACTCTCTGAGATGTCATACCTTGGAGGGGGAGATGGCTATAATCTAGTTAGCGAAGACAGTGATATATTTACATTAGTAGGATGCTTTATAGTTCACAAAAGTGTGTTCATATAGCCATGGAAAATAAATAACTCTTTAAGAAAAGGGCCTGTGCGTGATCCTTCTCTGCACTAGACCAGGGCCACGTGGCCAGTGAAGTGGGTCCTGGTGAAGGCCCGGCTCCCCAGGGATGCTCAGAAACCCTTGCTGGCCTGGCAAGTGGCCCTCTGCATGTTAAGGCTTCTTGACCCGGTGCAGATTCTGAACCACCCTGAAAAGTCAGCCATCATCAGTGACTGAGGTATGGACACACTCAGCTACATGATCAGTTTGGAGGTGGAAGAATTCAACCATCCCAGGAAGAGCAGCAAGATCATATTTTTCTTTGGGAGCAACCCCTACTTCCAAAATGAAGTGATCATTAAGTTTTACGACATTACCATCACTGGATACTGGGAAAATTACTCCACTCCAATCCAATGGTAGCACTTTTGAACACGAGGCGTACAAGTGCAGTCACCACGGCACCAACTTTACACTTTTTAACTTGTTCTCTGACCACAACTTTGCAGTATCTAATAGGATTGCTGAGCTCATCTGTGAGGATCTCTGGCTGAACCCCCTGCAATATTACCCAAGGATGGAAGAGGCAAGAAGAGGGAACAGAGAGGCAGACAGCGAACTGGATCCTCTTGACCTGCAGACAATCAGTAAACTTAACACAAATAGGACAAGACCACTTAAGCTATAGGAGACATTGTCAACTCGGTTCTCTTGCAAAACTGAGACAGGAAGGAAGGAATAAATGCTGAAAAAACAAAGGATGAGTTTGGGTAAAATTGGAATGACAATAGTAAAAGAGAAACACTGCCGAGTGAAAAAAAAAAAAAGAAAACAGTGCAGAAGATGGTATAAGCTAGTATTTTTTAAACTATCACAATAGTGGTACAGACAGTAATCACTATTCGTTAGGTCCAAGGAAAGCGGCTGTGGGCTGGAGTAGGGAGATATAATTTAATGGAGGGTGTGGGATAGTGGAGAGGATGGGTGGATGATGTGGGCAGGCAGAGACAGGGGCGGGAAAGGTGATACTCTGGCACTTGCTGGGTACAAAGACCATTTAACTAGGAGCCAATAAAGAGACCTGATTAGATCAGACCCTAAGGCATGTGGTCACAGTTGTTGGAGATAAGGTCTGACGGTAGGTGGGGACAGCTTTTGGGGATCCTTGAATGTTAAGAATGATATGTGTGAGTGATTGATAAGTAATTGCTGACAACCTAGTACTCCTGGGAGTTTATCATGAGATTTAGCCGCTAAAGGTCACTAATGTATTTGCAGGGAAACTATTATATTATAGTGGAAAATACCGTTAGAACTGTTAAGGATTCTGCAATTACATAAATCATTTATTAATGGACCTTTCATTAATACTAATGAAGTGTTCTGAAAAATCCAGAGCTACTTGATTTATGTATATGCTAATACTTAACACTGTTTCATGAAAACTAATGCCATTTTTCTGCCTCATTTATGATGCTTTCATACTAACTTGTCTTTGTGTATTTTTAAATTCTTCTTTGCACATGTTATTAGGCCTTTATCATCCCCCCCCACCCCCCAACCGCTCTCTTTTTGAACAAAGGGATTTGATAACAGACAAGCATAACCATGGGAGTGATGGTTTAAACATTATATGTAAATTATATAATATTATATCTTTTTTATGATTGAAAATAATTTGTCTCCATGACAACAAAATTACTAATCAATTCAAAAGACTGAGTAAAAAATAGTGATAAGTTCCCTGGAACCATTTAGAGTGCATAAATGACTGATGAACTGACTCAATCAGAAACACACATAGTGATACAGAACCAAAACAGAATTGACAACACTGCAGTAAACTTGTTACCTTTTGGAAAGACTAGGTAGGCTGTGGAGGCAACTTCCTTCTTTATCCCCTTCCTTCTCTCCTTGAGTGGTGTAGGACACATACTTATTGTTTAAATGAAAGAATATTAAAATTATTTTTGCTTTAAGAATTTTTCTCTAGATAAATCAGGTGACACACTTGGTGTTGCAAAATCATGACTTGGGAAAGCAGGAAATAATTTCATTACCACCCATCTTTATGTACTGAAAATGTGTGTGCCATAACACAAAACTTTTAGGATTTAATTCCATGAACTAATGGCGTCTAGTTGTACTAAGTAATTTGTACCTGAATCTCTTTACATTTAAGAGTGGAAAATATAAAAAAAGGAAGTGAGATGGAATTCTGAAGCTTTGGTTTAAATCTAGCGATTGTGTGAGAACCATAACTGAAATGCATCACATAGACATTAATTAACATTGTTGGAGAGAATAAAAGGCCAAGTGACCTTTTGAAATCAATAACAAATAGATTTTTCAAGTTTAGTCAATGAAACCTAAAGATAAGAAAAGGCAGGGTAAACACTGATTATACCCAAAAGGGTTCAACTTCCTCTCGTCAGATATTATAGGCAAAGTTCTGAAAAAGAGTGAAATAAAAAGGAAATAGTTTGGTATAAAATAAGAAACAAAAATACAAACACAGAAGCAAAATTTTCAAAAACACCAACAGAGTCACAGATTCAAATTCAATAAATGAAAGCATCAACAATTTTGTCACTATGTTATTTATTTTCGTTATTTTATCTCCTTTCTTTTCATTGAAAGAAATGTGGGAATGAGAAACCAAGAAACTAACTAATATGGAATGATGAAAGAGAAATATACAATGAATGATGGGGGAGTGGATATAGCTCAAGTGTTTGAACACCTGCTTCTTATGTACGAGGTACTGGATTCAATGCCTGGTACCTCAAAAAAAAAAAAAAAAGAGGAATAAAAAAAACACAACTGAGAGCTGTTGTTTTCCCATTATTCTGTTTCCCATGCTTATTAATACATTTTGCTATTCCCCTCTAAGACTGTACGTCCTTAATATATACTACTCAATATATATCCTTTTTTAAAATTCCACCCCCTGTGGCTTTTTGCGTGCTGTCTGCTCTCTGTGTCTATTCGCTGTGCATTCTTCTGTGTCTGTATTTATTTTCCCTCCCCTCTTGTGGCTTGCTTGCTGTCTGCTCTGTGTGTCCATTCACTGTCTGTTTTTCTGTGTATTTATTTCTTTCCCCTCCCCCCTTGCGGCTTACTTGCTGTTTGCTCTCTGTGTTCATTCACTGCATGCTCTTCTGTGTTTTTGTCTCCCTTTTTTGTTGTGTCACCTTGCTGAGTTGGCTCTCCATAGCACCTGCAGGCCAGGCGGTGCTCCGCAGCATGCGGGCCAGGCTGCCTTCACAGGCGAACCCGGGACGTGAACCCAGGGCCTCCCATACGGTAGAGGGGAGCCCAACTGATTGAGCTGCAGTTGCTTCCCTCAATAAAAAGTTTCTCATTTTGAAGGTGAGACATTTTTAGAAGATTTAAGAAAAATTAAGTTTGCCAGATAAAATACAACTAAATTTGAACTTCAGATAAACAGCAAATAAATATTTAGTATAAATATGTCCCAAATATTGCATGGGGCCTACTTATACTAAAAAGAAATTTGTTGTTTATCTTAAATTCAAATTTAACTGGATATCCTGTGTTTTTATTTACTAAATCTGGTAACCCTAGGAGAGGGCCACAACTATCAACTGAGATAGAGCTCCCTGCTCTCTTTATTTTGATTTGTTTAATCTTGCTTCACTATTAATATGTCTTTTGCTTAAAACAATATTTATTAAACTACAGTATACATACAAAAAGTCCACATATTATGAATGAACAATTCATTGAATTTTCACAGACTGAACCCAACCATGTAAGCAACACTCAGATAAAAAATAAGAATTGCCAGCCCATTAGAAGTTGTATAATTTGGGAGAGTTAAAAACAGCTATGATGGAGAAAAATCTGTCACAGATGATGTGGTGGACACACAGCCCTCTTTTCACAGGCTACACCCTCCGACAGGGCTGGGTTAGTCAGTGTCTCCCTGTAAGTTCCCATGGAGGTGACCCAGAGTTCCTGGACTTCTAGCTCAGTCTGGGTCTCCTGAGAGAAGCGATTACTTAGTCATTAGGCAGTAAATTGAGAAACCAAGAGTCCCCCACCCCTGCCCAACCCACTTGAGAGACGTCAAGGTGACTCATAAGAGATTAGTGAAGAGGGTTTCCCAGAGTTTGACCTTTCCAATGGTTCCTCCCATGAACAGGGCCAATCCATGAGTACCCACCCAGGAGCCACTCTCCCACTTCTGCAGTCCCAGATGGACATTTTCCAGCATCTTTCATCAACCCCAGCTGGTCTGAGGTCTCTGTCTAACTCACTAATGATGCACTGCCCCTAGAGGGCAGCTCAAAGCTGGGCTCTTACTGAGTTTCCAAGTAGTACTACCTCAAAGATTTTAAAGAAATTGTTCAAAAAAATCCCTTTCAGGCAATTTACAGAACATTACTAGGGCAAACCAGATATGTACACAAGTACATAAATTAAAAGGAACTATGTGAAAAGAGCTGCTAGAGTTAAAAAAAAAAAGAACTGAGAACATTCAGAGGGGTAATTGTTTCCAGCTGAGGTGGAGAACAAAGATTATTTGAGGAGGTGGCCTTTGAGACGGGACTTAAAATAGGTTAGATTTTTAAAGATCAATATAGAAGAGAGGGCAGGGGCAGAGGGATACCCAGATAGACCGATATATCTGAACAAAAGTATGTGGCTTTGAAAGAATGAGTCAGAGCATAGTCAAGTTTGAGAAGTCCTATCTTCTAGAATAGAGGTATCATGTAGCCAAGGTCAACTAGGAAAAGAACCATATTTCATGGAATTGAAGATGCCATGATTGCCATCAATTATAAGATACATTCCGATTTCAGAGATATTTTAAATGTTTTTAAGAAAAATGTGTCTTAGAATTGGTGAAACTCAGCTGAGTCAGATTATATAAGATCTCAAAAACCACATAAGGGGAAGCAGATTTGGCTCAATGGATAGAGCATCCCGCCTACCACATGGGAGGTCTGCGGTTCAAACCCAGGGCCTCCCGTCCCGTGTGATGAGCTGGCCCACACGCAGTGCTGATGTGCGCAAGAAGTGCCATGCCACACAAGGATGTCCCCCATGTAGAGGAGCCCTACATGCAAGGAGTGCACCTTGTAAGGAGAGTGGCCTAGTGCAAAAAAAAGTGCCGACTGCCCAGGAGTGGGGCTGCACACACAGAGAGCTGATGCAGCAAGATGACACAACAAAAAGAGACACAGATTCCTGGTGCCGCTGACAAGAATACAAGCGGACACAGAACACACAGCGAATGGACACAGAGAGCAGACAACTGGACAACTGGGGGGGGAGGGGGTGGAAGGGGAGAGGAAAAAAAAAACACACATGAGAAGGGTAGATGTGATTTGGTAAGGAATGGGGAGCCCCAAAAGGCTTTTGGGCAAGGTTGTGGCACGATGCTTTATGAAGGTTGCTCTGGTTGCTGCTGGTCAAAAGGAGGTAGGATAAGCTGTGCTAAAACTACTACATTAGTCAAATCCAAAGGAACTAGAGGGGTGGTAGTGGGAATGGAAAGGGTCAGTCACAAGAGACATTTAGGACAAGCAAGTGAATCAACAACACAGACATAGTGAGTTAGAGCAGATTCAAAGATGAATTCCATATGGGTAATGAGGAAGAATTGTAGTATTCCTGCTGTTGTATTTTATGTTTCCTACTCATGTTTTCTTCTTGCATATTTTTTCCTTTCCTCATTTTTGCTAGATGGTAGAGTTGTGTTACTCCTTTTCTTCCCCATCTACTGTTCTAAAAGTTTTGATTCCTATATTTATGTTGCTAATGGTTGCCCTTACACATTTAAGCCGATGTTTGCATATCAACATCAAAAATTAATAGCTACTCACCCCCAAATAGACTGGAAAAGTGAGCTGTCATTTCCCCCCATTCAGTCTCCATCCCCACACCCACTCCTGTCAGGCTTTGTTGCTGTCATTACACAAGGTGTTTTATTTGAGGGCTAGACTCGTGCATATTTCACATCTAGTCGTGGATGCTGTTTGATTATGCTATGTGTATGTTCCAAATAAATAAGGTCAATTTCAAATCATCAAAAGTATATAAAACTTATGGAATTATCTACTCCAAAACCTGCTATGAATTTCAGTTCATGGCCCATGGTGTGCTAATTCCTTAAAGTAAATACCTCTAAATTGTTACCATTTCAAAATTGCTATAATTTTCATGTCCCTAAACTTTATTTTTATTTTAACTGTAGTGTTCTTAAAGTTTTCATGCTTCTAGAATAAAGTATGTAGTTTTAGTTGCTGTGCCTTAAGGAAATTATGAAAGTATTCAGAAGGACCAAAGAGACACGGTAAAATGTTTGAAGAGAAAGAGCTGGGGTTGAGTAGGTACCAACAAAGAGATCAGGACTCTTGCTTGGGGTTGGGAAAACAGTGACCTAGAGGGCATATGGTTAAAGATTTAAAATGAAGAGGCCAAAAAATCAACTGAATCTACCAATGGAGTCCTTACACTAATGTGAGAGCATTTCTTGAAATGTTTAAGAAATAAATTTAGAGAAAAAAAAAACCTGTTGGGATTCACAGCAGGTAGCTTTGCTGGCTACCTTCTCTTGCCCCTCCAGATCTTTTTATCCTTCTCCATGGACTGCATCAATGAACTCCTGTATTAGTCAGCCAAAGGAGTGCTGATGCAAAATTCCAGAAATTGGATGGTTTTTATAAGGGGTGTGTATTTGGGGTAGGAGCTTACAGATACCAGGCCATAAAGCATGAGCATTACTTCCCTCACCAAAGTCTATTTGGAGCAAGATGGCTGCCGACACCTGTGAAGGTTCAGGCTTCCTGGGTTCCTCCTTTCCTGGGGTTTGCTTTACTCTGGGTTCAAAGTTCCTTCTTCCTGGAGCTGGTTTCTCTTTCCTCTGCATGCTGACTTCCCAGGGCTCCAGCTTAAGTCTTCAGCCTCAAACTCCAAAATCAAAACTCCAACATTAAAAACCCTAGCTCTGTTCTTTGCCATCCCTTTTATCTGTGAGTCCCCGCCCACCAAGGGGTGGGGACTCAACACCCTAATCATAACTCAATCATGCCCAGATACAGATCAGATTACAAGCATAATCCAATATTTCTTTTTGGAATTAATCAATTATATCAAACTGCTACAATTCCCTTGCCCTGGCTTCAGGCTGGGTTTTGGCTAGTGGGGGTAGGGTTGTGGTCGGGAGACAAAATGGCAGGAGACCGGAAGGTAGAAGAGAGTGAGGTCAGGCTATTTATTTCCCCGTGTCCTCCCTGCAGGGCACGGAGGGTTGGCTGAGTCTCTTACTAAGCAGCTCTCTCCACTCTCTTGCTGGGTTCTGGTAAATGTGTCCTTCCCTTCCTACCTCAGTCTGATAGCAGTAACAGATGCCTGCGTTGCCAGCCCCAGATCTATCCTGTGTTGATTTCTGTAAACCTCCCCCTGTCTTTGTAAACAGTCCCTTTACTAAACTTTTCCCAATTACCTACGTCGAGTATGCCGTCTGCTTTCTGCTGGACCCTGACTGACACAGCAATGGATCCCTGTACCTAAGAAATGATTAGAGCAGAAAATACAAATGTAAAAGTGACTGTGGATAAATGAGAATAACACTGACTTTGGGAAATATGCAAATATTAGACTATTCTGAGATTGTATTACTGGGTCCAAGGGGCATCCGCTGAGTGGAATGGTCGGGTAGAAGTAGGCTCTTTCTTTGAAGAGAATGGATATTCCCACTATCAGTCATTCTGGAAACAGATAATCCACATTTGGGAAGTAAGTTGAAACTATAAATTGTGGAAGGAGGTATTTCTCCCTTTCTCGGGATTAGGGATCCATTTGGCCCTGGATTCAGAGGAATGAATTCTGAGGTATGGAGTAAGCTTATACTAGCAGTGAGTTGTACCAGGTGCCACAGTAACATCAAACTTCTGTATTTTTGTCAGGAATGGCAGCTCAGAGAGGGAAGCAACCAGCATTTGAGGCCCCAGATAAGGAAGCCCTAGGCCTGAAAGACACTGCGTCTGTGTTCTGGCCCTACAGTAAGGGGTATGTTCTCTTTGTACCACAAGGGAAGAGAAACTCTTCCCTGAGGCTGAAGAGGGAGCAACAGTGGGAATCAGTGGAGACACTGGGAGAACTGAAGGTCACAGCAGCAGGAGAGAGGTCAGAGGGGATATAATGGAGGACTCTATTTTAGACCATATGTAAGGTAGTATTAGAAAACTTCCAGATATAGTTGAGGGCACTTTGTGAGAGGTGGGACTACCAGCAAATGGACTGGTAGGAGGGAATACTGGGAGAGTTTGGGTACAAAATGGAAGCAAGGATACATTCCATTGTAGTCATGTCTGAGAAGCTGGGAAGCTTGGATTACACAATAGCAACAAAAAGGTTAAGTAAACCCTATGTCCGGTGATTGATGGTAGTTTGCTGATGGAAGCTGAAACTCATTCCTGACATTTTGAGATAGACCTGGAGAAATAAAATTTGCCCTTCCACAAAACTCCCTGGTACTACTGCTGGATTATGTGGGTATGGCAACATATATGGATTTTTTGTCTTCCTTGAGGTTCCTGCAATTCTCTTTCCTGGTAGTAGAGACAGAAATAGTTCTTGGGACTTTCACAAGTTTGGTATGCTGTCCTCATTCTTATTGTGACTCAGTGGGACTTAGAGTCTCATTAGGGGCCAAACTAACTTTCATAGTCACAGAAACCTTGCATGTATACCAAGAACTTGCTATCTGCTGTGGAAAATAGGCCAGGCTCGATGTTAGCTGAAAAGACCTCACCTGACAACCTCTAATATAATGTGGATCCTATGCTCAGTTTATGTAAGCAGTGCCCTCAGGCATCAGTTAAAACTGCTGTGGGTTATTAACTTGGATCAGGTACATTTCCTGAGAAGCTTTGAACATATAAAGAGTAGCTTAATATATTAAGAGTTTTGTAATAGCTTGAGAAGACAAATTACTGAGAAATGAATACTGACTAAGGCTCATTCAAAGGTAATTTTTCCAGTCCTTGGAAAAACGTTACTCAACTTTTAGAGGTCTAACTAGCCCAGTGTCACAAGATGATAATGTAGGATGAGGAAAGAATGAGAATTAAGATTTTAATATAAATTCTTCTATGAACCAAACATTCTGAATACATTTGAAGCTTTCTCCCATCTGCTACCACCAATTATGTATATCTGGGTTAAAAAATTCTACTTCAGAGGCATTTTGTTTCTCTACATGCATAATTATCACTCTCTTTTCAGGAATTCGTGAGCTCTCTCCAGAAGTCTTTTTCAGTATAAGGAGAGTGAGACCCCACATAGTGTGTTGCTGCTAATCTGTTCCTATGACATCTGACCAAAGATGTCGTCTGCATAGCCCCAAGTTGCCCTGTCTTTCCGTCCTCTGTTGACCTTTCTACTTAAAACTGAAGTCATCTTCTCTAAGAGCATGTGACTCAGGCAGCATAATGTCAGGGATCAGGGCTGAACGAATATAGACATGGTGGATTAGCAGCCAAGGAGTGATTCTTCTGGCTGGGCTGCCTAGGGTTCCCTGAGGATTCATTCTCTGGCAGCCATCTCACTCAGATGTAATAGCTGTGTAATTCTAAATTACAGCACCACAGGATCCATGATGGATGAGCTCATTTTCTCGGTACAATATTTGGGCACATAATCTGGACGACACTGTCTTGAACAAAATCCTCAGGAAAGAGTGGGGCTTTTGTTTCTTGATTCTGTTATGGTTGTGATTCCATCACACAATACAACCAGCACCGCTTGATCAAGCCCAGGGGTTATAGGGATGGTGAACTAGTTATTTGTTGGTTTTGTTTTTGGCACTTTTATTGGCACTGCAGGATGGATGAACCCCGAGTTGTGTGTCATTTAGGGCCTCACTATATCTTCAATATCAATGTTATAAAAGGTAATCTCTATAAGGACATTCAGAAAATAGAACATAAGGCATAATTTTTAAAAAGTCCTGTCTATTTCTACAACAAAAATATTAGATTAGTCTTTGCACCAGTTTTGTCTATACCAGAGTAGCATTTCTGGGAAAACAGTAGATGTCTTCCTATGTGATAATTAAATGGCATTAATTTGCTAAAGTTAGTCAAGCATTCCTTATGCCAACAGGAAAAAAAGGGTACAAACCTGGCTTCTGCCAACCTTAGGCTGTTTTTCAAGTTTTCTTCAAAATAAACCTCATCTGAATTGGCTTCATTTCGAGCAATTCTTTTAATTGGCTTTAAGAAAATTAAGGTCTCTTAATTCCTCTGTGGCAGAGGAATAATAAAAAAAAAAAAGTAACATTCTTCAAAACAATGGAAAACAGTTAAAGGGCTGCATTACCTGGGCAAGTGCTGAACCAAGAAAACAACTTCAAAAGCCATAGAAGACACTCCTGGCATCCTTGCTTACCCCTCACCTTCCTCAACCACAATGTGTTGTACAGCCATCCTGTGCTCCCATTGTGGGTCCCACACCCCATTCCAAAGAGAGCAGAGTGACCCCTATGCACATACTGGGGTACAGGTATGTCACTGCCAATCTGTCAGATGGAAGTCTGAAGGACTGAGCTGGGAATTTGTCTTGGGTTTACTCTCCCAGAGTTTGTACTGAGGGCACAGAAGCAGCTTGCAGACAGCTAGGACAGCGAGAGAAATAATTAAGTTGAAGTGGTTTGGGGCAAAGAACTACCTGCATTAAGTCACACAAGAGAGTACCCAGGAGGGGGTGAAAGTTTATTTCAAAGGGAGCAGAGGGGTGTTCAATCAAATGCCTATCAACTATAAATGGGGGCATTCTTAAGATCACTGGCAAGCACAAGCCTATAAAAAGAAGCAGGTTCCACCTATCCATGCAATCTTAGATAAGACAGAGAGGACAATGCATTTTGCATTTGCCTCAGGCTTATCTTCATGATTGGACCATTAACCTATGAAGGAGACCACCAGCCAAAGCCAAGTCAAGTTGTAGACAGTGCAAAGTGCTTTTGGCTTTGGTTTGTTTGTTTTGATTAGCTCCTGACATTCAAGTAAATCTCTGTCATATCACTAGTTGGATACAAACTATAAGGAACAGACAACTCAGGGACTAAATCACAGAGTTAACACTTAAATATATTAAAATGTACTGCGTGAAACAAAA
Source organism: Dasypus novemcinctus (assembly GCF_030445035.2). NCBI lineage: Eukaryota > Metazoa > Chordata > Mammalia > Cingulata > Dasypodidae > Dasypus > Dasypus novemcinctus. The sequence continues at coordinate 52,847,975 of NC_080689.1, forward strand.
GATTACAAGACTAAAACAAAAAACAAAAAAAACAGGAAATGGTCCATAAAAAGGAAAAATATAAAAATCTAGAAACCATCACTAAAGAGGACTAGATTTTGGACTTAATAGACAGAGACTTTAAATAAATGATCCTCAATATGCTCAAGGAGATAAAGAAAAACAGAAAAAAATTAAAGGAAATTAGGAAAACCTTGAGTGCACAATATGGGAATCTCTTTGAGATTCTCATCAGGAACCAAACAGAAATACTGTGGTTGAACACAATATCTGAAATGAAAATTTCCCTAGAGGGTTCCAACAGCAGATATGATGTGCAAGAAGAAAGAATCAGTGATCTCAAAGATAAGAAAATTGAAATGATTCAGACTAAGGAGCAGAAAGAAAAAAGATTAAGAAAGAATGAATACAACCTAAGAGATCCATGGGACACCATCAAGCATACCAACATACACATATGGGAGGCTCAGAAGGAGAAGAAAGAGAGAAAGGGGCAGAGGAATATTCAAAGAAATAATAACAGAAAATTTCTCAGATTTAATGGAAGATAAATATGCACATTCAAGAAGCCCAATAAACACCAAACAGGATAAACTCAAGGAAAGCCATACCTAGACATATACAAATAAATTGTCTAATTCAAAGGACAAGGAGAGACTTCTGAAAACTGCAAAAGAAAAGCAAGTTTTGTAAAAGGGAGTCCCAGTAAGATGAACTGATTTCTCATCAGAAACCATGGAGGCAAGAAGGCAATGGTATGAAATATTTTGAGTACTGAAAGAAAACAATTGTTAATGAAGAATTTTATATCTGGCAAAATTTTCTTTCAAAAATGAGGGAGAGATTAAGACTTTCACAGATAAACAAAACTTAGGGAGTTCCTTACCACTAGACTTGCCCTGCATGTAATGATAAAGGGAATTATTCAGACTGAAAGGAAATGGCACTAGACAGTGAATCAAAGCAGCATAAAGAAATAAAGACCTCTGGTAAAGGCAACCATATGGGTAATTATAAATGCCAGCACTATTGTATTGTTTTACATGTAACTCCACTTCTTAGTTCTTACAGGTGTTAAAAGGCAATGTACAAACAATGTACAAAAATATATGTACAAAAAAGTACAAAAAAAGAGAACAGAGGGATAGTATGGGAATAGTGTTTCTGTGTGCTTTTGAAGTTAAGTTGGTACCAAATTTTTAAAAAAGATTGCTGTAGATTTAGGATGTTAAATTTTAACCCCATGGTACCTACAAGAGACTATATGAAAAATACATCCAGAAAGAAATGAGAAGAGGCTCAAAATAGCACAATACAAAAAATATGAAAACAAAATATGAAAACAGGCATTAATGGAAGAATTAAGGATTTAAAAGGCTATAAAACTTACAAGGACCAAATAACAAAATGGCGGAAGGAAGTTCTGCATTATCAGTAGTTTCTTTAAATGTAAATGGATAAAACTCTCCTGTCAAAAGGCAGAGATTGGCAAAACAGATAAAAAAGCATGACCCAACTATATGCTGTTTACAAGAGAATCATATTAATTTCAAAGACATAAGTAGGTTGAAAGTGAAAAAATGGGAAAAATATACATGCAAGAAGTAGCCAAAAAAGAGCTGAGATAGCTAAATTAATATTAGATAACATAGGCTTTAAGTCAAAAACTGTTACATGAGAGAAAGAAAGTCATTATATACTAAAAAAGGGTCAATTCAAAAAGAAGATAAAGCAATTATAAATATATATACACTGAACGGTAGAACACCAAAGTATATGAAGCAAATATTGACTGATATGATGGGAGAGAAAGATGGTTCTACATTAATAGTAGGACACTTCAAACACCACTTTTTTTTTTTTTTTTTAAAGATTTTGTTGCATCATCTTGCTGCGTCAGCTCTCCATGTGTGCAGCACCACTTCTGGGTGGGCTGCGCTTTTCTTGCACAGGGCAGCTCTCTTTGCGGGGCGCACTCCTTGCGCATGGGGCTCCCCTACGCGGGGGACAACACTGCGTGGCACGGCACTCCTTGTGCGCATCAGCACTGCGCATGGGCCAGCTCCACACAGGTCAAGGAGGCCCGGGGTTTGAACCGCGGGCCTCCCATGTGGTAGATGGACACCCTAACCACTGGGCCAAGTCTGCTTCCCTACCACTTTCGATAATGGGTAGAACATCTGGACAAAAGTTCAATAAGGAAATAAAAGACTTGAATGAAATTATAAACCAGCTAAACCTAACAGACATATATAAGAACACTTCACTCAACAGCTGCAGAATACACATTCTTCTCTAGTGCTCATACACCACTCTCCAGAACAGACCATATTTTAGGTCACAGAACAAGTCACAATATATTCAATATTGAAATCATATACCAGAATGAGGTGAAAACTTAATAACAGAGGGAGAAATAGAAAATGTACAAATATGTGGAAATTAAACAACATACTCAACCAGTGGGTTAAGGAGTAAACCAGAAAGTGAAATTAGGAAATATCTTAAGGTAAGTGAACATGAAATTACAACATACCAAAACTTAAGGGGTGCAATGAAGGCAGTGCTGACAGTGAAATTTATAGCTCTAAATGCTTTCATTAAAAAAGAAGAAAGATCTCAAATGATATACTTAACCTCAAATATGGAGGATCTAGAAAAGAAGCAAATTAAACATAAAGTGAGCAGAAGGAAATAGCAAAGATTAGAGCAGAGATCAATGAAATAAAGAATAAAAAAAAGTTAGCTCTTTGAAAATAAGAATAAAGCTAGAATGATGAAGAAAAAAGAGGGAAGACACAAATAACTAAAAATCAGAAATGCACAGGAGGACATTACTATCAACCTCACAGAAATAAAACTATAAGAGGATATTATGAACAACTGCATGCCAACAAATTAAATAACCTAGATGAAATGGGAAAAATCCTAGAAACATAGAAACTTCCTAACTACCTACTCTGACTCAAGAAGGAAAACAATATTTCAACAAACTAGTAAAGAGATTGAGTCAGTCATCAAAAATCTTCCAAAAAAGGAAAACCCGGATCAAATGTCTTCACTAATGAATTTTACCAAACATTCCAAGAAGAATTATTACCAATTCTGCTCAAACACTTCCAAAAAGTTGAAGTGGAGGGAACACTTCTTAACTCATTCTATGAGGTCAGCATCACCCTTATAACAAAGCCAGATAAATACACCACAAGAAAAGAAAATTACAGACCAATAGCCTTTGTGAATATAGATGAAAAAAGCCTCAATTAAATACTATCAAACTGAATCCCACAGCATATTACAAGAATTATGCTCCATGATAAAGTAGGATTTAATCCATGAATTCAAGGGAGGTTCAACATAAGAATCAATTTAAGTAATATATCACATTAACAGAACAAAGGAAAAAGGCCACATGATCATCTTAATTGATGCAGAATTGGCATTTGTCAAAAACCCAGCACCCCTTCTTGATGAAAACTCTTAGAAAACTAGCCATAGAAGTTAACTGCCTCAAAATGATAAAAGGCATACATGAAAAACCCACAGCTAACATTAAACTCAATGATTAAAAGCTGAAAGCTTTCCATCTATGATCAGGAACAAGGGAAGCAGATGGTGGCTCAAGTGATAAGACCTCCACCTATCATATAGGAGGACCCGGGTTTGATCCCTGAGGCCTCCTGGTGAAAAAGAAGAGAAAGCATGCCTGCATGGTGAGCCAGTACCCACCTGGTGAGCCAAGCACTTGTGTGGCAAGCCAAGTGCCCACACTGTGAGCCTGGTGCCCATGTGGTGAACCAAGTGCCCATGTGGCAAGCTGAGTGCCCACATGAGTGCCCGCATGGCAAGCCAAGTACCTACATGGCAAGCCGAGTGCCTGTGTGGTGAGCCGAGTGCCCATGTGGCAAGCCGAATGCCCACGTGAGTGCCTGTGTGGTGAGCCAGTGCCCACGCAGTGAGCCAGTGCCCACATGGTGAGCCAGCACCCACATGGCAAGCTGAGTGCCCACTTGGTAAGCCAGTGCCTGCACAAGTGAGTCACACGGCAAGATGATGACACAACGAAAGAGAGATGAAGGGGAGAGTCAAAGTGAAGTGCAGCAGAGATCAGGAACCAAGGTGGCACAATTGACAGGGAACATCTCTCCACATCAGAGGTCCCCAGGATCAAATCCCTCTGAGTCCTAGAAGAGAAAGATGAGAAGAGAAGACAAAGAAGAGAAATAGGTACAGAAGATACACAGCGAATGGACACAGCAAAAACAGCAGGGTGGGGGCGGGGGAGGGGAGGGAAAAAAAGACCAGGAACAACACAAGGATGCCCAATGTCCCCACTGTTATTCAACATTGCATTGGAGGTTCCAGTTAGAACTACTAAGCAAGAGAAAGAAAGAAATGGCATCTAGATTTGCAAGGAAGAAGTAAATCTTCCCTTATTTGCAGATGACATGATCTTATATACAGAAAATCCCGAAAAATCCACAGCAGAGGTAGTAGAGCGAATAAACAAATTCAGTACAGCCACTGGGTTTAAGATCAACATACAGATATCAGTAGGGTATCTCTACATTAGTAATGAACAATCTGAAGAAGAAATTTTTAAAAAAATTCCTTTTACAATAGCAACTAAAGGAATCAAGTATCTAGGAATAATTCTAACCAAGGATGTATTAATAAAAGACTTGTACACAGAAAATTGCAAAACCTTGTAAAAAAAATCAAAGAAGACCTAAATCTATGGAAGGTACATTCTGTGTTCATGAGTTGAATGACTAAATATTTTTAAGAAGTCAATTCCACCCAAAGCAATCTACAGGTTCAATGCAATCCCAATCAAAATTCCAACAGCCTTCTTTGCAGAAATGGAAAAGACAATCATCAAATTTATATGGATGGGTAAGGGGCCCTGGATAACCAAGGCATCTTGTTGAAAAGGACGAACAAAGTTAAAGGATTTTTACTTCCTGTTCTTAAAACCATTGTACATGCACAAGGAGAGACTTACAAACCAATGCAATCAAATTGAGAGTTTAAAAGTTAACCTTTGGGGAGCAGATGTAGCTCAAGTAGTTCAGTGCCTCCTTCCCATGTACAAGATTGCAGGTTTGATGCCTGGTACCTCCTAAAAACAAACGAACGAACAAACAAACAAACAAACAAACCCTCATTGGGGAGCAGAAGTAGCTCAGTGTTTGTGCACCTGCTTCCCATGTACAAAGTCCTGGGTTCAATTCCTGGTACCTTTTAAAAAAGAAAAAAATTAACCCTTTAATCTATGGCCAATTTATGCAGAATGGGCATTTGACAAAAACCCAGCACCCCTTCTTGATAAAAAAACACTTAGAAAACTAGGAATAGAAGTTAACTTCCTCAATATTGATTTTTGACAAGGGTGACCAATTGATTTTTGACAAGGGTGCCAGGTCCACTCAATTGGAAAAGTATCTTCAACAAAAGATACTGGGAGAACTGGATATCCATATGCAAAAGAACCTCACACCCTATATAAAAATCAATTCAAAATGGATCCAAGACCTAAATATAAGAACCAGGACTACAGAACTCCTAGAAGAAAGTGAAGGGAAACATCATCAGAATCTCATGTTAGGCAAGATTTTCTTAGACTTTACATCCAAAACACAAACAAGAGAAGATAAAATTGAAAAATGTTGTGTACCAAAGGACATTATCATGAAAGTTAAATGATAACTCACTCAATGGGTGAGGGTATTTGGAAACAACAAATCAATAAGGGTCTAATATCCAAAATATATAAAGACATAATACAATTCAACAACAAAAGGACAAAAAACACAACTAAAAAATAGTCAAAAGACATGAATAGACATTTCTCCAAAGAAGATACACAAATGGCAAAACAAAACAAAGGAAAATAAAAAAACACATGAAAAGATGCTCAACACCTTTGGCCATTAGGACAATGAGAATCCAAAACTACAGTGAGATACCATTCCACACCCAATAGAGTAGTTAATATTAAAAAATAATAAAATTACAAGTGTTGGGAGGGGGTAGAGAAATAGGAACACTCTATTGTTGGTGGGAATGTAAAATGGTGCAATTGTGGAAACAGTTTGGCAGTCCCTCAGAAAGTTAAATAAAGAATTACTATACTATCTGGCAATCCCACTTCTAGTGTCCACACACAATAATTGAAAATAGGGACTCAAACAGACATTTTCACACCCATGTTCATCAAGGCATAATTCACAATTGCCAAAAGAGGCAAGCAACTCAAATAGTCAATAGCCAATGAATGATAAACATTGTTGGTGGGAATGTAAAATGTTGCAGCTATAAAAAGAAAAGAAATTTTGATACATATGGCAATGCTTAAATTGTAAAGTTTCTATTTGGATTGATGGAAAAGTTTTGGTAATGGATTGTGGTGATGGTAGCACAACATTGTGAATATGCTATAGCACTGAATTACTTATTTGAATGAGGTTAAAGAGGGAAATTTTAGGTTGTATATATGTTACTAGAGTGAAAATGAAAAAAAAAAAACCACAATAAATCACAGGATTGTATAACACAGTGAATCCTGATGTAAACCATGAACCACAGTTAACAGTAGAATTATTAAAATGTTCTTTCATGAGTTGTAACAAACATACCACACTAATGCCAGGTGTTTAATACTAAGGTGATATATGGGAACTCTATGTATTTTCTGCATGATTTTTCTGTAAACCTAAAACTTCTCTAATAAAAACAAAAAGACAATAAAAAACCCACACATTGTACTAAGTGAAAGAAGCCAAACATAAAAGGTTCACATAGTGTATGATTCTGTTCATATGAAATGTCCGAGACACTCATATCCATAGAGATAGAATGACTAATGGCATTTGCAAGGGACTGGGTAGTGACTGCTTAATGAATACAGCATTTTCTTTTGGGGGTGATGAAAATGTTCTGGAATTTGATATAGATAGTGATTGCACAACATTGTGACTATACTAAATAACAATGAATTATCCACTTTAAAATTGTGAATTTCACTTCAATAAAAAAAAACAGTAAGTGTAAAACAGCATCTTACTAAATTCTTGCATTATGAACTGTGTAGCTCAGAATATCCTTCAGTGTTAGGTAATAAACCTCTAAGTTACAGCTTGAGAAACAAAGGCATGCACCAGTTCCTGACAATGAGAAGCTACTTTAGCCACCTTATGTGCCAGATTGATGATGAGAGGGCCTGACAGTTGACCAAGGAGAGAAATGATGCACGGTTCTCATATCTATTGGCAGCCAATTCAACACAGAAGAGCTTTTCGTCTCTCTGACGGGTACAGAGTTGAGATTAAAAATTTTCATGTTTCACAAAAAGTATTTTTAATAGAAAATGGATATTCTGGTTTTTATGAAAGGAAATCTTGCAAATGGTGATCTGCAAAAGCAAAATGGCCTATTTCTGCTTATGCATTCCATTGCATTTAAATACTTAGTGTAAAGATAGAACCAAGAATTCTTTATTTCTCAGGGTTGAAGGTTGTCATCATAAAATTGGAGGGTCAGCAAAAAATAATTAAGCTTTTGAAAATAGACCCAGTGAAAACAAGGAAAGGAAAGAAAGGCAATGGCACAGGAATTTAAAGGATGTTGCATGAATAATGCTCTCTCTTCCCAGAGAAAGGAGGAAATAATCCTAATGACTACAGGGAGGTTTGTATTCTGCATTAATATGTGCCTGACTGCAAGAATGGGAAGAGACTGCAATATGACACTAAGGAAGTCTACAATGTTTCTTTAAGAGACATTTAAAACTCAGGTGGGTAACTTTTCCTCTGTAAAGCTGATGGACCAATTGAGCTCTGAAGCTATTATCCACCTCCCCGACTCTGGGATAGCAGTAACAATCTTTTCTCTCACTCTTTCTAGTATCTTACAAGACCTAAATGTCTGTAAAGAATTCCATGGATCTAATATAAATCCTTCAAGATTACTTTTTTGTTGTCCTAACCTCAGTGGGGAAGGAACAAAGTCATTATCCTCTGTACAATAATCTTTCAAAGAGTTGAAGCTGAAAGCTTATTCCCACCCCAGATAACTTTTCAATTCTCTGGGTAAAAGAATCTTAGTCCTTACCTTTCTCTCATAAGCTCATTTGATCATCTTTGTGGCATTCTTATCACTATTATAAAGCTCTTTATTGCCCTCTGAAATCATCTATGTGATTGGGCAGCAAATACAGCAAAGGGTTTACTTCCTACACACAAGTCAATCAGTAGTAGAACTGATGTAGAATTTAAGAGAAGTATTTTATTCCAATCTAGTGCTTGGGTTCCTGAATTAGGCTGCCCACAATTGGAAGCCCATTAAATATAAAAGAAATACCTTGTGGCAACATTCATGCAAGCACTTTGCAAGAACACTTTTGTCTTTTAATCTCATTCTGGTAATAATTTAATGCTTTGATAAAATTGACATCTCAATGTTTCCTTGTTAAAAGATGTCTTTTATTTAAAGCAATAGTGCAAAAGAAAGACTGTATACTTAAATATTTGGATAAAAAGTAATCTTTGTGACACCTTATTGATTTTCTGTATCTTTAAGGCTCAGAATTTACTGTGTTTGACAACTGAAGTCTGGATGGGGTGAAGGGTCAGCACATAGATTAGTCAAAAATCACAAGATAAGATGGTATCCAAATTGGAAAATAAGAAGTAAAACTATCCCTATTTCCAAATGACATGATCCTATATATAAAAAATTCTGGAAAATCCACAGCAAAGCTAGTAGAGCTGATAAACAAATTCAGCAAAGTGGTAGCATACAAGATCAACATACTGGGATCAGGATGTGACTCAAGCCCTTGGGCACATGCCTACCACATGGGAGACCCCAGGTTCGGTTCCCAGTGCCTTCTAAAGAAGATGAGCAAGGAAGCGAGCTGACATGATGGGCTGGCATAGTGAGCTGATGCACGATGCAACAAGATGACGATGCAATAAGGAGACACAATGAAGACACACAAGAGGCTCAAGTGATTGGATGCCTCCTTCCCACATGGGAGGTCCTGGGTTTATGGTGACTCCTAAAAAGAAGACAAACAGACACACAGAGCAGACAGCAAGTTCAAAACAATGAGGGAGAGGGGCAGAGAAATAAATGAAATGAATCTTTTTAAAATATCAGTAGTGTTTCTATATACTAACCTGAAGTAATTAATGACTAACCTGAAGAGGAAATCAAGGAAAAATTACATTTACAATAGCAACCAAAAGAATCAAATATCTAGGAATAAATTTAACCAAGTGATGTAAAGGACTTTTAAACAGAAAACTACAAAAAACCCTGCTAAAAGGAATCAGAGAAGACCTAAATAAATAAATGGAACACATATTAATCTGTGTTCACAGATTAGAAGAAAGAGTATTGTTAAGATGTCAATTCTACCCATATTAGTCAGCCACAGGAGTGCTGATGCAAAGTACCAGAAATCTGTGGGCTTTCATAAAAGGTATTTCTTTGGGGTAAACGCTGACAATTTCAAAGTCCTAAAGAGTCCAACTCAAGGCTGCTTTCTCACCAAAGTCAGTTACCACGTGTTGAAGCAAGATGGCAGGCAATCTCTGCCTAGTTTTTTCTTTCCCCTTCTTCTTAAGGCTCTATGGGCCCAACTTCTTCTGATCTCATCTGTAGGCTGTCATAGGGTTCATCTCTCAGGACTTCCTTTTCCTCTTGAGGCTCTGATGGTCCAGCTTCTTCCCAATCTCAGTTATAGGCTGTCAGGCAATGACTCTTCTCTTTTCCCAGGGTGTTAGCTATTTGAGCCTTCTCAAAATCACCAAGTTCTCTCCTATTCCGTGTCTATGGAGCGTTCTCTCTTCCTTTGTGTCTTCTTGAGTGAGTGTCTGTTTATATCAGCCCACCAAGGGAGCAGGGACTTAACCATGAGTCACACCCTACTGATGTGGTAAAATCAAAGCCCTGATCTTTTATCAAGTAAACATAAATCCTTTGAATTTAATACATTCAAAGGGCATCACACCCAGAGGAATAGATAAGTTTACAAAGGTGATTTTTCTCTTTTTTTGGGAATTCATAAATAATAGCAAACTGCCACACTACTCAAAGCAATCTAAACATAAAATGCAATCCAAATCAAAATTCCAATAGCCTTCTTTAAAAAAATAGAAATAGAAAAGCCAATCATCAAATTTATTTGGAAGGGTGGGACCTCAAATAGCCAAAACCATCTTGAAAAAGAAAGAATGAATCAGAGGACTCACACTTCGATTTTAAAACTTGTTACAAAGCTACAGTAATCAAACCAACATGTCACTGGCAGAAGAACAGATATACACACCAATGGAATTAAGAGTTAGAAATAAACCCTCACATCTGTGGCCAGTTGATTTTTGACAAGGGTGCCAAGACCACTTGTGACAGTTTGAATTTGGTGAATCCCCCCAAAAGGATTATGTTCCTAAATAAATCTATTCCTGTGGATGTGGGACCCTCAGATTGCTTCGCTTTGCAGTAGATTCACTTTAGATCACTTGATAAGATTTTTTTATTGGACAACATCAGTAAGGCATGAACCAGCTTGGACACTGACTTCTTGCTGGGTCTGATATAACGGAGACAGAGAGACACAGGGAGTAAGGAAGCTGCCATTTTTACCCTGCTGTGTGAGAGGATTCAAGGATTGCTAGCAGCCAAAACTTAAGGACAAAGACCTCAAGAGGCTGGGCCCATGGAGCAGCTCAAGAGGAGGCGAGTTCTGCCATATGCCTGATTGCTATGTGGCAGGATGCCAAGATTACCAGTAGCTGACTTTGGTGAGAAAGCATCCCTGATGGTGCTTTGATTTGGACATTTCATGGCCTCAGAACTATAAGCGTCTACCCCAAATAAAATCCCCATTATAAAAGGAAACCTATTTCTGGTACTTTGCATCAGCAGCCCTGTGGCAAACTAATGCACCACTTAATGGGAAAATAATGGTCTCTTCAACAAACGGTGATGAGAAAACAGGATGTCTATATGCAAACAAATGAATGTGAACCACTACTTCATTCTATATACAAAAATTAATTTAAAATGGATCAAAGACCTATATATAAGAACCAAAACTGTAAAACTCCTAGGATCAAATGTAGAGAAGCATCATTGGGACCTTGTGTTAGGCAATAGTTTCTTTTTTTTTTTTCAAAGATTCATTTTTTATTTATTTCTCTCTCCTCCCCCCCAGTTGTCTGCTCTCTGTGTCCATTAGCTGTGTGTTCTTCTGTGACCGCTTCTATCCTTATCAGCAGCACTGGGAATCTGTGTTTCTTTTTGTTGCATCACCTTGCTGTGTCATCTCTCTGTGTGTGTGGCGCCATTCCTGGGCAGGCTCCACTTTCTTTCCACTGGGCGGCTCTCCTTACAGGGCACACTCCTTGCGCGTGGGGCTCCCCTACGCAGGGACACCCCTGCGTGGCACGGCACTCCTTGTGCGGTCAACACTGCTCATGGGCCAACTCCACATGGACCTCCCATGTGGTAGGTGGACGCCCTATCCATTGGGCCAAGTCCGCTTCCCAATAGTTTCTTGAATAAAATCTAATTTTATACCCAAAGCATGAGTACTGGGGATTGAATCTTGTCCCCCACAAAAGGCATATTTAGGTTCCATGCCCTGGTCCTATAGGTGTGAACCCATTTCTAAATAGGACCTTTGAGGATGCTATTAGTTAAGGTGTGCCCAAACTAATGAGGTTGGCCCTTCATCTAATATGGTTGAAGTCCTTATAAGCAAAGGAAAGTAGACATGGAAAGAGAAGCACAGGAGAAGCAAGAAGCTGGAAGTCAACAGAACTGGAAGAGAAAAGAGAAGATGCTTCCATTTGCATTGCCATGTGACAGAAAAGCCAAAGAACCCCAAAGATTACCAGCCAACCAGAGATACCAATCCTAGGAGGAA